>NC_065534.1:12958499-13300166 GCF_932294415.1 Quercus robur | reverse complement strand
AACGCCGTTTGCAAACTTAAATGGCTGAACAGGTGGCAGAATTTTAAAAGGGGTACCTAAGGAACAGTACCCAAAAGTACTATATCTAAGTTTTGCCTTTCATCAAAAACCCTATAGATAAACATTAGAGCTCGTTAATTATTCTTTTAAGCTTTCTGAAATAATTATTTGTAATTTGGAGTTAAAGGTTTTCATCTTGTAACTCTACATAACATTTCCCCACTATTTTCTATGCATTTTGGAATCTAAGTGAGTCTTTCATTTAAAAACCCCAGTTATCAAAGTTTTCTTTGGTAAGTTTGGAAAATTAAAATGAGACAATCGTGTTAGCAATTAGTTTCTATTCCCACCATAAGCATTTTCACTCAAAATCTACTTCGTTACAAGTTGGTAGGCTTACACAGCTAGACAATCTCAATCATTAACAATAAAATATTGAACGGAGAAAGAAAAACAAGGAGAGAATTCTTACCCTCTTGGTTACAAATGGGTAGATTAGATGTGTGGGGTATGAACTATGTATACTTTAAACACAACTCTTTAACTCCCTTTTCGCATTTTATTAATTTGTAAGAGCACTCACATTAGTTTGTATATAATAATAAAAAAAAATGTGTAAAATTTATACATTTTTGCCTAAAAATGACCTATATCAATGATTGTATAACTGTGTAAATTTATAAGTTTATTACAGTAATTGCATAAATTTACACTGACATTATTCATTTTGTATTTTATTTTTTTATTCTTTCTTTACGTATCCCAATGATGAATAAAGAGAGTAAATGTGGGTTGTTATATGTGAAGAAAAAAAAAAACAATTAAAAAAATAAGAATATTTGATATTTAATGAAATATAGTATACAGTAGATAATTTAATGTGGAGTATTTTAAAAAGTGAGTATGTAAAAAAAAAAGAAAGTAGGTTATGCAAAATAAACATAAATTTTTGCATAAGTTGATGTGAGTCATTTATTTAGCTCCTCACTGTTAGGTTCTAAATATTTAGAACAATTGGCAAATCGTGAACACAAACTTGTTTAGATATAGATCTTAGAGTCTATAGGTATTATTAGACACTGTTCAAGGTGATTCAAGTCAAGATTCAAGAACATACAAGCTGCAAGAAGAAGATTTCATAATCTTCCTGGTTCGATCGATCAAAAGACAGGTTCAACCGATCGAAAGTCATATCTGCAGAATTTTAATTAAGCCCAAACAGCAGTTCAAACCCATTAAGGATTAGGGTTTCTGATCTACTTTTGCTAGTATATAAAGGAAACCCTAAAAAGCTCTCTCTTGTATTTTAGGGATTTGTTCCTAAAAAGCTCTCTCATGTCTTCTACCGGTGTTATTCCTTGAATAATCTCAAGATTCAGTATTGTAGAAGTTGTTGCCTTTTCTAGTCATCAAAGGTGCTGATGATCTAAACCTTTAAAGATGGTCTTGGAGTCACAAACAGGAGAGTTTGTGTTGCTAAACCTTTGAGTGAGATCTCAAAGTCACAAACGTGGGTGTTTGTGTTTTGCAAAGGCCAAAGAGAAAAGTAGTCTATGTACTCGGAGCTATTATGAGGTCATGGTAATAAGTTTTCTACTCGAGGTAACAATAGAATGTTAGTGGTCTAAGTTCTATTGTACAAACTTCAATTCTTTCATAGTAGATTTGCTTTTTACCTTAAGGATAGCTAGGTTAAATCATCCCTAGGTTTTTTACCCGTTTGGTTTTCCTGGGTCATCATATCTTTGTGTTATTTATTTTTCATACTTTACATTGATATGATATATGTGTGTTAACCTAGATCTAATTAATTTGACTAAGTAATCATTTGACTAATTAACTAGGTTAATTTGGTTGTGTTTTAAGGGGTCTAAAAGCGTACACTCACATCTATTCATTTATTTCTTGCATATTTAATTTTTGAAGACTAATTCACTCGAAGTCAAATTCTATACAAAATGGCAGCTATATAGGTAGGTAGGTTGTAGTTGCCTTATTGATGAAAGAAATTCCAAACCACAACATTTTGGAAAAAAAAAAAACCAACAGTCCCTCAAAGTTATCGTTTCATTGAGTACTTTATCAGGCACTATAAGAAATCTGGGTTTAGGCGACGTTTTTAAATTCACCACTATAAGTAGTAAATTGTGACGTTTTTAAAAAACGCCGCTAAAGAGTGATCCTTTCGCGACGTTTTTCTTAAAATGTCGTTGTAACCCAAAACAATAGTAGCGTTTCTTAAAACGCCGCAAAAGTACTGTTTTAGCGGCTTTTTTTGTTTATAGCGACGTTTTCTAAAAACGTTGCTATAGTTTTTAAAGAACTCCCACCATATTTTCAAAAAAATTTTGGGGAAACAAATAGCGTCGTTTTGTATAAACATATAGTGACGTTTTCAAAAACGTCGCTATATGTTTCTCCAAAATTTTTATCCTCTTCCAGTTCAAAATTTCACTGAGTGGGAAAGTTCCCACCGTTTATTCTTTTTGTTTTGGATAAACATATAGTGACGTTTTGGATAAAGATATAGCGACGTTTTCAAAACGTCGCTATATGTTTCCCTTTCAAAATTTCACTAAGTGGGAAAGTTCCCCCCATTTTGTCCTTTTTTTCTTTTTGGTCTCCTTTCCTTACACGTTTTTTCAGTCTTTTTTCTTTCTTATCACTCTTTTTCTTTCTCAAACAAACTTCCCTTCCCACTTCCATATTCTCCCCCCTCCCACCCTTATCACTTCTTCACACTTAGCTATTGCCAGCCATTGCCGCCACCGCCGTTGCCACCGCCAACCCATTCATGTACGAGTTCTTCCCTCTCTAGCCACCACCTACTGCCACTACCATTCTTTTTTCCCTCTTTTTTGGTTTTCAAGTTTCTTTAATGTGTAAGTCTTTGTGTTTTGGCTTATGGGTTTGCTTTGATTTGATTTTTCTTTAATAGGTCATGGAGTCTTTGTATTTTGGCTTATGAATTTGCTTTGATTTAGTTTTTCTTTAATAGGTCATGGAACTTTTGTGCTAATTTTTTTTGTTTGCTTGTTTTGGTTGGAGTTTGGTACAGAAAGCTCTTATTCAAATTTGGATTTTTGAGCAAAAAGTCCTAAGCATCAAAGGCTAAATCATTGTAAGTTTATGTACAAGTTTGTAAATCTTGGTTTTTTTTTTTTTTTTTTTCCTACAATTTTTCTGTAGTATGTAGATTTTGAATTTTTTTTGTTATTAGTTTTGTGGTTTAGCTAGCTTAAAATTAATTTTTTTTAAAAAGCTCACTACCCACTAATGTGTAAATAATCTCAACTAAATGCTCTTTATATGTATATATATATATATTTATATATTTATTGTTACTAAATTTTCAAGCACCTTGATTCATTAACATTGGACATTTGATATTGTGGAATAATGATGATAGGTCTATTTGATCTATTACAAGCTTATTGCAAGCATATGTTAGTTATTGTTGAATTTTTAGTAGTTTTATATAGCATTTTTAATATTTAAAAAAAAATAATGAGTAAGTTTTGCGACGTTTTAAAAACGTCACTAAAAAGCAAAAGGAAAATGCTTTTGTGACATTTTTGAAACGTCGCTATTAGTGTGATTATTTGCGGCGTTTTATAAACGTCGCTAAATGTATTTTCTTATATTATGTACGAAAATGTTATATTATTTAACGTCACTAAAAATTTTTGAACGCCCATAAAAGTACCATATAGTGACGTTTTTTAAAACGTCGCAATAGACCTATAGCGACTGCTCTATTGCGACGTTTTCGAACGTCACAAAAAAAACGTCGCTGTAGGCCATTGTGTCTATAGCGACGTTTTTTGGGTTTTTAGTGACGTTTTAGAAACGTCACCTAAACCCAAATTTCTTATAGTGAGGCCAGGAATATGAGGGTTCATAATGTAGTCTTTCCAGTCAATGCACTTTGGATCAAAGTCAAACAAATGCACATTGACTTCACTGTCTTTAATCGCCACTCGTAGCTTTTTTGTGTTGGAGTCATCAAAGCTGTTTGGAAAACAAAAGCTTATTATCAGTGGATACATTGAAAACACGATTGAAAATTTAATCACTAAAATAATTAAGGGTCATGCTAACGAGTGCTCTTAGGACACTGGTTAAGAATCTAGTTAAAGAAAGTTTTTATGGGAAAAGAAAAAAAAGCAATTAATGTTTTGACAGATTTTTTTATTTCCCATAAAAATGATGTCAAAACTTTCTTTAATTGGATTCTTAACCAGTATCCTAAGGGCACTCGTTAGTATTTCCAAATAATAATTAATACCTTCCAGCCAGTAATAAATACATATGGCTTGTAGAGGTCAACCATTCGCATCAATACTTCGACCTTCCGATTAAGAGTAATATACATGTCCCCATAATACTGGAAAAGCACCAGATTTGCTAACCATAGCACCTTCAAAGAATAAAGTCAGAAAGAAAAAGAAAAGAAAAGAAAAAGTGATAATATAGTATAGAGAGAGAATACATATATTGAGAGGACGTTCTTTCTGTGATATTGCATGCATAGTGTCTGATTCACAGGAAACTTTGAAAGGAAATGCTATTTTTTTCTTAACAGTGTTTGGTATGTAAAAGATTAACAATGTTTGGTATGTAAAACCGGTTTCTACTTTTAATTGTGGCCAAATACCTTCAACGGCAGCTTATATCGAATAACCATGTATGCTTGAAACCTAGCAATATTGCAAAAGACTATCAACTTGCAGACGTTGATTGACTTTCCACTTCTATCAATCCACGGATTTTGAGTGAAGTACAGAGAGATGAAATCTGAAAGACTAGAGAGTTTCATCGGATTTCTCATTGAAGAACACACATGGAAGATCATCTGAGAAGACTTGTTTGCATGAGCCACCATGGCCATAGTCATAGAATTTACCACCATATCTGCTGGTATCTGCATGACTTTCAAAATTCAATATTTAAAGCTCGTTGAAAAGATTTACATGGGCAAACAAGCTTAAAATCCAGATGAATAGATTTGTCTGCAATTGTTTGCTTAAAGACTGAAGAATGAATTTAACTCACAACATCCATGATTGTCTTAGGATGGCCAAGAAAGCATTTCAGTTTATTACACCATCAATGGTTCTGTAACAAGAAAATTAAATTTAACCAAGCAAGATTTAATCATCAAAAATGAAAATAGGGGAGGGGGGGGGGGGGGGAGACCAATTCATGTTACTTTATTGAATATATATATATATATATATATATATATATTTCATTGATAAATAGTGGGAAGTGGAAATTCAAACCATAAGATTATATCACAAAAGATGTCATTACCACTAAACTATTACGTAAACTCTGTTATTTTCTTGATCACCTAATCTTATTAATTAATTATTACCCAACAAAAACATAAATAATAATTTCACAAAAGTGTGAGTTTTTATAATTCCATGTCAAATTATGATTACCTCACACCTTCAATCCAACCTGAAAATGGTTCTTTGTAAGTATTGGTTACTATGGTGGGGCGTATGATGACTAAGGGCAAATTCTGATTAAAGTGTCCTAAAAGCATTTCCCCAAATGCTTTTGTATACACGTAGGTGTTTGTCCATCCTTATAGTTTTGCCCTAGCAATTAATAAAAAGAAACAGATAAAATTAAAACAAGAAGGAAAAAATTTGTCTAGAGAAAGATTTTATTATTATATGCTTCACAAATTGTTTTAGTAAATACATCATTGACATGAAGGTGATAACCATTATGTCATTGGAAATTAAAGGATTTTAACATATTTTGGAAGATTCTTAAAAACCTTTTAATGCCCAAATCCTTCATGGCGGATGTGATCTCTTCTTTCGTGGCACCATGCACTCGTAATTTATCTAGGTATTCCTCAACAAGTTCTTTTTCGGCATTGATCTCTAATCCCAAGGTTCCATTTAGCGTTTCTTCCATGTTAAATGGGCTCTCTAGTATGTACCCCACCTTCTCGCCGCACACATAAGCTGTAAAACAACATTGAAGATTATAAAGTTCATTGTTTACAATTGCAATGACATATAGTACTTCTGCATTGTTTTTGAACACACAGAGATTTTTGCACTAGCAATTACCTCTTGAACTGGACTAATTTATGGACAATCAAAATAGTGTATAAGGGCAGAGCTCAAGTCTACACTGACCTGTTGATACACGGACAAGCACCTTCAGTTTAATACATTTCTTTGCGAAGTTCAAAACATGCAAAGCTTCATATGTGTTGATGCCCAATGCAATATCATATCTAAAATAGGAAAGAAAGGAATAGAAAAAAAATTTAAAAATAAATAAATAAATATATGAATCTTTTTAACTATGCACAGTTGCACACATCCTATTTTTTGTTACCCTTCATCAAAGTTTGTTGTAGCAGCAGAATTTAAGACAATGTCTATTTCATTCCACATCTCTTCTCTTAATATAGAATCTTTGATTCCAAAATTCTCATCACTAATTTCACCAGCGATATTTGGAGTAACCCTTTCAAATATAAAGGATTCTAGATTTGCACCCAAACTCTTTCTTAGAACGTTAAAGAGGTCCTATCCTATTACCTGCATATCAAACCAATGAAAAAAAATAATAACAAAAAAACAAAAACAAAAACAAATACAATTTAAGCCTATTTAGTACGAATATTGTATTGTAACTAAATCCTAGGAAATTAAATAAATTTATTTTACCCTTATTTTGCTATTAAGAATAAAAATTATTTTGAAAATAAAAGAAGACTAAAATGTAAATTAAACCAGTTAAGTGATAATTTTGATTTGGGTTATTAATGTCTAAAAGTCTTTATTTTAGTTCTTAACATTTAACATTAATTGTTCTTATTTTTGTCATTCCATCCATTTACAGGAATGGTATTATCGTTAAATACCATTTAAACTCATAAATTAAAACTATATCATTTTGTCCGCGATTATAAAAAAATTATATGTAATATATATTTATATATATATTTTTTAATTTTTTAATTCTTTTTCTCTTTAGCTATTTCTTCCCTATTTTCATCTCTCTCCTCTTTTATTTCTCAGTTTTTCACATTTCTTATTACGCTACCAATCCCACCCCAACGTGTAGATACTATCTGCTTTGGGGCCTATACTCAGTTTTATTCTCTTCCAAAGTATAGAACAGTGTGGAAAAATGCCTCTACACACATTGAAGGAAAGTTACTCCTTATAAGTACATCCCTATATACTTTGCTAGGTGGTATGAGATTCCATGGATTGTACGCCCCCTTTTGGGTCTCTATAACACTAAGTAGTGTTTTTTTTTTTAAATTTTTTTTTTTTTTTTTTTACTTAACATATACTAGTTAAGTTTAGGAGCCACATGGCATGATATACTGTGTAGATACTGTCTGCTTTGGATCCTATACTCATAGTTTTGTTCTCCCCCAAAGAACAGTGGGGGAAAATGCCTCTACATACGTTGAAGGGAAGTTACTCCTTATAAGCACATCCCTATATACTTCACCAGGTGATATGAGATTCCATGAATTGTACGCCCCTTTTAGGTCTCTATAACACTGAGTAGTTTTTTTTTACTTAACATATACTAGTTAAGTTTAAGAACCACATGGAATGATATACTTTAGTCAGCTGGAACACATTAATATAGGAATCGCAAATTTATTTGGCATTGTTAATGCGCATGTAATTTAATGGAAATGAATGGAAGGACAAAATGGACAATGACATTAAATTTTATATATGTATTAAAATCAAATTTTCAATTTAATTTTTAAAAAATAAATTTTCAAAATATTAAAGATTAAAATAAAAATTCTCTTAAACTTAAAAAGATGTATTTTACATTTTAGTCTTAAAAAAAAATCATGTATGTGACACATAAAATCTCCTACCTACATAATCAAAAAGAACTAAATGAGGTACCTCATGACAAAACTGTTGTGTAGCAGACTCATAAGCTCTCAAAAGAAGATAGATCCTATTTACATTTGGTTGAACCCTCAATATTTTCTCCACAAAAACTGCGTTCATTTATGCAAGCTAAGTATCACTAACACCAACATCCTTTCAACACACGCATACATAGACTTATAAACAAAGCATAACACAAACATAGGACTATATATATACACTCGTACACACATAAACGAGTGGAGTCAAGTAGAATATATACAAGCAATTTGCTTGACAGGTTGTTTATATATGTA
Organism: Quercus robur; assembly: GCF_932294415.1. Lineage (NCBI taxonomy): Eukaryota > Viridiplantae > Streptophyta > Magnoliopsida > Fagales > Fagaceae > Quercus > Quercus robur. The sequence goes on along the minus strand of NC_065534.1, from coordinate 13,291,957 downwards.
GCTATGAATAAAAATATATAAATGCATTTCAGGAGTGCGGGCAGAGAGAGGTAACCTTTTGCTAGAGAGCCTGTGGCACCAATGATTAAAATAGTCTTGTTCTCAAAAAATCGGATTATACCTTCCAACTCCATGAGAGAAGAAATGAGAAAAGGAGAGAGTAGATGATGATGATCTCAAAGCAAGAAGTGGATGACTTCTAAATTGAGGGTTGCCTTGCTGCGTATAGAATAAAGAAGAAATGAGAAAGAGAGAGAGTAGATGATGATGATCTCAAAGCAAGAAGTGGATGACTTCTAAATTGAGAGTTGCCTTGCTTTATATAGAATAACCAAATGCATATTGTCCAAAATAATTTCTAAAAATTTTCACCCAAACACAACTTATTAGAGGAAAAATAAAACTCATATGTTTTTTGTTTTTTATTTAATTTTTATAGTACAATAGGTTAAGATATCAATCAATTTTTAGTATAAACAAGATTCAAAGACCTTTCATTCAACGCTAAAAAACTTTACTAGTTGAACTAATTAGAACCCATAAATAAAATTATATGTCAAATATTTCCACTTAGGTGGTTTGAGATTAGAGCAATGTGGGGTCTACCAAAACTTCATTGCTGATTCGCTTGTTTAGATAATTAAGAATAAAAATAAAAATAAAATAAAATAAGAAGAAAAGAAGAAAAAGAAAGAAATAAAGAAACAAGGAGGAAGTTAGTTGAACTACGATCCATCAATGTCTACACACGTATATGGATAGATAGAGAAATCGGTGCAGAACCTAATTATTATAATCTGGTAGTTAGTACGTACAAGTTAGATTTTCAAGGTGTATGATGAAGCGGGGTTTGACCATATAAGCTTTATAGCCCAAAAAAAATCAAGGCTTACGCAGTAGGCATGCTTATGGTTATGGCAATTGGCAAGGCATTAATGATTTACAAAAATGGCTACGTACTGTGAGAACAGAAATTCGTTTGAGTAACTGTAAAGGTTTCTCTCTCAACAATTGTTTGAGAGCTTCTGATCTATTTGTATATGCATATGTATATGCAAGTCTCAATGCATGAAACAACTTTTTATAAGCAATAAATAATAAATAAATCTCCATTACCTTTTGAGCAAACTCATGAGCATTTTATGTAGGTTTTCTATCATTAACATTAACGACAATGATAATGATGATAATAATAATAATAATATAATGTCTCAAAAACTTAGTAGTTTTTATATGTTTATGTTCTTCGGTATTAAAAATTTAAAATAAGCATGAAGACTCATAAAATGTTGCATCGAAGTGGATTTATATATTCACATAATACAATAGTGGCAGTAAACAATACAAAAATCAATTCATACGGTGAGACAAGTTCACTAACGGCATATGGTTGCTTCAATTCATAGCATCACTTTTTCATATTCTTTTAAAAATACAACATAGACCTCATGTTGTAATGGTCTTCTCTTGAGTTTAGTCACAAGAGTTTCTCCCAGCAACAAGTACAGCAAGATCACTAGCTGTATTCTGTACCCACCCTGTCTACACAGAGTATATAACATGTCAAACATAGAGTCAAGTAACTCCAATTAATAATCTTTAAAAGCTCTAGCTAGCTCTTATTATACCAAAAACCATCATTCTAAAGATTGAACGCATGAAATCTCATTAACTCATTCTATAACCCACACATTGTTAGATACCTTCAAAGCAGGAAATCAGTCACTACATATAGATCATGATAGCAGATTTCAATGTCATAAGAATAAAACCAAACATTCCCCAGATTTTCTCACTAACCAAAATGAGCAAAATATTAAGTGCAGTGTCATTGCCAACATCAATTTGCAAGAATTAAAAGAATCAACAAAATGTGAGCTCATCCAAATAGGTAACCAACAGATCATATGAAATCATGCCTTAGTTGTTGTAGACACCCCATTTTGCCACTCCCATTTAACTCCACTTGCATTCTATTGCATATCATCACCATCTCATGTCTCTAGGGCAAGACTATAATTTTGATTTTTTGATCTCCATATACTTTTTGTTAGGTTCTAAAGGTTAGGATTTTATGTATTTAGAATTCTAATGTGTATTGTTGGCAAACCATGATCAAAACAATGGGTTTAGAAGTGTTTAAAGCTAGCTCAAAGTTGTGTGTCAATGTAAAGTTGGAATCAAGTTAAAGCAGGAAAGGATTGTGCCTTTCGGCCTGGCTCGATCGATTGAAAGACATGCTCGATCGATCGAAGCTCGGGCAGAATGCTTTTTTTGCAGATTTGTCCAACTCAGCCCTAGTTGTTTTAAAACGTTTTTAGGGTTTCTTATTTGTCCAAAGTATAAAAGGCAAACTCTAGCCACGTTTTAGTGTTGCTCATATTTGCGGTTTGTGTAAATCTCTTGTGAAATCTAGAGGAGCTTTCCTTTACACAAACTTAGGGTTTTCAAGGAGAAGATTTATCTATGCCTTGATGATCAATTCAGTTGCTGCCATTGAAGCTTAAAGAAAACACAAGCGGGTGTGCTTGTAGCTGGTGGTGAATCCAAGAAAGAAGGAGTCCGTGGATTCGGAGCTTGCACGTGGTCATGTCAGTAAGTTCTACTGGTTGGTAGCAATAAGAAGTCAAGCGTGGGGGCTTGTAAGTCTTATTGTATGAACTTCAATTCTTTCAAGATAGTGGATTCAAGTTTACCTTGAGGATAGCTAGGTCAAATCCTCCCTAGGTTTTTACCGGTTTGGTTTCCTGGGTGATCATATCTTGTGTTATTTATTTTCCGCTGCTTTGCATGATTTGATCTTTTATATTGTGATAACCTAGACTTGTTTAATTGGACTAAGTAACAACTTGGCTAATTACCTAGGTTAAATCAATTGTTTTAAGGGGTCTAAAAACTAACACTTCCATAAATCAAATCTTGAGTTCATAACGATCAAAACAATAGTTTATGAACATTAATCAAATCACCGAATTAAAAGATATCAAAAAAAACAATTTTTAGCGATAAAGTGCACTTGCATGAATTAAACCTTGACCATAGGTGATTGTGATCACTTAATTCTAATAGGTTGGTTTTTAGTCCAATTTAAATTAAATGATTTGTAATAATCCTATTGGCAAAAGATAAAGTTTATGGTGAGGTTGCATTCATCTAATTTAATCCAAAGTCAACGCATTTATTAATTCCCGATATAATAGGCAAGAATTGATTAAATAGACAACTTGGTACTTAACATGATATGCTAGTTTATAGAAGTTATATGGCATGATATACTTTAGCCAACTAGCACACATTGTAGGAAATGCAAATTTATTTGGCATTCTTAATGCCCATGTAATTTAAATGGAAGTGAATGGAAGGACAAAAAAGGACAACAGTGTTAAATGTTATATATGTATTTAAAATAAAATTTCAAAATATTAAAAATCAAAATAAAATTCCCTCAAACTTAAAAGGATGTATTTTACATTTTAGTCTTAAAAAAAATCATGTATGTGACATGTAAAATCTCTTACTTATAGAATTTAAATAAATAAATAAAATAAAAATAAAAACCTAATGAGGTACCTCATGACAAAACCATTGTGTAGCTAAATCATTGTCTGAAACTCTCAAAAGAAGATAGATCATTTTTATATTTGGTTGAACCCTTTGTATTTTCTCCACAAAAACTGCATTCATTTATGCAAGCAAGTTATCACTAGCACCAACATCCTTTCAACACACGCATACATAGAATTATAAACAAAGCATAACACAAACATAGGAATATATATATACACATACACACGTAAACAAATGGAGTCTAGTAGACTATATACAAGCAATTTGCTTGCTAGGTTGTTTATATTTATAGCTTTGAACAAACATAAATAAATGCATTTTAGGAGCGCAGGCAGAGATAGATAACATTTTGCTAGAAAGCCTATGGCACCAATGATTAAAATAGTCTTGTTCTCAAAAATTCGGAGTATACTGTATGTTTTTAGACCCCTTAAAAATACAAGTTGTTTAACCTAGTTATTTATCCAAGTGATTACTTAGATAAAATATTCAGATCTAGGTTAACACATTCAGATTCTCAAAAAAAAAAAAAAGGTTAACACATTCAAATCATATCATGTAAGTAATGCAGAAATATAAAGAACACACGATATGATAATCCAAGAAAACCAAACCGGTAAAAAACTTAGGGAGGATTTAATCTAGCTATCCTTAAGGTCAAATTCGCTATGAAAGAATTGAAATTTGTACAATAAGACTTAGACCACTAACATTTTATGGCTACCTCGAGTATAAAACTTACTACAACGACCACGTGACAGCTCCGAGTCCACGGATTACTTCTTTCCTTGATCCACTGCAACCACAAGTACTCTCACTTGTGACTTTGAGAATCCACTCAAAGGTTTTGGATCTTCTTGAAAGTTCTTTATGCAACAACTGAAACCACCATCAAAATTGAGGATACACATGAAAAAAAAAATACATATTCTCTCTTTCAATAAATGCAAACTTGACACTATGTGACCCATAAACATATGGTGTTTGAACTCAAATCAAATAGAGAAAATATTTGCACACTGATTATCCATCATATCTTTTAAGAAAAATATTTTTTGCATTTCACACATAAAAATAGCATATACTAAAATGTACAGAGGACTCCAAAATTAATCAATCAATTTTTAAATTAAGTTGAGTACCCAATTTAGAAAAGTGTATGCATGTTATGTGTGAATATAATGAGAGATATGACTGCAAAACTGCAAGATGGATACCAAAAAAAAAAAAAAATAGTGCAATACATGTGAATCCTAAACATAAATGATGCATGAAAAAGATTTGGTCAAAACTCTAAAAACTAAAAAATTTTCAGTTTCGATCGGTCGAGCATCGATCAAATACCAATCGAGTCAAGCAGAAGCTAGACTTGAAAAATCTGGAAATATTCGATTGATCAAAAATTACACTCGATCGATCAAAATTCTGAAAAACTGGATTTTTTGAAAAATAGTAGAAGTATTATGCAGAAAACAATCAAACCAAATAATTTCATAAATGAAATACATGAGAATGAGTTTAAAGTTTTTCAAAAACATTTGCTTTCAACCCAAAACTTCAAAAACAAGATTTTCAATCATCAAAAACACAATTTTTGCCAACCCTTAAACATATTTTGCATCAAACACCATAGAAAACATAATCTTGGATGGCCACACTATTTCACACACAATTTTATGTACTAAGTTTAGCAAAGAATAACTTGTGTGTGCAACTAGTAATAGCATGAGATACATATGGGATAATATGTAGATAGTAATCAATCACAATTTTTACATTATTCATCAAATAAATTTGAAAGTGACTATCACCTAAAGAGTTACATTCTATAACTCCCACATCTCCTAAAAAACAAGCTTGCAATCATGTATTTTTTTTTTCCTCATAATGTACAAACCATTTTTATTTCATTGTGAAATAGTTATTTAAGCCAAATAATGTACACACCAATTTTATTATTAATCTGAGACTACACCTTATGTTCTTTTTGTGCATGTGCTGCATTTTCCCCCTACGAATTGATACATGCAATTTGCTCACTTCTGGAAGAGGGGACGAAAAGAGGAGGCCTTTGCTCTATCTGCTTTTTCCTCTTCCCAGGAATGAAGAATTGGATTAAAAAAATAATGATTTTCTTATTGTTTATATATATATATATAATATTATATATCTATTATTAATTATAATAATATAATAAAGCAAGCGGCCCTTTCACAACTTAAACTGCCGATACGCTTTCTAGCTCGCAACGTCTCAAACGGGCGGGGGCTTTCTATTTGCTTGCAATGCCTGCTGTTCACCTTTAGTTAGAAGTAGAAATAGAGGGCGCCTTTTGCCCCACACTTCAAAAAAAGTAAGCCATTAGGTGTAGGCACTTTCCAAAGGTGGAATCTTCTAGTTCTTCCTATTTGACTCAAAACCGGTCGATCTAGCCATGAGCAGTTTGAAGAGAGCTTTAACAGGCCTTGGAGGACCGAACCCACGTATGTGGCAAAATACAGGGATGACTTGTGGCTAGGGGTGAAAGGCCAACCAAGATCGGATATAGCTGGTTTTCCGTGAAATCTATTTCAGTAGAGCGTATGATGTCGATGGCCCGAGGTAGCACAAAATCTTATGATATGCACTAAGGTGTTCATGATTGGCTAGTAAATAGTGGTGAGATAGTTATTTATGCCTTTCTCTTTAGGTTCTAGTCCTAACAATCAAAAGCATCTGACTTCAAAATCAAGATCATGTGATCAAAAACTATTAACAACTCCACGCAACATGCACTACATAGCTAAAACTAGCAATGTGTAGAAAAATAAGTTCATCCAAGCTAAACAAGGTACACAAGCAATTTATGTAAAGATAATAGGCCAACCTCAATTACATATCCATGATGTGTAATACAAAACACATAAAAATCATTTTGGTTTAAAAAAAAAATTATGACCAAAAACAAAAAGCACACATTATGCTAAATGTACAATGCAAAGCTATGCATGATAGTGATAAACTAAGCTATAGAGGGTACACAAACAAGAAATATCAATTTCTTAATTAACTCCTGAGTAAATGTACAAACTAGTACAAACTCACACAAAATCAGAAATAGCTTAACACTTATATAACACATACTTTTTATGTTTCTCCACAATATCAAGCATGTTCTAAATCAAGAGAGAGATATCATAATTCATGCAATCCTCAAGAAAAATAAATCTAGACACAAAATAAAATATTTTTGTCTTTTTGAAAATTTTCAATGTTTTTGGATTTTTTAATAATCAAAACAACCTAAGAAAATAAAACAACCAAAAACTAAAAGAAAACATGTCCACAATCAATTGAAAAAATTAAATCAAGGACAAGTAAACAACACTCACCTTAGAGAATCTTTTCTTGAAAGTTCAAAAACGAGTACAAAACACTTTTGAACGTTTAGACCCCCAAAAATTAACTTAACCAACACAAGCAATATGTTAAACAACAAGTGTGCGGAAACTTAACATATGCTATAATGTGAAATAGGTTAAATACTATCTAAGCCATAACATAATAAAATCACAGCAGATAATATAAAGGCAAAGATAGAGAGGAAGGAAGATGCAAACACAAAGACAACACGCGATGTGTTATCGAAGAGGAAACCGAAGTCCTCGGCGAAAAACCTCTCCGCCGCCCTCCAAGCGGTAATCAATCCACTAGAAAATACAGTTGGGATACAAGGACAGCAATAGACCCTCCAAGCCTAATCTACCCAGTGCACCTAAGCCCTCCAAGCTTCTTGCTCCAACAAGGTTGCGCCGTACCTTTTTGTTTTCTAGCTTCCCGGATTCCGCTACTAAACCATAGCCTCAACCAATGAAGATTGGCTCCTTCCTAACTGCTTCCCAGAACTCCAAACAACTGTCTCACAGTGATGATGATGGTGAGAACCAGGTTTGGTATAATGCCTCTCAAGGATTTAACAATGGAGAGGAAGAGAGTTGAGGAATATGATGAGACTCTAAGGTAGGGATTGTGTGTGAAACAATCTTGTTTTTCTTTAGGGTTTCTCTCTCAAAATTCTCTCTGGAAGCTCTCTTTCAATCGTGGGTAAAAGGGGTATTTATACTGGAGTGGGAGAGGAATGCGAAACGTCAGGTTTTACAAAACAGGGGTAGTTCGCGGCTTGACCTCGCGGCTTGACTAAGTCGCGAGATCCAGTCGCGAGATAACCGTATGGCCAGTTGTCCTGTTTTGTCCTGTAGTGCTCCAGCTAGCATGACTGTTCATCTTCCAGCATGCTTGGCACGTGTGCAGCTTCTGGCGGCTTGCAGCCGCGAGTCCACCCGCGAGTCCCAGCCGTGACTCTCTGTTTTCTTGCACACTCTTGAGCAAACTTCACTCTATCTCACTCACTACCCTTACAACAAACCCACCTAAATACAGGGTTACTAAATGCTGAATTACAAGCAAATTTGGCACGGAATAAAGCCAATTAGATGGTTGAATAAATTCAACCTTACAATCTCCCCCTTTGGCTATTCCGTGACAAAACCCTAAAACATACTCTAGACTTAACATGTGAGTTGGGAACAGTTGAACAAAACTCACTCACACCTAACTCTAGAAGCTATGAAGCACTTGAATCATATGAACATAATACTCCTGAAACACAACAATACACCATGATCATTGTAAGCAGAAAATTATAAATGCATATGAAACAGGCAATATGTGATCAAGCAAAGATGGAGTTAATAAACAAACCATGGCTTGATCAACCAAGTGAACACCACAAGGTAGTGATCACAGTGCTCATTCACACTTGAAATGAACACAAGGACATACAAGTTAACAAGCACAAGGCAAGACACTTGTATGCTCAACACTCAACCAATGCACAGCACACAAGGCATATGCATCTAGGAACAATCCTACAAGGGCACAAGAGTGACAGTACATTTAGAACAAAGTACTGATTTCAACAAAAGCATAAAGGCTGCACTAAGCAAGGTACATACCATAAAGCCTACAAACTATGCATAAAACATTAACCCTAAAAGCTTACAAAAGCACATGGGTACAAAAACACAGAATATCCTGAATAATAGTTTAACAAAACACAATATATCAACTTAAAGAGAAAAATGAAACTGAAAAAAAATAAAGACACTCCCCCTTAGATAATGACGCTCCCCCTTAGGGTAATATCCTCCCCCTCTGATTATGCCTATCACTCCCCCTTTTTGTCATGGAATAGGCTAGTCATCCTCTTCTAGCTTTCTCTGAATTTGATCCAATTGAGTTTGAAGAGAAGTAAACTTCATATCCCATCGGTTGCTTTGATGGTGTAGAGAAGCAGTGAGTCCAGACATCTTTGTATTTAACTCGTGGACAGAGGAGACAATGCGATCAAGTTTCTCATCGAGGGAGAGATTGCTGAACTGAGAGTCACTGTGAGATGCAGAAGTTTCTGGTTTGGCTCTCTTCCGACTATGTTCAACACTTGCATTGTATGTACGCATGTTGATTGGACTCGGTTTGGGGATAGGAGACTCATCAGCCATTGGATAAATTCCCTTGAGCTTCAAGATCCGTGAAATGAGACTGCAGAAAGGAATGCATATCCGAGACTCACTTCGAAGAACCGTTTTGCGCAGAACATGAAAGATATGAGCACAAATGTCGATTTCTTCATCAGAGATTAGATCATGAAGAAACAAAGCACGTCCGAGGTTCATATACCCAGTACTTGATAAAGGGTACAAATTGTGAAACATCACAATTGTAAGCACTCTCAGTTTCGGAGAAAGAGAGGAAACACTAATGGATTTGCCATTGGGTGAGAACTCCAAGTCTTGACCAAGACTTTGTTTGAGAAGCTCCTTATCAGGACGTAGATCATCATAGACCGGTGAATGTTGAAAAATGGGTCTGTTGATGTGAAGAATTTCTGCCAGGTATGTAAGAGAGACAGAAAAGCTCCTTTCCCGAACCCAGCACTTAAGTTCATCTCCTTCCACAATTGCGTTAGCATAAAATTCTTTAACCAGCTCTTCATACACGATATCCGGATCAGAGAGAAGGTAATTCCAATCCTTGTGAGCAAACCATTTCGGAATGTCAGTGTTATGAAGTGAGGACAGATCCACAGCTCTTTCTAGTAATGGTGTGGCATGAAGAAAAAAATTCTCATATGACTGATAGGCTGCATATGATCTGAACTTATTGGGATCGAATCGCTGTGATGAAGAGCGAGTCACTTTCGGGAGAGGTGTGTCTTCATCAACATCAATTACGGGTTCCTTCCCTTTGGAAGAACCTCCTTTCACAGCAGCCTTTTTGAATGGAGACATGACCAGTCTGCATTATAAACAAGGGAAATGACAAAACACAATCCAACAGACTATATCAGCAGTGGGTTAGTGAAAATTTAGGGACAATGAAGAAACCCTAACAGCTGGATGAAAATGGTCAGACAATAACAATGAGAGACACACATGGCCCAAATTGAACTACACAGAAAAGGGAGGCCAAAAATAACCACATAATCAGCTGGAAAAGGACCCACATTCAACAATACATCAATGGATTACCACATAGGATCATAGTGAAACACGACATCAAACAGCAGATCAGACAAAAATAGCTAACCCTAGCTAAGCACATAATGAAGAACACAACCACCAAAATAAACTAGGTCAAAACCAGAAGCACAAGCTACCTTAAGCTAAGTAAGGATAACGAGAAACAGTTGAGCTAAAAACCCATCACAAAACCACACTCAAAAGTGAATAATCCAGAGGGAAAACCATGACAGCAAGTAAAGTAGAGTGCAAGACAGAAAACCATACCTGTTAGTCGACGATTTTTAGCTGAGAAGAAGCAAACAATGGAGATCGACAATGGAGGCACGGTGTGAATGGAAAGTGCAGATGAAAAAGACAATGAACAGTCACAAAAAGATCGAGGGAGAAACAAAAAGTTTAAAAACTGCCCCTGTATGTCCAAAACACGCGATTTTCGCGACTGAAAAAAGTCGCCACACAGTCGCCAGATCAAGCCGCCAAATTACTCAAGAACAAAAATTTGAAAAATTTTTCTAAGTGTTTTTCGCGACTGGAAGGTCTACCCGCGAGTGAGTCGCGAGCTGAGCCGCGAAAATCTCTGAGTGAACCTCACGACTGGACCTTCCACTCGCGAACAAGTCGCCAAAAATGACCAGCGAAGATGCGACTGAGGCTCGTGACTTGACACACCCGCGACTGAGCCGCCAAAACAAGGCAAAAACTGGATTTTTGAAATTTTCAGATTTTTCAAACAAAATACTTTCCAAAAACACCTAAAACACTCAAAAATCTTTTTGTGCTGGAATTAACAAAGATTGAGCATGTGAAAAACACATTTCATCAAGTACAATCACACAAATGAATATGGCATTTATTGAACATAAACTTGTGTGTAGTGTGTGGATATCAACAATGAGATAGTCCTTCGTCTAATGTGAAGCTTCAATGATCAATTCAACCAAGGCATACACAATTAGCACTAGATCATGTGACCCATCTCAATTATAGAAATATGTATATATGACCTCCCACACAACTTGATAGCATAACTTGGAGCTTATCATTTTACTCCACTTTCAAACATAACATTTGATCTTTTTGCTCTTTTGAGGCAATCATCTCTCATTGTGAGAGTGATATTTGACATTTCACTTTAATGAACAAGCCTTTGGCTTTTTGAATAAACATTCACTTTCACATAAGGTCGCTTACCCTTTTTCCTAGTCAAATACAAGAATGTGCGACAGGCTTTTGCAGCTCAATATCTCTTTTCATTTGGAGATTTACATTTGGTGAGCTCTTTTTATAAAAACAAAAATTAAGAGTGGGAAGATATATAGACACAAGTCTATGCATGTCTCAAGATCAACATAACCATTCACTAATCATTCATGACAAGTTTGAAGATCTATTTACAACAATCACATAGATTTCAAGATTTTTCCCACAGAGATGTAGGTGCATGAAAACAAGCAATGCTCGAAAATGCACAAAGCCATTAGCACAAAGGTACAAGGCAAAACAAGTTTTGAGACAAAACTCAACAAAGTCAATCAAGCTTTTTGATTTTCTAATTTTTATGTGATTTTTGGATTTTTGACACACAAAAAAAATGATTGAACAGACATAAAAAGAAGCAACATTATACACAAATGTACAAACCAACAAGAAACATGTTGCACAAAAAGCTAATCAGAAAGGTGTGTGCCCCAACACAGACAGATTTATCATATTATAAATAAGTGAAGCACACAACACACAAGAGAGTCAAGGAATTGTACCAACACCAATGGTCTTACGGAGTGATTCAAACCGTGGACCATTGAGAGGCTTGGTGAAGATATCCGCCTTTTGATTGTCGGTGTGTATGAACTCAAGACACACAACTCTTTCCTCTACCAAATCCCGAATGAAATGGTAACGTATCTCTATGTGTTTGGATTTTGAATGCTGAGCAGGATTCTTGGAAAGATTGATGGCACTGGTGTTGTCACAGAAGACACACATCGTTTCTTGAGGAATTCCATAGTCATGAAGTAATTTCTTCATCCAAAGAAGCTGAGTGCAGCAACTTCCAGCAGCGATGTATTCTGCTTCTGCAGTAGATAGAGACACTGAATTCTGCTTCTTGCTCATCCACGAAACAAGATTGTTACCAAGATAAAAACAGCCGCCTGAAGTGCTTTTCCGATCGTCTACACTGCCAGCCCAGTCAGCATTTGAATACCCAGCAAGACAAGCATTTGAGTTTTTTGAATACCACAGACCATAGTTTGCAGTACCATTCACATATCGAATGATTTGCTTAGCAGCAGTCAGATGAGATTCCTTTGGATTAGCTTGGTACCTGGCACAAACGCCCACACTGAAAGCAATGTCCGGTCTACTGGCTGTAAGGTAGAGCAAACTTCCTATGATGCTCCTATACAATGTGGGACTTACTTCAACTCCCGACGAATCCACATTCAGTTTAGTGGAAGAGCTCATGGGAGTGGAGGCATGTTTTTTGGAGTCTAGTCCAAACTTCTTGACAATGTTTCTGGCATACTTCTCTTGAGATACAAATATACCCTCCTTCTGTTGTTTGACTTGAAGATCCAAGAAGAATGTGAGCTCCCCCACCATGCTCATCTCAAACTCCTTCTTCATCTCCTCAGAAAATTCAGTAGCACGATCTTCGATAGTTGCCCCAAACACTATGTCATCAACATAGACTTGTGCCACAAGGAGATAATCTTCATCATTTTTGACAAACAGAGTTCGGTCGGCGTACCCTCTCTTGAAACCTCTATCTAGAAGATAATGTGTAAGACGATCGTACCAGGCTCTAGGCACTTGTTTTAAACCATAAAGTGCTTTCTTCAATCTTAATACATGTTCCGGGAAATGAGGATCCTCAAATCCTTTTGGTTGTTCAACAAATACTTCTTCATTTAAATACCCATTCAGAAAAGCGCACTTAACATCCATTTGATAAAGCTTGAAATTCAAAGTACACGCAATGGACATGAGGATTCAAATGGATTCGAGTCTTGCCACCGGAGCAAATGATTCATCAAAATCCACTCCTTCTACTTGTGTGTATCCTTGAGCCACTAACCAAGACTTGTTTCGAATTATCTCTCCATCTTCATCAGTTTTGTTTTTAAAAATCCACTTTGTGCCTATAACATGAACGTTCTCAGGCCGTGGAGCAAGTTCCCACACATCATTCCTCACAAACTGATTCAGCTCTTCATGCATTGACTCAACCCAATTCTCATCTTGAAGAGCCTCTTCAACCCTTTTTGGTTCAAACTGTGCAAGATAACAGTGATATGTTACATGATTGGCTAGCAGAATATTTCCTTTCCTGAGGCGAAGACCGTCATCAAGTGATCCTATGATATTACTTTCCGGATGATTCTTGACAACTCTTGAAGATGGCCTTTTTGAAGTGGAAACTTCATCACTACGAGAGATAGGAGGATGAACTTTTGGAGGAGTAAGAGGACTTGAAGTTCTAGACATCGATCTCGTTTCCATTCTTGGGTTGATGGGAGTCGATTCTACTTCTGGTATAGGTTCTTCACCTTCTATATTCAAAGCTTCTACCTCAACATCAGGCTCTTCGGTGCTCGGCCCTTCTACATCATCAATCATTTCCACCTTAGGTAAGGCATCATCAATCTTGACATTTATGGATTCCATCACAGCCTTTGTTCTCTTGTTAAACACTCTATACGCTCGACTTGTAGTAGAGTAGCCAAGAAAAATACCCTCATCACTTCTTGCATCAAACTTCCCAAGATTTTCTCGATCATTTAAGATATAGCATTTACTTCCAAAAACCCGGAAATACTTCACTTTAGGCTTCTTCCCATTCCATATCTCATATGCAGTCTTCTTTGTACCAACTCGAAAGAAAATCCTATTTCCAATGTGACATGAGGTGTTGACAGCTTCTCCCCAAAATTTTTGAGGTATTTGCTTGTTAAGCAACATGACTCTCGCCATCTCCTGAATCACACGATTTTTTCTCTCTACCACTCCATTTTGTTGTGGAGTTTTGGGAGCTGAAAACTCTCTTTTAATTCCATTCTTCTCACAGAAGGACTCGAATCTTGCATTCTCAAATTCCCTTCCATGATCACTTCTAACTTTGGCTATCGGTATCCCCTTTTCGTTTTGTAGTTTCTTGCACAGAATCTCCAACCTCTCACAAGCTTCTGATTTTTCTCTAAGGAATTCAACCCAAGTGTATCTTAAGTAGTCATCCACAATGACCATAATGTATCTCTTCCCCCCTAGGCTTTCAGTTCTGGTGGGCCCCATCAAATCAACATGAAGTAACTCCAAGCACCGAGAGGTGGCTATCACATTTACCTTGTGATGACTTGCCTTAGTTTGCTTCCCCATTTGACATGCACCACAAACGGTCTTCTTCACTTTTTCAAACTTAGGAAGTCCCTCGACTGCTTCAAGTTTGGAGACTTTTGCTACTTGTTTGAAGTTGGCATGCCCAAATCTGTGATGCCACAGCTCCAACATATCCACCCGAGCACTTCTACACGATATTGGTGCCACGGGAACTATTCCATAACAATTATCTGTAGTTCGATTTCCTTCCAAAACCTGAATCCCCTCTTGATTGATGATCAAATATCCTTTCTTAGAAAATTAAACCAGGAAATCGTCATCACAAATTTGAGTGATGCTCAGCAAATTCGCCTTCAGCCCTTTTATGAACAGCACATCTTTCAACAGAGGCAAACCGGGTATCTCAATGGTTCCTTTGCCTAGGACTTGAGCATGACTTCCATCACCAAAGGTCACATAGTCACCAACCTTTTCTTTGAGTGACTTAAACAGTGACTTATCCCCTGTCATATGGCGAGAACACCCACTGTCAAGATACCATAAACATGCATTAAACACCTTCAATGAGGTATGGACAAATAGGTTCACATGTGACAGACATTCTTGACCTTCAAACACAAACTCATCATCAGTTTTCATGCTTCTTCTAGATTGATTTTTCATTTTCAGATTCTCAATCATCTTACACAGCATTCTATTCTTTCTTTTATATTTCTTAATCAATGACTTAGACTCAGATACGCTACTGTGTAAGACAAGATTCTGATTTTCAAGATATTCCAGCATGTGAACAATAACTCTAGCATGTTTCTTAGTTTTTAATAACTCTACAAGATCATCAGTAAGACACCTTTCAGACATATGCATAGAGTCATTTTCACAAACACTTAAGCTACAATTCAGCATGGTATAAACCAAAACAACAAACACAACACAGGGGTCTAGGATCACACTTAGGTAATAAAACCACAACAAGTGTACCTGCTCTGATACCAATTGAAAGTTCACAAACGTGTACAAAACACTTTTGAACGTTTAGACCCCCAAAAATTAACTTAACCAACACAAGAAATATGTTAAACAACAAGTGTGTGGAAACTTAACATATGCTATAATGTGAAATAGGTTAAATACTATCTAAGCCATAACATAATAAAATCACAGTAGATAATATAAAGGCAAAGATAGAGAGGAAGGAAGATGCAAACACAAAGACAACACGCGATGTGTTATCGAAGAGGAAACCGAAGTCCTCGGCGAAAAACCTCTCCGCCGCCCTCCAAGCGGTAATCAATCCACTAGAAAATACAGTTGGGATACAAGGACAGCAATAGACCCTCCAAGCCTAATCTACCCAGTGCACCTAAGCCCTCCAAGCTTCTTGCTCCAACGAGGTTGCGCCGAACCTTTTTTTTTTCTAGCTTCCCGGATTCCGCTACTAAACCATAGCATCAACCAATGAAGATTGGCTCCTTCCTAACTGCTTCCCAGAACTCCAAACAACTGTCTCACAGTGATGATGATGGTGAGAACCAGGTTTGGTATAATGCCTCTCAAGGATTTAACAATGGAGAGGAAGAGAGTTGAGGAATATGATGAGACTCTAAGGTAGGGATTGTGTGTGAAACAATCTTGTTTTTCTTTAGGGTTTCTCTCTCAAAATTCTCTCTGGAAGCTCTCTTTCAATCGTGGGTAAAAGGGGTATTTATACTGGAGTGGGAGAGGAATGCGAAACGTCAGGTTTTACAAAACAGGGGTAGCTCGCGGCTTGACTAAGTCGCGAGATCCAGTCGCGAGATAACCGTATGGCCAGTTGTCCTGTTTTGTCCTGTAGTGCTCCAGCTAGCATGACTGTTCATCTTCCAGCATGCTAGGCACGTGTGCAGCTTCTGGCGGCTTGCAGCCACGAGTCCACCCGCGAGTCCCAGCCGCGACTCTCTGTTTTCTTGCACACTCTTGAGCAAACTTCACTCTATCTCACTCACTACCCTTACAACAAACCCACCTAAATACAGGGTTACTAAATGCTGAATTACAAGCAAATTTGGCACGGAATAAAGCCAATTAGATGGTTGAATAAATTCAACCTTACATTTCTCACCCATATAGTACGAGTCTTCGGCTTTATAGGTGAAAATCCATGAGAAGTAGAGTGTATTTGAGGGATTATACCAATCTTCTGAGAAAGACTAAAATCCTGCAAATTCCTTTCACAAGGCAACAAGTTTAAATTTTTCAAAAGAATGTGAAACAATTTGTATAGACTTATAGCAAGAGAAATATCATCATATATCCTAGATTGAAATACATAATTTTTAAATTTCAATTTATGACAATTAGAATGAATGTGACCGAAGACACCACAAAAGTGACAAACAGGAACAAATTTAGGAACATTAGTATTCCTAAAAATAAATCTAGTCTCAGATTTTGGTTTTTGCCTCAACAAAGAACAATTTGGTCTAATATGACCAACAACACCACAAAGGTCACAAGTATGCACAAAAACAAATTTATTATGCTCTCTAACAATAGGTTTAGACATAGGTTTCGAAACTTCAGCGTCTACATCAGAACTTTTGCCTTTGTCTAACCTAGCAAAATAAGCTTTTTCTTTATTATTCCTCTTGAAAAGAGGGATATAAACTTTCTCAGTTTTAGGTTTAAGAGAAACATAAACACTTTTGTAGGCTTGATACTAGTCAAATTTTCAATTTTAGCTTTAGATTCAACTAACTCTTGTTCCAAGCTTTTCATCTTCTCATCTTGATAGGAAATTTGATTTATCAAAAATTCATTCTTTTTATTAGATAAGTCTAATCTAACAACCAATTCCTCTTTTTCAAGATTAGCCAATTTTAACTCTTCCTTGAATATCTTAGCAATTTTCAACGATTTAGATAATTTCATACAAAGAGTTTCACAAACATCAATAAGATCAACAGAAGCAATAGCATCTTCTTTATTCAAATTATCACAAACATGAGCAGAAAGACATTTCAAATTATCCATGATAGTAGGGATCAATGATCAACTCTTAGATTAAAAGATCTAACACGAGAGCTAACCCACTCTGATAGCACTTGTATGTTTTTAGACCCCTTAAAACACAAGTTGTTTAACCTAGTTATTTAGCCAAGTAATTACTTAGATAAATTATTCAGATCTAGGTTAACATATTCAAATCATATCATGTAAGTAATGAGAAAATATAAAGAACACATGATATGATAACCTAGAAAAACCAAACCGGTAAAAAACCTAGGGAGGATTTAACCTAACTATCCTCAAGGTAAAACAGATCCACTATGAAAGAATTGAAGTTTGTACAATAAGACTTAAACCACTAACATCCTATTGCTACCTCGAGTAGAAAACTTACTACCACCACCACATGACAACTCCAAGTCCATGAACTACTTCTTTCCTTGATCCACTACAACCATAAGTACTCCCACTTGTGACTTTAAGACTCCACTCAAAAGTTTTGGATCTTCTTAAAAGCTTTTTTTTTGCAGCAACTGAAACCACCATCAAGTTCTTTATGCAAATCTTGATCTTGATAGCTCTATGTGTGTGTATGAAAGTAAAGACCTCTAGATCTCACAAAAGATTCAACACACAACTCAACAAAGACCTTTGAGAGCTTTTGGGTACAAAACCCTAAATCTACAAAAAAATTCACAAGATGTACTCTAATCTCTCTCTAAAAAGCCTTTATAAAAATGCGCTTAGAGTTTCCTTTATATACTAGGAGAAGTAGATCTGAAACCTTAATCCATAGTGGGCTTGAACTACTGTTTGGGCTTAATTCAAATTTTGCAGATACGATTCTCGATCAATCGAGCCTTACGTTCGATCAATCAAGCTTTGCAATATTGCACAGTAAGTTTCTGCATTCAACTCGATTCAAACTATAACAAATAAAATTTGAGCAAGTCTAAACCTAGACTCATTATTTTGATTATGGTTTGCCAACATATACAAAGTGAAGTTCTAATACATTTAGTTCCAAAAGTCTTAGAACCTAACATATACCTTCCAACTCCATTAGAGAAGAAATGAGAAAGGGAGAGAGTAGATGATGATGATGATCTCAAAGCAAGAAGTGGATGACTTCTAAATTCAGAGTTGCCTTGCTTTATATAGAATTGCCAAATACATATTGTCCAAAATAATTTCTAAAATTTTTCATCCAAACACAACTTATTAAAGGAAAAATAATAGAAATATGTTTTGTATTATTTTTTTATTCTTGTAAATACTATAGAAGTTTAATTTATGGTATCTACTCCTTGATAATTAAAGATTAAATTGCTTTTATCATTAGGCTAAAACACCAATCAATTTTTGGTGTAAATAGAGTTTGAATTTCAAATATTTTATTCAACAAAAATGAGACTTTACAAATTGAACTAATTAGCAATTAATTGACACACATAAATAAAACTCGTATGATAAATATATTCGCACCAAGGTGGTTGGAGATTAGCCCAATGCAGTGTCTTCCAAAATTTCATTGCTAAATTGCCCAGTAGAGTATTTTTATAAATAAATAAATAAATAAATAAGTAGGAAGCTAGTTGGACCACAAACCATCAGTGTTATTCAGCAAATAAAAACAAACCATCAGTGTTTACGTATATATGGATAGAGAGGTCGGTACTGAACCTAATTATTATAATCTGGTCGTTTGTATAATTTAGATTTTCAGGGAGTATGTGACCAAGATGAATCAGGCCAAGTTTGATCATATACGCTAAAATAGCCCAAAACAAATCAAGGCTAACTGGTTATAGTTATGGCAATTGGCAAGGCATTAATGTAACTTAATTATGGCGTTCAGTTTATAATAATTATTCTTATTATCATGCTAAGATACCAACTAATTTTTTGTGTAGGCAGGGTTCAAATTCCAGATCTCTTGCAAAAGACTTTAAAAATTAAGCTAATTGCCATCAGAACTCATATATAAAACTATATGTTAAATATAACCGCCAAGGAGATTAGCCCAATGTGGGGTTTACCAAAACTTCATTGCTAACTCGTTAGTTCTGATAATTAAAAATAAAAAGAAGAAAAGAAAAAAGAAGAATGAAATAAAGAAATAAGGTGGTAGGAGTTGGACTAAACTACTTATGGATAGAGAAATCGGTGCCTACCAATGCTTCTTAATTGTTATAATCTGGTTGTTAACACAAGTTAGATTTCAAGGCGTACGTGGCCAAGAATAAGAAATTTAAAAAAAAAAAAAAATTTAAATGTTGGTTTGGCTTATGGTTATGGCAATTGGCAAGGCATTAATGGTTACATGTGGGAGAAAATGGGCAAATACCCTTTTTTGGGAAATTAAACATTCGTTTGCCCTCTTTCTGAAACTAAATAGGGAAGTGCCCCTCTTTTGTAACTCGACAATAGAGAAATCGAGTTTTAATGAATAACTCGATATTTGTATGATCGAGTTAGTCTGACCCTTTGAATTTTTCCCAATAAAAAAATGTTTGTGTAGACGTTCATAACTCGGGAAACTGGAAATCGAGTTTTTTTCAGCGGTTTGAATCAATAGGACCCTAACGTCTCACAACGCTATTCAGTCACTCACTCTCCCTGTACACTCTCTTTCCCTCGCTCTCTGCCATCACTCTCTCTCCACACTCTGTCTCTCTCGCTCTGCGATCAGGCTTCCCCACTCTTCCTCGAGTCTCCATCAGTCGTCGTTGGTTCCCGCCGCCGCTGATTACAGGTACGGTCCTCTCCCTCTGAAATATTTTCTGATGTTGGTTAATGTTAGGTTGCGTTTTGTGTGGGATTTTGATTATTTTGTTGAAACTTAAGAAAGTAGTAAATTTACTAATGAAGATGAGAATTTTGTTGTCTTTTATATGCTACAATGATGATTTTCTCATTAATGAGTTTAAATGTGCTTGGTGTTTTGATGAGGGGTTTTGGCAAATCGAGTGGTGTTATAACTTATATTTTCATAAATAGTTAATTAATAATTATCCTAAGCTTTAAGAAGTGATTTAAATAGTTTTGAAATAATTTTTTTTATGGCAAGTTCTTATTTATTTAAGAAGTGATGTTGAAAATCTTGTGCTCAAAATATAATGTCCTACTGAATCTATGCTTTTATTTTATATTAATTGTGGTTTACTTGTTAGAAAATTGCTAACAATGTATTTGCTGCCATGTCAGATATGCAGGCACTAGATAGAGTGCGGCCTGGACCCGATGTGGATACCCAGTTGGCCTAACAGCCGAATCATCGGTCAAGTCCACTTTGGAGGTGCGCCGCTGACGAGGTATGTAGTAGTATTATTAGTACATGTTTGTTTTATAATTACCTCGTGTTTAATCTCCTAACACAATACTCGTCCGTGTGCAGGAGGTGCCTGGCATGATAAAGGTTCGACGCCGTAAATGTGTATTGCCACAGGGTGGGCTAGATCCACGTATCATGCAACACATAGATGCAGCAGGGTTGACTGGTTTATTCAAGGTTCCTGATATGGAGGTCGACCACGCCTTGATCATAGCGTTGGTTGAGCGGTGGCGTCCGGAGACGCACACGTTCCACTTACCCCATGGAGAAATGGGTATCACCTTGCAAGATATGGAGGTGATGCTGGGGCTTCCGGTGGATGGATTGCCTGTCACTGGGAAGACAGAATACCAATGGAGTCAGCTGTGCGAACAGTTGTTGGGCCATAAACCTCCACCCTCGATACCAAACTCAAACAAGTCTACCCTTGTTGGGGCGAGGATAAGATACACCTGGCTTGATGCACAGTTTGCCGATCCCTTAGCTGCGGACGCTACTGACAAAGTCGTGCAGCAACATGCCCGCTACCACCTACTTGTACGGATGGGGGCCCTCTTGTTCATGGACAGGTCTGTGGACTGGGTCTCACTGGTGCCTCTGCAGTTGCTCAACCCAGTCAGCAATGCGAGACGGTATAGCTGGGGTAGTGCAGCATTGGCCTGGCTGTATAGGCAACTTTGTGGTGCATCGAAGAAGGATGCGATGCAGATTGGAGGAGCACTCTTGTTGGTGCAGCTATGGGCCTATTCAAGGTTCCCACAATTATGCCCTGTTGTGAGGCCGCCTCTACCACCAGTGCACTCAGGGCCCCTTGCCATTAGGTACGTTCATTGAGTTCTCGTTATTTGTCTCTTTCATATAATTAAAAATATGCCAAACTAACAAACAAAAGAAACTTATCAATGCTTAGTATATGGATGTGAAATATAAAAGCAAAGTTTATTAAATGTAAGGTTAAATGTAAGGTTCAGTAATGAGCATTTGTCGACACCCCATGTTTGGTAGGTGGAGCAGGCCAAAATGCACCGCAGAGCATGCCACACACGTCCTTGCTGCGTACTGGGCGTCACTGGCTACACTACGGGCCGAGCAGGTATTCGGTTAATTTAGTTTGAATTCTTATGACCACATTTCCCTCAATTCTTATGACTACGGGCCGAGCACGTTTCCCTCAAATGCACCACACATGCTTTTATTTTCGTTTCCCTCAATTGCATGACCACATTTTTATTTTTATTTTATTTTGAATTCTTGGATTGTTGTAGGAATGAGTTGATTTCATAATACCATCCCATCATTTTGTTTGATACTTGGATTTCCATCCCATCATTTAACTCAATTGGAATGTCCATCGTGAAGTACTTCACATTAGAACTTCCATTTGTAGCACCTGCATGAATACAACCAAACATAAAGTAAAAAATTCTTGAATGTTAAATCAAAGGGTTTTTTCCAAATTGGGTTGGATTGAAGGGTTTTTTCCAATGCAACCCAACTCACATGACTCAGGTTAAGTTGGGTTAAATCAATGGGTTATATATAAATTTAGTCTTATATATATAAAGTAGAATTTGGTTATATTCTTCATTATGTACGGAAACGTTTGTGATTTACACCGAAAAAAAAAAAAAAAAAAAAAAAAAAAAAAAAAAAAAAAACAAAAAAAAAAAACAAAACAAAATAAATTGTCCCTTTTCCAAGATGTTTGAAGTATGTGCAACATGCGCAAAAGATTGAGCATGAAGTCTTGGTTTAGTGCAAGACAGTGAGTTCAAACTTGTGTTGCAACCAAAAAACAAAAACTCCACCAATTGTTACAAATGTCATTAATCTGATGCAATGAAGAGAAGACGCACATATTGGATTATGTAATTGATTATAATTCAATGAGAAATGAATTTACCTAAGAGTATACCAAAGATAATCAGATTTGTCTTTGGTTGTATTTATGTGCTCAAGTAATTCATTTGATTTTAATGATGCATCTTCGAAACTGACGATGACATCTTTAAATTCTTTCCAGCTACTAACTAAATCAAAAGTTTGTGTTCATTTTCTGATTATGTCATTATACACCGTTTCAACCTATTTAACACGAGAAAATAGAACTTTTAGTCTGCTATGAAAATAAACTAAAAAATTTCAAAACAATATTTCTTAAGACTTTATATAAGGCAAATGATTGTAAACGCAGAAGATATCAATTAAATTCTAAACAACAAATTTCCTACTATAAACTTGACAAATATGGGTCTTTTCAGAACAAGGGAATCAAGGCATATTAGAATACAAATGATATTTTCAAAACGCATGGCCCCTGCGCAAGGATGACACGCATAAATCGAGAAATGGTCCAAATTTTTTTCTTTCCCTAATCCTTGCGTGAATTCTGCTTCACTGTCTTCTTCGTTCTTTTTGCACTTTTTGCTTCTTTACATGCGTTTTGGAGTCTTGCTCAACAGGTTAGCCCAGACTTCTGCTCATAATTCTTTTAGAGAGAGTTTGAATCTTTGATAGTCGTTATACTTCAATATTAAAGCTTTAAAATAGAATTTTTTTTTAGAACTGTTGAAGCTTATTAATATTTCACACCTTCTGGATTCGCTATAGTTTTGGTGGTTGACTTAGATATTACCACAATTATATTCCAGATTTTCGTTGAATTACATTTGCTGAGTTAAAGCTTCTCTTCACTGTTGTAATATAGTTGGCTGTTAAATCTCATAAAATGATAAAATTCTTTAAATTTAGAACGTTGGTAAAGCTGCAAATGTTAAACTACGAAAATTTTATCTAATTATTGTGTAATCATGACATGAGAGCAAAAATATAACCCCAATTTGCATTTTTGGCCTAAGTACAGAAACAGAGGGAATGATGACATTATTGATCATTGGCCCATAAAACACATGATCACTTCTCTGGCTTTCATTGAAATTTGAAATTAAGCAAACTAAAGGATGGAGTTACTCTGCCTTGAATGTCATAGAGTGACCATAGGCTAAGCCATTGCCATAGCTTGTCCTTGTCCAATGCTGGATGGTTGTCATTGCTTGGGTCCACACTGTGAAATTTCCAAAATACAAAGCCATTAGTGCCCCCCCACTAGGAACTCGAGAGTCCAGGGTATAGGTTAAACCTTTTGTGAGATTTGGGGTTGTTTAGGATGCCAGAGTGAGCACCCAAGATAGTCTCAATTGTTGCTTTGCCTTCAAAAACTTACTAATGTTTGGAGTTTATGCATTTCACTACCCCTGTGACAGAACATAGCAATATTTAGTATTAAGTGACCATCTAAGGTTAATATAAACTTTTATGTTATCTAAACATCCGTTTGGGATGTTCTAGTTGATGGTGTTTTCATAGGTAGTCAATGTCAATCTAAGCTCTTTACAATTCATTGGTGCCACTGGTGCTGCAGGTGGTTTTAGTGTGTGAGCTCCATTTGGGCATAGATATAAGTTTCATAGGTACGATCGAACTCTCTTGGCTAGAAGTTTCATATGTACAATTGCTTGTTCTTACTATCACGCTCTACTTTAGTCGGTTGTTTTTGCATATAGTCTCAATATATGCTACAAATTTGATTAAACAAATAAAATTTAAGCTTGTACGGTTTGTAATTAAGCTTGTACAGTTTGTAATTAATTAATAAAATGTTATGAGCTTAAAACCATAGTTATTGATCTGCCTAATAAGTAGACAATTTAGTATTTCTTCTTCTAACATAGGGGTATCCAGGATTACAAACATTGTTATTATGATGCAAAAAACATTGTTACATTGTAAGTTATAAATTACCTTTGCTAAATTGAAGGTTATATTTTTACAGTCTAGTAGAATACTGTTTGACTTCGATTTACGTATTCAAGTGCTATATTTTGAATATGCACAGCCTCGATTGTCTTCTTGGAAAACAATGGCCTAAGTTTAAAGAAACAAATAATTGTTAATCAGTGATATATGAGAAAACATAAAGACGCTTGACACATTACCTCTTGTTGTTGACCTAAATGAAAAGTTAGTTCGTGCTCCTTGCACCAAAGTTAGAGAGCACAATTTAATTGCAGCATGCAACTCCTTAAGTTGTCCCCACTTTAGCTGCCTTAATAGTCCTAAAATTATTAAAAGCTATGGATTATTAATGAGTACTTTATTCATATAATTTTAGAAGCGTGCAAAATATGCTACTCACCATATTCTTCAAGAGGAATGTAATTTTAGACATTGACATGATTAGTTTGAGATAACTAAAAGGCTTACGTAATTTCCAACACTAAAATTTATAAGAAATATATATTTACATAGAAATATAATAACAGTAATTGATGAGGATTATACCATGTAATAATTTACATAGCTTCCATTTCTTGCAATATAAAGTGCTACTTGAAATGCAATGTCTTCAGTAGACCTTATATATGTCTTCCCTCCATATTTTTTATAGCTTCAAGAGCAAATTAAGTACAGTTACTTTAGTGTTACAATGATTAATAGTCATTTTGTTCTCATTCATTGAAACATTGTTAATGACTAATGCAATTAATGTAGCACAATATTTCTATTACGATAAAAAGATTTTGTGAAATCATCAACTTGGATTCATCTTACAGCCATAAGGATGCTCTAGTACCCTCCTCTAAGTTTGGTTCAGATTGAAAACCCTAGTATTTGATGGTGTTAGTTAGCTTTGAACCCTGTCCAGCATATGAACATGGGGCTAAAAATGGTGGACATGAACAACCTAGATCTTTTAATATTTTTTGCAGGTCAATTTTGTTGTTCTTTTACTTTCTGCCCAATAATCCCTGAAGATTTTGTGTACGACTAGAAGCAAGAAATTCCATGCTTTGCATATTACATATCACAAACATAATGTTAAATTAGTATGATGTCTCACTATCACAAACATAATCCACTTATGCAGATTGTATGGGAGCCGTACACGCATACACTGGGCTCCCTACCTGCGTATTGCACTGCTGGGCAGCATATTTGGAGGGCCGAGGTGCCGTTGATATTCTTTTGGATAGTGGAGTGGCATCATCCTGAGCAAGTCCTCTGTTAGTTTGGGATGAAGCAACCAGTTCCAAGTGTCGTGGATACGTCGACTACCCTTCACAAGATATCCCTTCAGGGTAAATGGGAGAAGAACTGGGAGGTAGAACATGATCCCTTTATTCGGCAATGGGCCAACCGAGTGAATGTAGTTCGCGGGTCCGATCTCCTAGACGGTAACGATACGTACCTCGTTGAGTACATGATGTGGTACAATCGCCACACAAGGCGGTACATAACACCAGAGTCTGCGTATTGGGAACTCATGGTGAGGCAACAATTCCTATTTTATGGATGAAACCATTGTTCGATTAAATATCCTTAGCAGCTTTATCATGCATGCAAAAGTCCACAATAATTATCATTGTTACATCTTTATAAGTTTCTCTGTCATTTTGTTTTAAAGTCAAAAAATATTGCATGAGTCTGTCATTATGTTTTAAAGTCAAAATACTGCATGATTTAAGTTGTTCATAACAAACTGAATTTGTCTTGATCCAATTTGTTTGCGTGAGGAATGGTTAATGGGCAATGACTAATGATGACCACACCTTTGTTCATATAATTACATTCAACTTTTAAAAAGGGTGGGTTGGGTTGGGTTTTATTGTATTTTATTTTATTTTTTGTTTATTTTTTTTTGTTTTTGGTTGGCTTGTACTTTCAAATGGATGGTGCAACTCTGTGTAGTAGTGATAAATTCACATTTCATGATAGTTTAGATAGCCTTTCCACTAATTGGATAATGTATTACATATTCCTTGATAGATATTACCTCTAGGATTGGGAAGTCCCTTACTAAACTGTTGGTGGAATGCAATTCCCAACAGCTTAAAGGTCATTTAAAATCTTGCAAGTATGCAGCAAGGAGATGTGCATTTATACTAGATTCAAGTATGATATATGCTCTAAGTTTTTGGTACTTCCCTTAATTGAAACTTAAAGCTCGCGTTTGATATTTTCAATTCATTTGATTTGGGCGTGTATGTTAGGAAATAATAACTTCAAAATATGTGTCCTGATTGCAATGTGATATTAATGGAGTTGTAAATCTGGTGAAGCCTAGATACAGAAGTGAAATTCTGATATTTTCACTTATGCTAAGATTGAACTTATGTACAACCAACTATACGTGTTTTTTAGAAGTATTATCTCAATGTTTAGATTGCATAGCGATAAACATAACAGGAAACTGAAAATTCCTGAGTGTTGGGTTGGAACTATAAATTTTTTGCACAGGGGGGGCCAACCCCTATTTTTATACACTGTCTTTTTAAAGATGCTTCATAATTATAAGTAATATAAGGATTTCATTAGCTATGTTTGCTACTTTTTCTTTTGATTTTGGAACAGATTTATCCAAGTTTTGCATCATACTTGCGTTCTTGCTTTTATGACGCCCTTGTTTTGTAGGTTCGGACGATGATTAGGTCTATACAGAGGTGCGATGAAGGTTCTGACATGTGCACTGACCTTACATTTACACTAGAGCTTGTGGAGGAGCTAGGCCGACTTAAATTGGCGAATGCGCTAGCAGAAGTAGTTGACATTGGTACACAGGCCCCAGTTCGTGGCGGGCAACGTGGTGGGTCTCGTGGGGGTGGACATCGTGGAGGTGGTCAAGCTGGTCGTAGCCGTACGACCGAGTCGGCTCCCATCTACGAGGAAGGGAATGAGTCAGGTGCAAAAGAGGCATGGCTTGGCACTGATTGGGTACTGTCTGATGACGATGGTAGGACACCGCGATGCACGCCTAGCGATGGTGCTGGGCCATCCCATAGCGTCGATCATCAGGGAACTGTTCCAGCCTACACTACATCCCATGGTGCTAGCACGGACTATGAGGGCCCTCCTCGTATGTCGCCCCCAATTTTCAGTGGATCTGCCCATGATGGTGGATGCATATTTGTCCCCACACCAGGCATGCCCACCCCACCTCTAGTGCATGTGGACCCCACCATGTCAGCTCCATCTCAAACCCCCCACGGAGAGGCTGTACAGATTGAGCAGATACCGGCTGAGGACATTGAGCCGGTGGAGGCTTTGCGGAGATCACGACGCCCGCGTGCTTATGCTCCCGATTGCGGGACCGGTGATGGTATGTACTTCGTCTACACTTCCCATCTTCTTGAGCTACTTCTACTGTGCATTTGATTGATTATGTTAATTTAATTATGCTGTTGTGTCTGATGAAACAGGTAAGATTAGACCTGTTAGGGCATATGGGCGGAAACGAAAAGATCATTAAATGCCTTAGTGTATGCTTATACTTCCTGCCTATAGGTGACTGCATAGTTACGTTTCACTTTTCTTCTAAAGTAGTATTTTTTTTTAGACCTAACTGCAATGGTGGACACGAAAAGGCCATTGAGCCGGATTGTCCTTGTGTGCTTATTCTTCATGTGTATAGGTGACTGGAATAAGCATGCAAAATGTTCTACTAATTGGGGAGAATCTTGGTGGCTATGCATCTATTTCTGGATCATTGCTTGGGGAGAATACTGACTGTCAATGTGTTTGTTGTCAAGAAATTGATATTTTTGAGAAAACCCATAAGGCGTATTGTATTTATTGATGTATTAGGAAGTTTTTCTGCACTTGGAGTTTTGATTGCAATTTGACAAATGTCTGGATTGGTATTCATTTGAAGTCAAACTTTCTTGTGTTTTTGTATGTTGTTAGCTACAGTAAAGTGGGTTGTAAGAGAGTAATTTGTTTTTTTATTTTTTTTTTATTTTTGTGAGAAACAAATGTGTGGTATTGTTGATAAGCAAGAAGAAGTAATTTGATACTTTCTGTAAAAGAGTTTGATGACGAAGTTTATGCGGATCAATGGCAGAACCAACTCCTTTGTAGCAAATCATTTATCCGAGTCTCTACAATGCTTGGCTAGGTATGTGTCTCTCTCCTAATTTTCTGATTCGCCTTCCCTAAAATTCCTAGATTGGTACATCCTCCTTCCCATTTTCTTATTTTTAATCTCCTTTAAATCCCCTCCTCTCTAGAATGATTAGATCTGTGTACATTTGATTACAAGTTCGTTAGTAGGAACTTTGGAGAATAGAATTTATATTTTTTTTTTCTGAGTTCTAGAGCAACTCACAATATAACTTACCTAAAGCTGAAAACGGCAAAAATCTTAGTTATGTGTGCATGTTTTGTTCCTTTCGCTTCTTGGGGTTTGTAATTGTTATTTATCATTGTATATATTAGCTTTTCATTTTGGTAGCAATTTGGGAACCCAATGAGAAACATTTAATTGATTATTGATTTTTTCATCAATTAGCCTTCTTATTTTATGATTTTCAGTATATATATATATATATATATATATGTTGTGTGTGTCATTGGCCAATGAATCAAATCTTGTCCATCATTTGCTTTAATGAAATGATGGAGGCGTTCATTGCTTGAACTGGGGATGAAACAACCTAATGATTATCTTGAGGGCATGGTATCCGTTAAAAAATTAAAAAGTAATTGAGTGTGTTTTCTATTCTGGTTGGAAAAGTAATAGGATTTAAAGCTGCTCACTCTTAGTGTTGTACGATGGTTACTCACACCATCAGAGCACACTCCTATAATTATTGCATTTACACGATAGGTGTTAAGAATATAAAGTGTGAGAAAGACTGAATAGTCTGTATATTGATGTGTGTGAAATAATGTACAATAGAGAGCCTTATATAGGCTAGATATGTGTGCAGTACAAGTAAAAGGAGTAAACTACAATTACAGTATACTGGGCTAAGCCCAATGGGCTAAACTAGTCTAAGCTATACACTAACATCCCCCCTCAAACTCGAGGTGGCAAGGAGGAAGCCAACTGGAGTTTGGATATAAGATCTCGAAGGCGACCAGGCGGGTGAGTCTTGGTAAAGATATCAGCAGGCTGGTCAGCAGAGGAGATGGAGAATAACTGGAGATTTCCTTTCTTAAGATGCTGGCGAGTGATGTGGCAGTCGATCTCAATATGCTTAGTGCGTTCATGGAAGACATCATTATGAGCAATGTAGATAGCACTACGATTGTCACAATAAAGAGGAGTGGCAGTGGGCTGTAGAGCATCCATGTCAGCCAAGAGCCAACGAAGCCAAACAAGCTCACAAGTGGTGTCGGCAAGGGCACGATACTCAGCCTCAATACTAGAACGGGAAACCACATCCTGCTTCTTGCTGCGCCATGAGACCAAAGAAGTACCTAACAGGAAACAGAAACCTGTGATAGAGCATCGATCAGTCGGATCACCTGCCTAGTCAGCATCTAAATAAGCATGAAGCTCGAGAGAAGATCAAGAGGAGTAATGCAGACCATGATAAAGTGTGCCTTTGACATATCGGAGAATCCGAAGAACAGCAGCATAGTGGATAGAACGAGGTGCATCCATGAACTTACTAACCATACCCACGGCATGTGAAATATCTGGACGAGTAACAGTGAGATAGATCAAACTGCCAACCAACTGACGATAGCGAGTAGCATCGGATATAGGTTCACCGTCCAAGGGTGTGAGCTTTGCATTGTATTCCAAAGGAGTGGAAACAGTCTTGTTATCAGTGACACCGGCTTTGGAGAGAAGATCAGAAGCATATTTAGCCTGGGAAAGATAGTATCCATCAGAGGATGAGGTAACCTCAAGCCCAAGAAAATAGCTGAGAGTGCCCAAATCTTTCATCTCAAAATGCTGACTAAGGAAGTTTTGAAGAGAGCGGATACTTGCAGAATCATCTCCAGTAATAATCATATCATCAACATAAAGAAGAATAAGAGTGATACCAGCAGAGGATCTTCGAACAAAGAGAGCAGTGTCATGAGGACTCGAAGTGAAACCCTGCTGAGCAACAACTGAGCTAAACTTTTCAAACCAAGCTCGAGGAGCCTGCTTGAGGCCATAAAGAGCACGGCGAAGGCGGCAAACTTGATTTCCTGAGTGTGGATAGCCAGGGGGTGGTTGCATGTACACTTCTTCATGGAGGTCTCCATTGAGGAAAGCATTCTTCACATCCATTTGATAAAGAGGCTAATGGCGAACAGCAGCCACAGCAATGAGACATCTAACAGATGTAAGACGAGCAACAGGAGCAAATGTTTCCTCATAGTCAATACCATACTCCTGAGTAAAGCCTTTGGCAACTAGGCGAGCCTTGTATCGTTCAACAGATCCATCAGCCTTGGTCTTGATCTTGTAAACCCACCTACAACCTACTACAGACTAACCAGAAGGCAAATCAACCATATCCCACGTGTGATTCTTATGAAGGGCATCTAGTTCTTCATTCATAGCTTGCTGCCAAAGAGGGTCAGTATGAGCCTCACGATAGGTGTGAGGTTCATAGAGAGTGGCAATAGCAAAAGAGCAATGATAATCAGTGAGATAAGGGGGAGGAATGCTTACCCGAGTGGAACGACGAAGTTCAGGACCAATAGGAGACTCAGGAGAGGGTGGTGCCACAGGATCCAAGACAGGCGGGTCATATGCCGGAGACAAAACTGGAGATGAGTCGTCTGGAGAGGTAGTCGATGCTAAAGAATCCTCCACAAGTTCAGGATAGAGAGGGAGGAAAAGATCAGTAAAAATGGGAGACTTTGAGGAAGAAGATGTAGGAAACTACTGAAGACTCGTGAAAGGACGATGTTCCCAAAACTCAACATGACGGGAGACACGAAGGCGATGAGAAATGGGATCATAGCAGCGAAACCCTTTTTGAGACACACCATAACCAAGGAAATAACAGAGACGAGTACGAGGTTGGAGCTTTGTTCGTTCATGAGGAGGAAGAGAGACAAAGCAAGCACAACCAAAAACCCGAAGGAGTAGTCAGAAGTTTGACCATAGAGAAGCTCAAATGGTGATTTGTTGTGTGTAGTTGGTGAAGGAATACGATTAATAGTGTGCACAGCAGTGAGTGCGGCCTCACCCCAAAATCGCTCAGGAAGAGAGGCAGAAATGAGAACGGTGTGGACAACATCAAGAATGTGACGATGTTTTCGTTCTGCACGACCATTTTGTTGAGAGGTGTAAGGACAAGACCGCTGAGGAAGAGTACCATGCCTGTCTAAAAAGGATAGGAAAGATTTATCATTATATTCTTGAGCATTATCTGATCGAAAGACTTTAACGATGCGATTGAACTGTGTTTCAATCATTTTATGAAATGTTTGGTAAATAGACACAAGTTCAGACCTATGGTGAAGCAGATAAATCCAAGTATACCAAGAAAAATCATCCACAAATATGACAAAATATTTAGATCCCCCCTCAGTAGGAACAGGTGCAGGACCCCAAATATCAGAATGTATAAGATCAAAAGGAGCAGAAGAAAATGAGTCACTTTTATTAAATGGCAATTTTGTTTGTTTGCCAAAATGACAGGAAGTACAATCAAATTTTGAAAACTGAACTGAACCTAAATGACCTTGAGAAGCTAACAATTGAAGACGAGATAAGGATGGATGACCAAGACGAGCATGCCATAGATCAGGTGAGGAGGTGGCAGTGGTAGCAGCTGCAGAAACAACTTGTGAAGGAATCTTCAAGTCATGAACCTCAAACATGCGACCAACCTTACGGCCTGTCCCAAGCACTTGACCCGTCCGGGGATCCTGCACATCCACACCATGATTAGTAAATAGAAGATCTACGCCTAATTCGCAAAGTTGACCAACAGAAAGCAAATTGAGGGATAACTCTGGAATATGAAAAGTGTCACTAAGGGATAAACAAGGAGAAGAGATTGTTCCTTTATGACTAACAGGCATAGGAGTTCCATCAGCAGTGTAAATGGTGATTGGATGTTCTAAGGATGCCTTATCAGAAAATTAGGATTCATCAGGAGTCATCTGGTTACAACATGCAGTATCAAAAAACCAAGGTTGTTTACCTGAGGTGACAGAAAGGGCAGTGGAAGTGCGGGATAAAACCTATTGAACAACTGCCTCAATATCAGCCGTAGTAAGTGAGGAAGCCAAAGATGGACCTGTAGGAACCGATGGATCTGAAGGACATACAGCAGCTGCCTGAGGAAGAGAAGCTTTATTCTGCTCTTGCACAAATTTCTGTAACTTACGACAAACAGAGATGTCATGGCCTTTGGCACGGCAAAACTTGCAGTGAGCACCTTTGGAAGACTGAGAGGTGGGACGCCTGGAGTTTATTCGCGGAGGAGCAGTGAATGCAACAATGGGAGGCTGTGGTGAGGGTGTAGCCAAGACATGATCAGATAATGTCATGTGATAAGTGGGCCGATGATTCTCCTCAGAAATGAGCTCCTTTACTGCAGCATCAAGAGAAGGAGTAGGAGACTGGCTAAGTAGAGAAGCCCTAGTAGGCTCAAAATCCTCACGTAAACCCATCATGAAGTGCATAAATCTACGGCGATCCCGATATTTGACAAAGAGCTCAATGTCCTTAGAACACACCAGTGGAGGATCTGCAGCAGAGAGTTGTTCTCACATAGTAGAAGTCAGAGAATAAAAATTAGAAATAGACTGACCTGTCTCTTGGCGCATTTGATAAAGCTTTGATTCAATGTGAAACTCCAAGCTTGAATCATTAGTGCAGTTATAACGATCGGCCAAAAATTTCCAAGCAGCCTCAACAGTTTCAAGACGAGGAAGAAGATTATGAATGGAGGGAATAGAGGTATTGATAAACCAAGATAAGATCTTACTCTCAATACTCTCCCATTCTTCTAGACGTTCTTCATAATCATCTGTTGTAACAGCAGTCTTGGAAGACTCTTCAGCAGCTGTGGCTTTGGACTTAGGGTTTGGTACTGGCTTAGGAATTGAACCAGTCACATATCTCCACAGTTTACGACCCTTGAGAAAGACGGTCATATTCTGAGACCATGCATGATAGCTAGTAGGACCATCCAACATGATGGTGATAGGACGCATGATATCTCGTTCACTTTGTTGAGCCATAATGAAGAAA
Organism: Quercus robur; assembly: GCF_932294415.1. NCBI lineage: Eukaryota > Viridiplantae > Streptophyta > Magnoliopsida > Fagales > Fagaceae > Quercus > Quercus robur. Next base: position 13,258,173 of record NC_065534.1, on the reverse strand, counting down.
ATGACCAAAAAGTGATATTTAGATACCTCAAATGCAGAAACGGAGCCCAAAATCAGAATCTACGCGAAAAACTGAGCAAGACAGGTCCTGTTGAAAAATTTTGACTTGGTCAACGGTCAACGGTCAAAGTCAACGGTCAAGTCTGGTCCAGTCAACGGCTGACGTGTGCTAACGTGGCAGGGTGATGTCACACTAGGGCTGACGTGGGGCGCGTGTAAGCGCATGTGGCGTGTGGAGGAAGTCTGGTCTGGCGCGTGTGGCGCGTGAGTGCGAGTGACGGCGCGTGGAGGCGCGTGGAGCGTGTGCTCGTGAGGCAGAAACTTCAGGTGGCGCGTGGAGGTGCGTGTGAAGTGTTTTCTGGCCGTTCTTGTCTGTTCTGTCACTCAATGCCTTTGCTTTGATAGTTGGATGAGCAGAACAATGAGATCCGAGATTTGTTGGGACTGTGGGCGTGACGGCGGTGACTCGCTTTTGACAGTGGCTACTGGATGAAGGCGAGGGCAGCGGAAGAACGCCAGAGATGTCCACAGGAACCAGAAAGTCAGAGGATTGGCTCTGATACCATGTTAAGAATATAAAGTGTGAGAAAGACTGAATAGTCTGTATATTGATGTGTGTGAAATAATGTACAATAGAGAGCCTTATATAGGCTAGATATGTGTGCAGTACAAGTAAAAGGAGTAAACTACAAGTACAGTATACTGGGCAAAGCCCAATGGGCTAAACTAGTCTAAGCTATACACTAACAATAGGCTTGTTTTGTTGAATTTTGTTTGTAGTTTCGAGAGATACTTATATGATGATATGTGTTTGATTTTACATTTATGTAATTCAAGAAAGTGGTTTAGTTGGCCTCAAGATTGGTGGTTTGATTTGCACGGTGGAAAATCTGATATGCAAGGTTGAAAACAGAACCACCGTCCGGCATTCATTACCAATCTTACTGGTTTTGTATTTATCTTCACATGATTGAGAGTTGATTTATTTGCTTCAAAGTTGGCTTTATAATATGTATATGGGTGTTAAAGGACGCTAGAATTGAAAAAAATTTCCAAGGCTTTGCTTACCCTTCCAAGTAGTTGCAAGTCTATGTTTATCCTCTATTTGGTTGAATGCCTTGCTAATCAATTTGCTCAAAATTTTATGAATTTTGGCTAACCATTTTAGCGAACACATTCTCTGAAGATAACAAGGCGGAGTATAAATTATAGATCTTGATAATAATCTCAGCCATTTCTCTTATATGTTATTCTTCAATAATTCAACTCTCATAGAGAATAAATACCTGGTCTTGGTTTTGTTGAATCTTGGTTTGATTTTACATTGGTCTTTTCTATAAGTAAAATACTAAATCTGTGCATGTTCTCGCAAATGCTATAAGAGAATAAATACCTAATGATCTCAACTTGTGAAGGTGGGAGATTTTGTCTCACCCCATTGAATCACAAACTTGTTTTAGGTTGTTAGACGTTCTTACTTTCATTATAAGCTTAAGACATTTTCTCATCTATAAGGCTAATTTATTGTGTTGGGGCTTCTAGGTTCGAGGGTCTTTGAGTTTTTACAAGGGCATTACACCAAACTTTCCTGAACAATGTTCTCGTTCGAAGGGAACCGGCCTCCATCAAATTGGCCATCTGTGGGTAAAGTTGAAATACATGGTTTGCAGGTAACTATTTTTTTTTATATTTAATTTAAAAATGTATAAGGTTCTTATGCTAAGATTCTAAGAATATCATTGATAAAACAGATCAAATATAGGCTGATGCACTTGTTCTAAGGGGGATCAGTTGCACATTTGAGGAAGGGCACAAAATACGTATTGTTGGCAGAATTGACAGTGGCAAGACCACTCTCATAGAGATGAACCTGTTTTGTCCAGTGGAGCTAGCTAGAGGGAAGATATAGTAATGTATCTATTGAAACCTGTAGTATTCCATGTAATGTTCACTTTTTACGTAACTTTGAAATTTTAATTGTTCATTTTTTTTTCTAATTCAGAATAATATTACAAGGTACATCATAATTTTAGGGTTTTATTTACTGTGTTTGGGATTCAAGAACCTTTATATAGCTGTGTTATTTGTTTTTTTAGTTGGTTGGTGTCAATTTTTGAAAGTTCAAAAACGTGTACAAAAACACTTTTGAACGTTTAGACCCCCAAAAACCAATTTAATCAACACACGCAATATGTTAAACAATAGTGTGCGGAAACTTAACATATGCTATAACATGGTATTGATTAAACAACTATCTAAGCCACAACAAAATAAACCACAGCAGATAATGTAAAGGCAGAGATAGAGAGGAAGGAAGATGCAAACACAGCGATAACACCAGATATGTTATCGAAGAGGAAACCGAAGACCTCGGCGAAAAACCTCTCCGCCGCCCTCCAAGCGGTAATCAATCCACTAGAAAATACAGTTGGGATACAAGGACAGCAATAGACCCTCCAAGCCTAATCTACCCAATGCACCTAAGCCCTCCAAGCTTCTTGCTCCAACGAGGTTGCGCCGAACCTTTTTCTTTTCTAGCTTTCCGGATTCCGCTACTACACCGTAGCATCAACCAATGAATATTGGCTCCTTCCTAACTGCTTCCCAGAACTCCAAACGTCTGTCTCACAGGGATGATAATGGTGAGAATCAGGTTTGGTATAATGGCCTCTCAAGGATTTGACAATGGAGAGGAAGAGAGTGAGGGATTTTGATGAGACTCTAAGGTAGAGATTGTGGGTAAAACAATCTGGTTTTTCTTTAGGGTTTCTCTCTCAAAATTCTCTCTGGAAGCTCTCTTTCAATCGTGGGTTAAAAGGGTATTTATACTGAAGTGGAGTGGAATGCGAAACGTCAGGTTTTTCCAAAACAGGGGTGGCTCGCGGCTTGACCTCGCGGCTTGACTAAGTCGCGAGTTCCAGTCGCGAGATAACCGTATGGCCAGTTGTCCTGTTTTGTCCTGTAGTGCTCCAGCTAGCATGACTGTTCATCTTCCAGCATGCTTGGCACGTGTGCAGATTTTGGCGGGTTGAAGCCGCGAGTCCAGCCGCGAGTCCCAGCCGCGACTCTCTGTTTTCTTGCACACTCTTGAGCAATCTTCACACTATCTCACTCACTACCCTTACAACAATCCCACCTAAATACAGGGTTACTAAATGCTGAATTACAAGCAAATTTGGCACGGAATAAAGCCAATTAGATGGTTGAATAAATTCAACCTTACAATTTTTATTCATGGTCATTTTGTTCTGGACTTTCTATATTGTGGCTATTAAAATTTTCAGAATTGACTTGAAGAATTTAGATAATTTTCTAATGTTGGACGATTTATCATGTATGAATAATTTCAATCCTATCTTTTTAAACTTTGAATTTTCTTTGATTGGTATGGATTGCAGTGAATCCTCCAACGAGGAGGATTTCCAAATCGTTCATGTAGAGGTTATGCAATTCATTGTTTTTTTTGACGTCATGTACATTCGTTAATCGTGGCTCATTGTGTATAGGCTGATCTAGTATTTTGTAACTACACAATAATGGACTGCAATGAATCAAATAGACGGGGTACGACAAAAGCTGACTGAATAGGATCAAATAGAGTAAATAGAATGTAGTACACCGATTTTCCTAGAAACCACAGTGGACCGAATAAGACCAAAGTAGATATAATGGACCGAATAAGACCAAAGTAGTCCAAAAACAAAAATAATAAGGTTATTTTTCCATATATACATATCTGCCAGTGAAACAATTGGAAAACGATGACACTTCTACTTAAAAGCACACACGAAAGTAGTTACTTGCAAGTATACATATCTTACTAAATACCACAACAAGAAGTCGTACTTTTGCATTCATGCATCCGTACGTTGTCTCGTGGGTGCATCAACTTCATCATCCCCCACAACATGAGCCACCACTTCATTCAACATGTTTGCACTCAACGTTGCGATCCTCCTTGCGTGGTCACGCTCCTCAATGGCAACTTCCAACTGATACCTTAACAAAGTGTTCCTAATGTCTCCACTGCCATAGTTGGTTCCTTCGCTTTGAGAAGTGCTAGGTGGAGTTGAGGTTGATATGTTTGGAGTTTCCCACGATGTAGACGCACCACCATGCATGCCCATACCATTACCACGAAAATACTCCATGTATGCAGCTTCGGCTTCCCTTCGATCTTTATATGATTTGTGATTGGCGTTTGGGAATTTATGAACTTGTCTACTCGCATCTAGCCAACTGTCGTATATGCCTGGAACACGACCGTTAAACACAACATAGGTTCGTCCCATCCTGCTCTACAAACACGCAATGGTGGGAATTCTTTGCACCAGAATGTGGTTGCACCTTCTAACGTGTGAAGTGCGCTTTTGTAGAGGAAATGGAGCTAAAACTCGATTCTATAGAAATCGAGTTATAGCAACATCTGCCCCTACATAAAATGCGGAGTTACATGTAACTCGACTTCTTAGTAACCGAGTTTCTGAAATGCCGTCATTTCAATATGTCTTGTCAATAGTAACTCGATTTATGTGGTGTCGAGTTTTATATAAAATCTATTTCCTCAATATCGAGTCATGTTATCCCCCTCCCCACATTTCAGAATCCATGCACGTGTCTGGCTCTATCTGTGTTGAAAACCTTCACTGTCTGGTCTCTGAAAAAGAAAGCCTATGAGGTGAACAAAGTTTGCTAACTCTTCTGCCATTTTCCTTGTCATTATTGCATCCTCACCAGGCGTGCTGTTGCTGTGGTCCCCTTCTTCTTTGTTCTGGCACATCTTCCCTGACAGGTATATATTCACTTACATAACTACTTATAATTGGATTGACTTACATAACTACTTATAATTTGGATTGCTTTCTACAACTGTCTTATTCTGACATTATGTGTGTGTATATATATACATAAATGTATGTATGTATAGATATATGTATATATAGACAAACGTACTTACCCATATCATAAGATGTATATGTGGCATGAACAAATATATGTATATATATATACACATACACACACACACACACACACACACACACACACACATATATATATATGTATGTATGTATGTATGTATGTATATGCAAATATATGTAAATATAAACAAAGCTACCTACCCATATATGATCACATGTATATATATATATATACACACACAGGCATAGGTATGTTTACATATAATGTATGTGCTTAGGGCACCAATTTTTTGAAACATTTTGTTAGGAATTGCAAAAACTGTTAATGCATTGAAAATCCTGAAAAAAATTGTCCAAAAAATGATTAATTATTGTGTTCTCTTATGACATACATTAGCAAAATCTTATGTGTGTGTGTGTGTGTGTGTGTGTGTGTGTGATAGTGACATTGTATACATATTGTTCCTAAATATGTATAGATATAGTAATATAGTAATGTATATAATAATTATTTTTGATAATTTTTTTGGGAAATATGTATATAATCATTCTAAATAAACATATATATAAACAAACATTGTACGGTGAATTCATATGATGACATATGCATTCATTCATACATATTAACAATGATGTGTAATGTATACTGAGGTTTAAATTGTATGGCTCTTTCAGTTCTGAAAGGCTTTACTGTGTGGGTTCTGAAAAAGAAAGCCTGCGAGGTGAACAAGTTTTGTAAGGTTGAATTTATTCAACCATCTAATTGGCTTTATTCCGTGCCAAATTTGCTTGTAATTCAGTATTTAGAAACCCTGTATTTAGGTGGGATTATTGTAAGGGTAGTGAGTGAGATAGAGTGAAGATTGCTCAAGAGTGTGCAAGAAAACAGAGTGTCGCGGCTGGGACTCGCGGGTGGACTCGCGGCTTCAACCCGCCAGAAGATGCACACGTGCCAAGCATGCTGGAAGATGAACAGTCATGCTAGCTGGAGCACTACAGGACAAAACAGGACAACTGGCCATACGGTTAACTCGCGACTGGAACTCGCGACTTAGTCAAGCCGCGAGGTCAAGCCGCGAGCCACCCCTGTTTTGGAAAAACCTGACGTTTCGCATTCCTCTTCACTCCAGTATAAATACCCTTTTAACCCACGATTGAAAGAGAGCTTCCAGAGAGAATTTTGAGAGAAAAACCCTAAAGAAAAACCAGATTGTTTCACCCACAATCTCTACCTTAGAGTCTCATCAAATTCCCTCACTCTCTTCCTCTCCATTGTTAAATCCTTGAGAGGCATTATACCAAACCTGGTTCTCACCATTATCATCTCTGTGAGACAGTCGTTTGGAGTTCTGGGAAGCAGTTAGGAAGGAGCCAATCTACATTGGTTGATGCTACGGTCTAGTAGCGGAATCCGGAAAGCTAGAAAAGAAAAAGGTTCGGCGCAACCTCGTTGGAGCAAGAAGCTTGGAGGGCTTAGGTGCATTGGGTAGATTAGGCTTGGAGGGTCTATTGCTGTCCTTGTATCCCAACTGTATTTTCTAGTGGATTGATTACCGCTTGGAGGGCGGCGGAGAGGTTTTTCGCCGAGGTCTTCGGTTTCCTCTTCGATAACACATCGGGTGTTATCTCTGTGTTTGCATCTTCCTTCCTCTCTATCTCTGCCTTTACATTATCTGCTGTGGTTTATTTTGTTATGGCTTAGATAGTTGTTTAACCAATTTCATATTATAGCATATGTTAAGTTTCCGCACACTTGTTGTTTGACATATTGCTTGTGTTGGTTAAGTTGGTTTTTGGGGGTCTAAACGTTCAAAAGTGTTTTTGTACACGTTTTTGAACTTTCAAGTTTTGCTGACCATGTTTGCATTTTCCTACTCCATGTTGCATCCTTACCAAGCGATATTACAAACACCCTGATTCTTTGTTGTGGCACGTCTCCCCTAAAAGGCCAATGTTTGTGTCCAAACGAATCAAGTGTGTACACCTATAATTAGGATAGCATCATAGTGCATCTGTAAAAGATTAATTACTGTTGCATTAACATAACCCTCTATCTTCTGCATGATAACCACAATTAATTGTCCTTGTCCAGGTCTGACATGGGTCGTCACTGCTTCTACGTTTACTATGATGGGGAACAGTATTTCCATGACTTGTATAGGCTGTCCTATAGAGGCGAGTCAGTGAAGCAGAAGTTCATTGAGTTGAAATGGGGAACACACTTGAGAAAAATGCACCGGAAGATAATGGAAGCTCTACGGTTGGACAAGGAGTCACATAAGATATCCATTGTGTACTGTGCCCCCTAGATACTTGTGAGTACTCAGGTTGTCTACAACTCAAATCCGTTGGGTTGCGATGCTGACGTGGACATGATGTGGGTAGTGATTAAGCGGACCCCCCAGTTCATAGCGTCCGACTTGTATGTAACTGTTGAGGCTGTTGGGTTCCATGGTAGTGCAAGTTCACAGCATGCCAGTGGGGTGGAAGAGCCACACTCATTGTCGGTTGACGTGCATCCTCCCTTTGCCTATGCCACGCCTTTCCCCTACAATAATCAACCATGTAGTGCGGTTGATCATTTGGACAACACCGAAGTGATGGGCGCCACCAATACACATGATGTGGGAGGGTCTAGTCACACATATGAGCATGTCCAAGCTGATATGGATGGGGGAATTGATATTGATGCCAGCCGAGATGTGTACAAAGAGTTCATTGATACTGATGGACCAGTGGACGATGCGGAGGTCTTAGATGTGCCACTGATCGAAAATAACGAGGAGGATTGCCTTACAACAGTTCCTATCCCAGAATGGTTCACATCAAACACATGGGACAATATTAATGACCCATCACCTGCATTGGGTACAGGACATCTTACAAGTTGGCATAAAGGTGACCACCCAGCAAGGGGGATGCTATTCAAGAATAAAGCCTCTGTTCAATATGTGTTGACCCTCTACTCTATGGAACATAATAAGCAATACAAGGTCATCAAGTCTGACACCAATAGGCTGGTAGTGCGGTGCAAGAATGAGGCATGTCTGTGGTCAATTCAGGCCAATTGCAGCAAGAAGCACGGGATGTGGGTTATCAGTACATGTAAGGGTCCCCATAGTTGCTCATCCCTCCAGCTACTAACTGATGGGCGGATGATGGATTCAAATTTCATCTCCATTGCACTTGAGAAGTATGTACGGGAGGACCTAACCCGAAAAGTAAGGGACTTGTGTAGTATGTTGCATGCAAGGCATGGGCATGATGTAACTATGTACAAGGTTTGGGAAGCCAAACAGAAGGCAGTTGCACGTATTTACGGGGATTTTGACGAGTCGTACGCACGGAGACATGGGGATGGTTCTTGGCATGCCTGTTGACCTATGTTACAGACCGGACCAATTTGTGTATAATATCCGACAGGCATCGTGGGATACAATCATGCTTCAATGACACCACTAGGGGCTACTTGCAACCTCCCTTAACCCATCACTGGTATTGCCTCCGCCATTTAGTAAGCAATGTTAACACTAACTTCAATAGTGTGCCGTTGAAGAACTTGGTATGGAACGCAGCAACTGCGAATCAAGTTAGGAAGTTTGAGAACACCATGGATTGCATCAAGAATGTCAACCCGGCTGCGTACGACTATCTTAAGGAGGTAAATCAAGAAAAGTGGACACTTGTACATGACCATCGGCACCGATATAGGGCAATGACAACCAACCTGTCAGAGTGCTTCAATGGGGTACTTAAGGGCGCACGTAGCTTGCCCATAACTGCAATGGTGAAGTTTACATTTTACAAGGTGAACTCATACTTTGATGAACGTCGAAACAAAACCCTAGAGAAGTTGGAAGAGGGGCAAGTGTAGTGCAAATATGCCTATGACAAGTTCGAGGAAAATCAAGAGAAGGCGAAGCTCCATATTGTTAGAAGGATGAGTGCGCAACAACGGTTATATACAGTGGAGACACAGTCTTCACTGTTGAACACTGGCAGGGGAGATCACACCCATAGGGTTTCCCTCATAGACATGACATGCATGTGCGGCAAATGGGAAGCAAACAAGATCCCCTGTTCCCACTTGATAGCAGTTTGTGCCAAACACAACCATGATGCCACTGAGTATATGGATCATTTCTACCGCCTTGAAGAACGGTATCACAGCTATGAGCTTATATTCCAACCACTAAAAGATAGGTTAGAATGGCCGGAGCCAGCAGAAAGGAGAACCGTGATGCCAAACCAGCGGTTGATCCGTGAGAAAGGTCGGCCAAAGTCCATGAGAATCCGCAATGAGATGGATGACGAGGATAGGGAGTTGCCAACCTCATTGTGGATTGAGAATGGACCAAAGTTGAAGTGTGGGTTGTGTCGCCAAGAGGGTCATAACCGTCGTACATGTCCAACTCGAAATATGGCTTCAACAAGCCATGGTGCTATGTAGCAGGTAACAATTACAAATCATAGTAACAAGGGGGTATCATAAGTTATTCTTCTTTACATGTTTAGATATTACATTATATGAGTTATAATTAAGATGTGGGCAGTAATTTGTAGATTGGAACCATGATAGTAATACCATTGTATCAAATTTAGCTCCACTTTGGGCAATCTTGTGATTACTTCTTCAAGTAGTTGCAGTTAGTCTTAACTCCTACATATTACCATTCCAAGTCTTTTGTCCCAGTTTTGGTGTTCTTTCAATCTTATTGTTTGTGGTGTACATATTCTAGTATTCATGGGGTCTCTATTTCCCTAACTGTATATGTTTTGCTGCAGATTTGTAATTGTCGCCAAGGTGTAACTGTAAATGCTCCTCATTTAAGCAGGCAAGCCTGAAGGCTCTTCTGTATTTGTCAATTCAATTTATTAATTACTGTGGGTTGTATACTAATTTCTGTGTTGGCTACTCCTCAGAAATGAGGCAACTTCTGAAGAGAACAAAAAGAAAGTGTCACTCAAATGCTATGACTCCATGTTTGCCTAAAACCATTGTTGGCGGATGCTGTCCAAGTTTCAAGTTACAATTGTGAAGAATGTTTAAAATGCAGAAATTGAACTTTTTATTTTTGTACATCAACTGATTTAAATGCATAGAGGCTCTTTACTTACAAATAAGCTTGTATATATGGATGATTTTTTTATTCGCGTAATGGAAATGGGGGAATGTTACTGATGGATGTGGTTGGTCTGCATTTATATGGATGACTTGTTGTTCACAGCATGGTTGTCAGCAGGTCCACTTTTAGTATGAATAAGCACGCCAATACTGAATGGGTGTGAACAGTGCAAGTCGCAAGCAAAATTCCAAGTAGAAAGGTTATACTAAATAAAACTCGATTTTCCAGTTAACGAGTTACGTTGCAGTCCATTCTCAATCCTCTTCGACTGTATCCAGTCCAAGTATCTGGGTAACTCGATTTCTGTAGATCCGAGTTACGTTGAACATAACTTGATTTATAGAGTACCGAGTTACGTTGGAGAGCACTCTGCACAGTTAGATTCCTCTTGGACTGTATCTGGACCAGTCCAAATATCTGGACTGGGTGTTTGAGCCCAGACAACATAACTCAATTTCGGTAGTACTGAGTTACATAACTCAATTTCTCTAGCTTTGAGATACGTTGAAGACCATTGTGCACACTTAGATTCCTCTTGGACTGCCTCTGGACCAGTCCAAATATCTGGGCTGGGTTGGGAAGCCCAGTCAACGTAACTCGATTTCATTATAACCGAGTTATGTTGAGAAGAACTCGATATCTCTAGCTTCGAGATACGTTGAAGACCATTGTCCACACTTAGATTCCTCTTGGACTGCCTCTGGACCAGTCCAATTATCTGGGCTGGGTCGGGAAGCCCAGTCAACATAACTCGATTTAGTTATTACCAAGTTATGTTGAGAGGAACTCGATATCTCTAGCTTCGAGATACGTTGAAGACCATTGTCCACAATTAGATTCCTCTTGGACTGCCTCTGGACCAGTCCAATTATCTGGGCTGGGTCGGGAAGCCCAGTCAACGTAAGTCGATTTAGTTATTACCGAGTTATGTTGAGAGGAACTCGATATCTCTAGCTTCGAGATACGTTGAAGACCATTGTCCACACTTAGATTCCTCTTGGACTGCCTCTGGACCAGTCCAAATATCTGGGCTGGGTTGGGAAGCCCAGTCAACGTAACTCGATTTCATTATAACCGAGTTATGTTGAGAAGAACTCGATATCTCTAGCTTCGAGATACGTTGAAGACCATTGTCCACACTTAGATTCCTCTTGAACTGCCTCTAGACCAGTCCAATTATCTGGGCTGGGTCGGGAAGCCCAGTCAACGTAACTCGATTTAGTTATTACCGAGTTATGTTGAGAGGAACTCGATATCTCTAGCTTCGAGATACGGTGAAGACCATTGTCCACACTTAGATTCCTCTTGGACTGCCTCTGGACCAGTCCAAATATCTGGGCTGGGTTGGGAAGCCCAGTCAACGTAACTCGATTTTATTATAACCGAGTTATGTTGAAAAGAACTCGACATCTCTAGCTTCGAGATACGTTGAAGACCATTGTCCACACTTAGATTCCTCTTGGACTGCCTCTGGACCAGTCCAATTATCTGGGCTGGGTCGGGAAGCCCAGTCAACGTAACTCGATTTACGTATTACCGAGTTCTGTTCAGAAGAACTCGATTTCTCTAGCTTCGAGATACGTTGAAGACCATTGTCCACAATTAGATTCCTGCCTCCGAACCAGTCCAAATATCTCGATTTCTGTATAAGCGAGTTATTGGCATGTAACTCGATTATTCTAGTATCGAGTAATTCTACTTTAACTTGATGTTCAGGATATCGAGTTACGTCCAAACCAGCACACACAACATGGATTCCTCTGAGATACACTGCGCACAACATGGACTCCTTTTAGTCGCAGTACACAGAACTCAATTTCATAATAATCGGGTTATGTGTATGACTAGGCCACTATTTAGTGCTCAAACGTATGAAGCAGCAACTGTTCAACTTCTCAGCGAAAGTTTGGAGAACCAGAACAATGGCTTCTCAATGGCAGAGAGACAACGACGATGGTCCTGCTGATCGGTCCCCACACTTTTTCAAGATTATTCTGCCGAATGCTGTTCAGGAAGGAAAGCTTGTAAGTATGCTTAAATTTATAAACTAAATTCCTCTGAAAATCATATGCTAATACACTTCGTACACTTCATCTTCTTTATTTGTGATTCTTGAAAAAATGTACGTTTGTTACATGTAGTCAGAAAAACTTTCATTTTGCAATATGTAGGTTACACTTTAAGAAGAACACAGTCACATAACAGAGTACTTTTGCATCGAACACTTTTATATGAACAAAAAATGAAACAGGGATAAGCGCATGGTAGAGATTGAGGAAAAATAAATACAGAGCAAGAGCAGATGGCATTTTTTTGAAAATGTGATAGGGCTTATAGGGTCACCACAGATGTATAACTCAATTTAAACTGTGAAACTGTGTCCTGGGATCAAACTAGGATACAGAAATCGTTCACTCTTTTTATCATTTGTTTCTTAGAGTTCACAAACTTATGAAGTGGCTAAGTGGCAAAAATTTGTACGTCTAAATCGAAATCCTGCCCATAAACAAAAGTGGGTCATCTTCAATGTTTCCCCAACACCTCAAAACCAAATCACAGACACATTATCAAAATACAACATTTCCCCAAAATTTTTTACATTTCAACAACAACAGAGAAATGTAAAATGTTGAAAGCTGTTGATGGTTACTTTGGTTATAAGATTAGGTTGTATAAGAAGCATAAAAATTCATAAGATTTGTTACTGTCAAATATCGAGCCCTTAATATGACAGATTGAGGTTATAGCTATTAAATATAACGTCAATGTTGCATGGGCTGTTATTTTATTTTGTTTGATTTTCTTTTCTTTTTTGTGTGGGGGTGGGGGGCTGTAACTAAGGAGTATTCTACCATCATTCAAACTTTTATTTTCTAGCATTGTGTATAAGGATTTTGTTTGGTTTTTTGAGCTTTTGGTCATCCAACAAATAGTAATACCATTGAACACTTATGAAAGTAATATGACCTAACAATCACTAAATCCATTTTTCCTGCAATGGTAGCTGCACAACTCCATAGAGCCTAATTGATTGCATGTGTTTATTTCCCTAGCCTGCATTTATGTTATGGAGATTCTTTTTACAGCGGATTCCAGATAAGTTCGTGCAGAAATTTGGAGTGGACCTGTCAGATATGGCCTTTCTCACTATTCCAAATGGTAGAAAATGGAAAGTCAAGTTGACACAACATGCTGGGGGGGTTTGGTTTCAAAATGGTTGGTCCGAATTTGCAAGCTCTCATGGTGTAGCCGTGGGGCACTTGCTGGTTTTCAAATATGAAGGAAATTCACACTTTGATGTACTCATATTTGATGCCACTGCAACAGAAATAGACTATACTTTAGACGACGAACTCCAAGTTCATAGGATCGAAGATGATGAGAGTGATGACAGCTCTGTTGAAATCATCAAACACTTTTATAGGGGAGAGGGTTCAGGTTTGAATGTTACACTTTTGTAAGCAACTGGTTGATTTGTTTAGCATGTTTACTATTAATTTTATGTGCATGACTTCATATTTTCAACTCGTTTCAAGATCAGCCCATCCTAAGAAAGACGGTGGTGTAGCTAAAAATCTTGTTATAGCCAATGCTTTTAAATCAGAAAATCCCCATTTCACTGTTATCATGCGTCCATCCTACGTTAATGGCAAGGATCGTGCGGTAAGCTTTTAGCTTCACTAAAATGGAATATTTTTGTAATTTAGAAATGCAACTCCCATTAACTATCATTTTTCATAGATCAATTAGAAAGATTGTCACACTAGATACTTGTGGCTGGACATTTTGTTGGTAATGATTTTTTCTTATTTGTGTTTTTAGGTGAAAAGATGTAGATCAATTAGATACTTGTTGCTGGAATATATTTGTTAAATATCTATTATTGTTCCTTGTACAGAGTTTACCCCAAGAAATTATCAACTACTTACCGAGAGACGGGTTTACCAAGGACTACACCAAAGCAAGTATACTCCCTATCAAGCTCCAGATTGTGGATCGATTATGGCCTGTAAAGCTATACATTTATGAATGAAGTGGGGGTTCATCATGTGTTGTATCAGCTGGTTGGTCTGCATTTGTGAGGGAAAATAGTTTGCGAGTAGGAGATGTTTGCGTATTTGAGCTGATTATGAGGGACGGTGTTGTGTTAAACGTCCACATTTTCAAGTGCCAAGACTAAGTGGTTAGGGTGGATGCAAAGTGATGATAATATTATGTGATGTTTAGAGTGTGTTTACTTTGCAACTTTACTATTCATCCCTATTTTGTTCATCCCAGTTTGCAACTTTATTGATTGGGTACTTTTGTGATGTTTAGAGTTTCACTCTTGGAAAATTTTTAATTACTATGATGAACTTTCATATGTATTTTAAAATGAATGTGATGCTGTATTTTTTTCTTCGCTTTTGTTTGGATTTTGGCCTTTTTGCGTGTCATTCAATTATATTACATTGAATGGCGACTCTTGATTTTATTTTAGGGGGGTCAACATTGTTATTGCTATAGGATTTTGTTGTTTTCAGATGACATTGTTGTATGTTTTGTATATATTGTAACACTTTAATACAATAACACCAAATCTAAAATTTTTAGTCATTATTTTTTATGTTTGCAAATTTAGATGTTTAAAAAATAAGTGAGAAGTTAATCCATCAATTGTGTCAATCAATATAATGTGGCAAATTGAAAAGCTTGATAGCTAAATTTTCAAAATTTCACTTGGTTGCAATTTTTCAAATGTTATAGATGAAATTGGAACTTCTTGTAAACTGCAAGGACTAAAATAGGTACTGTTTTATTCAATGAACTTGATGAATCGTTGCTCAAAGAAAAATATCATTGTTTCCTGAAAAATCTTTGTATCTTACAAATGAATAACACAAAATACTGGTGAAATATGTACCAATATGCTATTTGCAGCCAAATTTTCCACAGCTCCTTTGCCAGCTAAAAAACCACGACCAAGAGGACTGTATGGAACTATTCCAATGCCAAGCTCCCTACATGTACAAAAACATTAAAATTCGAGAGAGCATACTCATGCTTCTGGATAAGATAATTAAATTATATTGAAATCAAATCTACACAAAATGGATGA
This sequence comes from Quercus robur, assembly GCF_932294415.1. Taxonomy (NCBI): domain Eukaryota; kingdom Viridiplantae; phylum Streptophyta; class Magnoliopsida; order Fagales; family Fagaceae; genus Quercus; species Quercus robur. The sequence continues at coordinate 13,243,031 of NC_065534.1, read as the reverse complement.
TATTTTTTTTTTTTTTTGTTGCAGTAGTCCTTCAAAAGAATAGTAGTGTTGCAAACGCAAGGATGAATATAAGGGGAAAATAAAAAAGGAGAGAGATTTAGGATACATGGAAGCATTCAAGACACCAAAATTTATAGAAAAACATCATCTTTGAACTGAACAAACCTGCAAACAACATCTGTCAGACTCCTGTCATAACTGTTGCCATTAACTGCTTATGAAACAAATATTTGCTACAAGTTTTTTTTTTTTTTTTTTTGGGGGGGGGGGGGGGGTGGTGGGGGGTTCCATATGTCTAAACCAATGTTGCACTTTGCAGTTTGGATCAATATTATGTTTCCAACTGCTTAAGATTCCTAGTTCCAACAGAATAATGGATTCTAAAGCGATAGAATTTTACACACAAAAAAAAAAAAAATACTTCTAAATTTATTGCACATGCGTTCCTTTTATTTTATTTGACATAATTAAGATTAGGTTGAGATTAAAAGGTCCCCATTAAAGTAGAACACTGTATGAAATGGTAGAATAATACTATAACAGCTGGGAAATTTGATCTATATTATTTTTCTTTCTCGTTTGTTTCTTTACTAAAAGTTATCTCATTTATATTATGTATTAAGAGAAGTAGCTCTTGAATCTGTACGAATATGTTGCTACTGAAATGAATCATAAAGGCAAAAAATATGCTATTTGATGTAGGATTTTAGCCATGCAGTTCATATGATATTTACATTTTTTTATTCATAAATCATAATCAACATAAGTAAAATACTTTATTTTATTCAATTATGGCTAGGTACTATTGATAGATTAGACTAAAAGTACAATACAGAATTAAAGGTAATTAAAGTAGAATTAAATTTACTTTCTTGAAAAGATTATGATAGGCAGCTAAACTTGCAACTTGTAACTTTTGGTAAAAGTTACTTGTCATTGGACTGAACGGTTTAATATATATATATATATATTTTTTTGAGAAGATCTTTTGCTTTAATATATATATATATATATATAATAACAATAAAATAATATTAAATAGATAATGGATATGCATGATTTATTGATTTTCCGACGCAAAAATATATGCATGATTTAAGACTGAAACTAATAGTCAATTCACTTTTTTTTTAAAATACCTAGTACTTAATGATACTGAGAGTTACAGTAGATGGATTCTTGTGACTTTAAAAACTCAAATAGATTAAGCGTAGGCATATGGGTTTTCAAAGAAATGTGAGTTGATCATATATAAAACGGGGAAGTTTCTTGAAAAAAAAAATTTTGAAATGGGTACGTATTCAAGGAATGCCTTTGGTCTTTACCTCAAGGCCTTGATTGCCCAGTTTCACCAATGGAATTTGGAGTTCGTTCCGTACTGCCATCATTCAAACTGTGTGTTTTTCTTTTCTTGATTATTTTCAATGTCTTAAATCTGTTTCTTTCTAGGATAATTTCCCTGTTCAATTATCATTAAATCTCAGATATATATATAGTAGTACTAGTAAAGAGGTAAAGAGCTAGAGACTACTGGATGTTTTGAACAAAACTGAAAACGTAATCACTGATGGCAAGTTCAAAGAATTCTAACGACAGGCACGGATAAGTACCTACTACTACCTAAGACTAGCAGTTCATTTTTACTTTTCCAGTGTCGGTGAGACCGATAGGCAAATAAAAGTATCTGGATAGATGTCTTGAAACAAAACTCGAAAACATCATCACTGATGGCTAGGAGGAGTTCATTTTTATTTTCCCCTTAAAAAAAAATCGTAGGGGTTCAATTGGATCGTTCTTAGCTACAATTTCCTATCTAGGTGTACTGCATTCAATAGGAAGAGGTATGATTGAATTCAATCGTGTTATATTTTTCTTTGTTTGGGTAAAAGGGTTAGACACTTTAAGGTTTCATAAAAAAGTTTACCAACATAGCAGTAACTTTGTTTTTATTACTCAACTTTATATTTAAAATTTGAATATATATATATATATATATACACACACACGTGTGTGTGGACTAAATGAGTTCAAAGTGGGTCATCCATCCCGGCATAAATGCAAGTAATTCTATCATTGTCATAAGGAATCATGAGTCTGGATTATTTCTAAATCCATTTTCTCAAGAAAATTTCATGAAAAAGAAATTTTCATGAAAACTGTGAAACTTACATTTTATTGAAAATCATACCACTAAAAAAAAAGTAAATAAAAAAATTAAATAAAAAGGCTCCGCATGATTTTTGGAACAAATTAGAAGACTACTTGTAGCAGTCCCAGAATGGCAGAATGATGACACTAGAATTTAGGGCAGCCCTACAAATTTCTTATTGAAGGCAGGTAATGCTTACATCACATCACAAAAATATTCATGAACGGCAATTCTTTATGTTAGCTTCAGCACAATACCTTCACCATATTATACAAGGAAATTGAGGATCAGACACATGAATTGAGGTGTCATAATTAACAAGCCCAGTCAACTTGTTATTGTCAATACCACACTAAATTAATGTTGAGAAATGATTACACCTAACAGGAAGATTAAGGGAGAAGAGGTCTATGGGTGAGACCAGTGAAAATAACTCAAGTTCTACAAAATTGAGTGACTCTGCAAATAACTCGCTTTATGATGTATCCATTTATGTGCAAGCCATTACACACAGAAATTGCATTCTTGAGATATTCTACTACAAATAACTCGATTTTACCGGAGTCGGGTTTTGTGCGGGGTAGCCCTATACAGTTGGATTCCTCTTGGACTGCATCTGGACCAGTCCAAATATATGGGCTGGGTGGGTCCATGTGTACAACATAACTCGATTTCCCAAATATCAAGGAATTTGAATTCTTGTGATTGTCCACTGCACAGAACTCGATTCAATTAGAATCGAGTATTGTGGCAGGCCTACCTTTAAACTTCGATTCGTCTTGGACTGCATCTGGACCAGTCCAAATATCTGGGCTGGGTGTGAAGGGCCTAGAAAAATAACTCGAGTTAGGTATAATCGAGTTATTTGAAATTAACTCGTTGTCTGCAGTATCGAGTTATGAGAAAGCCGTTCCACCATTAACTGGATTCTTGTTATTTGTGCTACACATAACTTGATTTACGGACAATCGGTTTATGTGCAAGCCCTTGTGCTGAAAATTTGGATTGCATGTAACTTGAGTTCTTGAAAATCGAGTTATATGGACATTACAATCTATTACCCATTTTTATTAACTCTTCCCCAGTTCTGCAGAACTTGCAGCTGTCCGAAATTACATCTTCGATTGCTCTCGCTTCATCCGGCTAGAACCCACAATTTCCCGCGCAAATTCTTCGAGGATTTTACATAGTAAGACTCTTTTAACGGTTGCTGTCTTTGAAATTACACATTGTTGGTGCATTATTCTCAAATTTTGCATTTTGATGCTTCACACTTCTATGTCTATGTCTATGAAGATTGTGATGAAATTGGGTGTTTGGCTAGTCAAATGCATTGTTGTTAGTAAGGTTGCCTATGTCATAGGTTGTCTTCCTTCCACAAAATGAACTTGCCAGTGGCTCCATATGTGTGTGGTATAGATATATGCTGGTTGTATGTCTGAACTGTACATTGTGCAATTTATTTTCTGTTTTTTGTAGAAGCTGGTGAAACTTACTACATGTAGCTACGAATTTCGAAAATATGTCAGTTCCTAAATCCACTTGTATGTTTCCTATATAATACAACTTCTGTTATATACTCTAGGTCTCTAACTTCAAATTATTGACTCGGACCAAAATGCATTACAATTATTGCACCAACTAAACAACCCGTGAATAAGAATATTGTTTTTTCATTGTGTTGTTGTAAACTGCTCTAGACAGTATATTGTGTGTATGATTTTCTACACATGGTATCTGGTTACTCTCCAATTTTTGTTCTCTACTTCAAACTTCATTTTGGTTCTGTTTTTGTGTGAGCTGATCGTGTTTGCACTACTGACCATCGATTAGTTATGGGTCCGAAGAGGACTAAGAGGGGAAAATGCAAAGCTGCATCCGAACCTGAAGTGGTGTTTGATCAATTAAGGTTCCTCACGCCAGAAAATGAGCAAATCTTTGAAACCTTGATTAAGCGTAGGCGTATTTGGGGAGAAAGGCAAATCAATTTACAGGAACTGCATCCTTTTGTTCGTGAGAATCTATAGTCTAGGCATTGGCTGTCCCTATGTACAAACATACAACCCCCTCCAGCTGACTTGATTAGAGAATTCTATTCGAATTTATCGGTGCATTAGCATCTTGGTGGTCACAAGGTGGCATCGTCCATACGTGGTGTACCGTTTACAATAACTAGGGAGCACGTATCTAAAGCTCTTGATGTACCTATAATTTGTATACCTACTTATCCAAACTCTATGTCTCCTCGTATTGATGATGTTATGGATGTTCTTTGTGGATGATCAAACAATCGGGATTCTGACCAAAGTATTAGCTCAAGTGAGTTGATTGAGCTTAATTATATCTTCTTTAGGATAGCTTGTCACAACATTTTCCCTCTCTCATATCCATACAATCCCTGTAGACAGGTGTATCTTGCTTTACGCCCTCGTCACCAATAGTTCCATTTGTTTTCCTTCCCTTTTCATCGAAACCATTGTCAAGGTGCGTAGGAGCAAGTATAAGAGGCATGCTTTGTTTTTCCCAGTTCTCATCCATAGGGTCCTCAAATATTTAGGATTAAAGAACTTTCCTTCCCACGAGTTGGTTCACATCCAAGCCCCTATAGGAGCCAAATTTCTGAAACAGCGAACTGCCCAAAAGAAGGTTGTCGACCTCAGTGTTGGTCCATCCAACAGACCACGAGTACGGTCTACTACTGGAGATGTTCAAGATGAGGACATGCATGGGGATCCCACATCTGTTGTTGCCGAGGATGGTGATGATGAGATAGATGTTGACACTGTTGATGCAGCGCATACATGCCCTCTTCCTCCCTCTCTTCATGCTATGATGGAGACCATTATGACGACTCAGGCAGCCCATGGTCAGCTTCTACATGGTCTTCTTGCCGAGGTTGGAGCTATACGAGCGGACTTAGCTCACTATAGACGTCCTGTTCCACCTTCTACACCATCTGACTCTTGATGATTCCCATTGGGCATTGTACCCAAGGGGGGGACGATTTTCAGTTCGTGGTTGCTATAACATATTTGGAGAATTGTATGACAGTTCTATATTTTGTTATTTTAGTGGCAATTTGAAGAACATGGTATCCGTTGAAAGTAATTTGATATATTAATATGATGGTTAGTTTCATACCCATCGTTACTATCATTAGTATTATTGAAATGGATGTAATGGTCTAAGAATTTTTTATGTTATTATGTGATTCTATATAATATCAAGTAGATCCAAGTCTGAGTGTAAATAACATTTATTTCATAATTCTGTACGATGCTCACGTGTTTTTAGATTATAGTAATTATTAATACAAATGGAAGGTTTGTGAAAGCACAATTCGTTTACAGGTTTTGATATTAACGATGAACCACCTAGGAGATTTTCCTTGGAACAATGGCTGAAGCTATATCTTGACTTCAGGCAACTATTTTTATTGGAGGTTTTGCTGAGCTTACATGTATTTTCCACTAATTGGATATTTTTGTCGATCTTAAATCAGCAATTATATTATTCTGAATTTGATCCTCGCCTGGACTATTCCTCATGCATCATATTTTCATTACAAAATTTATTGATGAAACCTTGCAGTGCAGACTCGTCGAAAAAGATAAAAGTGACACTTGGCATGACCTCATTCACTCTAGCATTAGGTCTAACGGATTTTTTTTAATCAAATATGAGGAATCCAAACAGGGGAAGCCCCTTACATAATATATTAGATAACAGTGAGCTGAAGATAATAAACATCGTGAAGTTTAATGTTATTGTGAAGGACCAAACACGATTAAACAGATATAACAGTGAGCTCGAGCCACTAACATCAAAGTTCTGAGAGTAAAGTGGTGCTTTCAACCTGTAAATGTGTATGGGACGTGATTGTTTGAGAGCTCAATTTTAGTGTTCAAGATGGTTTTACCATGTGCAATCTCTTCTAACCAACAGTCACGAATTATGAGAAGAGTGTTTTGACTACCATCCTTGAAAATGACCAACGATAATGAACACCCTGATGTTTAATGTTTTTACGAATGACCAAACACAATTAAACAGATATAACAGTGACCTCAAGGCACTAACATCAAAGTTCTAAGAGCAAAGTGGTGCTTTCAACCTGTAAATTATTATGGCACGCGTTTGTTTGAGAGCTTAGTTTCAGGGTTGAACATGGTTTTACCATGTGCAATCTCTTCTAACCAACAGTCACGAATTATGGGAAGAGCGCTTTGACTAGCATCCTTGAAAATGACCAACGATAATAAACACCATGATGTTTAAGATTTTGTAAAGGACCAAGCACAATTAAACAGATATAACCAGGAGCTCAAGCCACCAACATCTAAGGTATAACAGATGTGGTATTCAGTCCAAATTGGGCCTCGCTTCAAACCGACAAGTCTTTGACCACGATGTTTGATCGACTAGTCGAGTAAGTAGGTATTCCCTCAAATGCAGTGTCACATTAATTGGTTACGATTACAAGAGAAATTTCAGTGTTTCAGCCTGTGGCGCTACGTAATTTGTAAGAGTGATGGTTCTGAGACCAAAGTGATGCTTTTAACCTGTAAATGTTTAATGACCAAAGATAATGAACACCGTCATATTTACACACCATGATGTTTACAGACATTCAAAATGACCAAATCACAGAAAACACTGTGATCTTCATAATTTGTTTTGTGAAAGACTAAACATAATTAATAAATTAATATTGCGAACTTGCTGGTGAAAGACAAAACACAATTAATATAGCGAAGTTTGAAGGTGACCAAGTTCCAACTCTAAACACATGTCACTAGCCTGCTTCTGTAGCACCAACTATAGTCATATCAAACTCCTTCAATTGCAGCACATGCGCCAACAGACGCTGCTGCTTAGTCAAGTCATGTTCGGTGCTTTACACGATGTGGATACCTAGGTCGACACTGTTTCACACCCACACTCACGTGAATACAGAATTGTGAAATTGGATGCACAAATGTCTCATTTACATCTACTGTTGCAACTACTGCCCACCTTTGATGTGACATTAGGAACATTTAAAATCCTGTTCATATAGCGTTTTTCCTGAAGGGTTTGACATGACAAGCCCTAATAAGTGAAATTGTAATGCCTGGACCATGAAATGAGGTTATAAATGCACCAGTGATATAATGTTAACTTTCTACCCCGCTAACTTCGTAGATTGATTAAGCTATGAGTCGCAATGCCTCAACATCAAATCGTACAATGCGAAACAAGTTTGGACCTACTTCAACAAATGCATCATCACAAGTTCCAATAGATCAATAACTACATACATACACAGACCACTATGGAGAAAAATGGGTTGGAAAGAAGAAAGATTTCGTTAATATGCCAATATACACGTATGAGAGTCTTGGAAGCATCGGACACATCATGGTCGACAAACCTACAAAACTAAGTACAGATACCACCGCAATAGAGTTCACTATAGCAGAACCACCATGGTCAACCCTATACGAGAAGAGGTGTGAGTTAGAGGTGTATTGTCGATGGCACGGGTTACGAGTTCCTAAGGCACGCTCTGCCAAGTTACCTAGAGATGAACCTGCCAACATACTTGCTCGTCTTGAACAAGAGAATAATCAAATGCAAAGGCGACTAGACCGTTTTCACGCAATCCAAAAAGCTAGGAAGCATCTAAAGGGGAAGGCGCAAGAGCGAGCCATGAAGTCTATTAATGAAATTACTGCGTTAGATGATGAAACAGATATTTCAGACTTCTCAGATTCAAGCAATGATGATTTCCAAAAATTTCTACCTACGAACATTAGACGTTGTTGTTAATGTCTACACATTATGTGCAATACATAATGTTATTGTTAATGTGTGACAAATGATGATTATGTATGTTCAACTTTTGCAACTCTAAAGATTAACTGTTTATTACTTTTGGCTAAGTTTATGTGAAATCACTTTCTCATTTTTTTCATACGTGTTCATTGTTGCTACATTCAAGTAATGTGGGTCATGGACAGACAATGTCCTTTGCTTTGTAATGTAGGGAAAACCTTAGGAAGTGAAATGCCTCCAAATTATATTTATTGCACATTACTTGTAGGAAAATTTAATAGATTCAATACATACAGGCTGATCCCAACCACATAGACCAACCGCGCATATGATTCAATAATACGAATAATTCTTTTATATGAGTTGTTTGAGTCACGATATAATATGCACGTATTTGTGTATCTTAGTTGTAATAGTGTCCTACTTGATATAGATACATTACATAAAGACTCGTCCAAACCAGACTAACCACTCACTTACTGAAAATCCATATGGCTTACCCAACACACTCTCACAACGATATTTGGTTTGCTTAAAAATAGGGTAAAGGCCTAAAAGCCTGATCAGCCTTTAAAATGTTTCATTCAAGTTATTGGTTTGTTGTAGCATTGCTTGAAAGCTCCCTAATATTGCAATTGTGATGATCGGAAGCCATTGATGTAAAACTTGGAAGCATAGTTTTCTTCATGTAATTTTAAATTGATGTTGAGAAAATGTAACTACATTTTCTACCTGCAAAGACTCCCTGAAAAGTTTGTAGGGAAACAGGGGGATAAAACTCTCTACTGTTGCTACACTCACTGCTCGTAATACTAGCATTTGGCAAGTGAGGTTGGAAAAGGCTAACACAGCTCGGCACTGTTCGGCGAAGTCATGTTCGCAGTTCTGCATGTGCTGCTTAACAACTCGACACTATTGAACCCTGTCCAGTCATATCATCCATGCTCACGTGAATAAACAGATATGCAACATTTTGCAATGCACTATTTTCAAGGATGCAGAGGACCCCTCAAAAGTGTAAGCAAATTTTTGGGGGTAAGCTGTCCATCATTGCTACACTTGATTGATGTAGTTCTGCATGTGATACTTAACATCTCGAAACTATTGAACCCTGACCACACGTACCCATCCCCACTCACGTGAATACACATATGTGCAACCCTTTGCAATGCACCGTTTTCGAAGAGGCAGAGCATCCCTGAATTGGTTATGCATCAATTTTCGGTGTGAGCTGTCCACCATTGCTAACAGATGCTGTTCGTAGTGCTACATGTGCTACTTAATAGCTTCGCATTGTTCAACCCTGTCCAGTCAATACACAGATATGCCTTTTTTTGCAATGCACCATTTTCAAGGATGCAGAGCATGGCTGAAAAGTTTATGATACATTGAACACAGCTCAGTACTGTCTCAACAAGTCATGTCAGATGAAGCACAGGAATTCTGAATAGTTTTGAACAAAACATACCAAACTGGTCAGAGAAAAGTCTTAAAACCACATCCATCAGAAATAAACCATAATAGTGATCAAAGTCCCTAATTAAATATAAGCATAAACATCACTAATTTAAATTTTAAACAGGTTATCCTTGTCTAAACTCTGATGGTCAACCAAGTGAAATATTGAGACACTAATCACAATAGGAGTCCTTTCGATCACCTCAAAGACACAGACATCTCCTTTTTCTAAATTATTGTCTTTCGAAAATGCAACCCAGCCTTTCCCAAATCTCATTGCTTAATATGTTTTGATGGAGGGTAATAGCACAAGACATTGATGTGTGACAAATTGCTTCCCAATAATATACTTGCTTCCCATATATGTTTCCAAGCCATATTTAAGAGAACAGCATAATCACATTATGTATAAAAGCTCACCATATTATGTGGCCACGAGATACCCATGAAAGAAGGATTTTTAGGCTTGAACTTTTTGGCTGCTTGGATTGCTCTCTCTCTCTTCCTCTGGACATAATTGGTAATTTTTTAAGAACAAACTTTTCTCTGACTTCATGTTTTATGGGTCTGTACATTGAGGAAGAAATGTTTGTATCATCTTCATCTAAGTTTTTGATATTTTTACCTGATGATCTTCCAATTTACAATTCTTCCTAGGTGGATATTGAATCTCAATGGCAATCTTATCAAGTATAACAATATGGAAACTTGAATTTCCTTCATATCTGAAGACTAAAAAATAACCATAACAGATAGAATGGTATTCAGCGAAATCCTGCCAACCATTACAAAACCAAATGTTGTTATCAGCTTTCTTCAATCACACTTGCCAAATTCCACCATAGGGAGCAATGACTGTAGCTACGGTGGATAGCTCAGTATTGTTGAACCCTGACCAGAAGTACCCATCCACACTCACGTCAATACACATAGCAGCGCAAAAAATTTTGTGCATCAATTTCGGGTGTTATTGGTCCTATTGCTACATTGATGTTCGTAGCGCTGCTCAACAGCTTTGCACTGTTGAACCTTGTCCAGTCATATCACCTACACGCACGTCAATACACAGCTATGCATCCTTTTGCAATGCAGCATTTTTAAAGGATGTACCTATAGCATCCCTGAGAAGTTTATGATACATTTAACACAGCTCAACATTGTCTCGTTAAGTCATGTCAGATGAAGCACATCAATGTTGAATAGTCTTCACGTGAATAAATACGCAACCTCTTTTGCAGTACACATCACCAGCCCGCTACTGTAGCACAAGCTATAGCCATATGAAACAGCTACCTCAACGAATCACATGCACCAACAGACGCCACTGAACAATATACTGTCAAGCCATATCATCTTTATTCACGTGAATACTTATAGTCACATCCACTTGAATACTTGCCCTTGCAAAACCCCTATATAAAGTCCCATTTACATCTACCCTTGCAAAACATCTACACATACCGAAGTCCCATTTACATACATCTACCCTTGCAAAACTTCTACACATACCGATCTAAAGTCACATTTTCCAATGTCAATGCGTAATTGGATGCTACCTCGTTTTCCAAATAACTATAGAACGCAAAGAGATTCTGACGAGAGGGAATACTATGCCGGATTGCAACAGGAGTGGGACTTTCGCGTGAGCGAGTCCAACGCTCTGCACAATGATCTCCTGCAACTCGGAGCGCCTCTTTTTGAGCATAGCTCGCTCACACTGCCACGACAAAACATGCACCAATATGAGCGTGCAGTGACGAAAATAAAAAAAGAGAACAGTCTTATGATACTTCGTAGGTCCAGGTATCATATGCTACAATTGGTGGAGGAGCAAGCCGTTGCAACAAACAGGTAACTCACTCCGGTAGAACGTAACAATGTCCTCAACTACAAGGACTACCTATCAGAATGAATGCCACTGTGGTGTGTGTGTGTGTGTGTGTGTTATGTCTATGGTTAAGTTAATAATGTTAGTGTAAGTTATTTTATGTTTTCTGTGTTATGTCGTACGTGCTTATTGAAAAACATCATGTGTGAGAACATTTGACTTTTATGACTTATGTGAGAATAATCTACATTACGAATAACGTGCATGCTTCTCATAACCAATAATAAGGTTTACATAGTACAAATGCAACCATACATATAACACATAGTTAAGCAAAATAGTTCTCCAACAAAATCTAATTACACCACGACACGATACGACACGATTACTCTTCATCTGACATCTCCACGTCTGATTGATAAATGGGATCAGCAAGAAGTGATTGCATGAACTGTGCATGCTCGTACCACCCTTCCTGCACTGACTCTCGAATCTCGACTTGGGTCCGATATCGATTAAGACGTATCTTCATTTGATTATTTTCTTCTCTTATGCGGTTCAATGCTTTACGAAGTTCATCGATGCTGTCTCTGGGCATCTGTGATGCGAGTCGCCGAGGCACTGGCAACTTAAAACCAACTAACTCATCATAAAACATTTGCTGTTCATGAAATAACCAAGCCCACTCCTGTCTCATGGTATTGTGAACGTAAGCACTATTTCACAAATTCGGATTGATTGGATAGCTGAACTCATCTTCCAATACCCAACAACGACCCATAGTAGTGAACACATCATGAGGCCTATAGAGTTGTGGGTTGCCAAAACCAGACATTGACACTGAACACAATAACACCAAATGATCAAGTTAACAGTGTGTATCAACTGTTGCTAAATAATGTAATCCTGCATAGAATGGTACACAGCAAAGACATTCATAAAATTGTGTACTATTGCATGCTAAAAATGAAATACTAACACTAACACCAACATTTGACCATAAACAATAGACATTGTTGGTAATGTCTACACATTGTCTTCAACACTAAATGTTGTTGTAAATGTCTGACCAATGATGATTATGTGCAATACAAAATGTTGCTATAGTAAAGAAATTATTTCATTCTCTTCTGACCAACGTTTACTACAACAAATAACCAAAATCACACCAATGTACTTACTTCACATTCATTCAACCTAAAAAGTCAAAATTTAGTACAATATCAAATGAAAATAACATTGCCCTAAAATTGTGATGTGAATTTTTTACCTGAGGTGATACAAATTTCAATTGAGTTTGAAAGCCACTGTTGATCCGTGGAGGAGTTCCAACTCAGTTCAGTAGAAAGCGTCCTCAATTCAGCAGAGAGCAAGGCACACTGAGTGGGAGAAGGTGTGCAGAAATTATAAGAGAATAACTCGACTTTATGGATATCAAGTATACTTTATAACTCGATATTACAGGAATCGAGTTACATTGAAACACTCCACCTGACACAAAGACAGTACGAAATCAGGGTTTATAACAGCATAACTAAGTCGATTTTTAAGTAATCGAGTTATGTAGAGATTAAAAAAAAAAAAAATGCCAGCAGTGCGGGAAAAACCTGTATATAACTCGATCATAGGAGTATCGAGTATTTCATATAACTCGATTTTAGTATTATCGAGTTACAAAAGAGGGGCATTTCCCTATTTAGTTTCAGAATGAGGGCACAAAGATGTTTAATTTCCGAACAAAGGGCATTTGCCCATTTTGGCCTTACATATGTGAGTTTGGCTTACTTTCAATATTTTTTTACTGGAAGTCTTTTTTTGTTTTAAATACACAATGGCAAGTGATAGTAAGTTTTAATTTCCACATTTTATTTAGTTAGTGGATAATGTGGCAATTTCTCATTAAAATAAAAAGAGATTCTAGTTAAAAAAATACTATAGGTAATTAAGCCAAACCCTACAAAGGTAGCTACATACTGTGAGAACAAAAATTTGTTTATCTATAAAGGTTGCTCTATAAACAATAGGCAATGCATTAATAGTTACAAAGGTGGCTACGTACTTGTGAGAAGAGAAATTCGTTTGAGTAACTGGATTGTATATGTATAGTATAGGTATTAATGCCTATAAAGGTTGAAATTCAAACAATATGGTATTGTATATGTGTATGTAACCATTAATGCCTTGCCAGAAATTCGTTCGAGTAACTGGATTGTATATGTACAGGTATTAATGCCTATGTATTAATGCCTATAAAGGTTGAAATTCAAACAAATATTGTATTGTATATGTATATGTAACCATTAATGCCTTGCCGATTGTTTGAGAGCTTCTCTATTGTATATGTATAGGTATACATTATGTTGTTCCTAATAACAATAATTAATAAATAAATTGAATTTCATTACATTCAAGATATCATATAAATGATAAAATTCACATTCAGAAAAAAAAATGATAAAATTCACATAATTTAGAATATACCATAAAATTAGAGAATAGTAGAGAGATATTACCTCGATGATACTTTAAATTAATCTCATAACATTAGAAGCAAATTACCATCAATTCATAAATGTTTTAGATAGTGGAGTTGAAGCGTATACCAAATCACTATCTTGAGACGATACAAGCGTCTACGGGATTTCCGATGTAATAGACTAAACATTGTGTGTGCCACCTCCAGGATGCAACAACCTAGCCACCTTCGCTAATTATCCTTCAATCCTACAACGCTTGTAGGATAGGAAGCTCTCAATAGCAATGTTATGAATATTGTTTCGTACCCCATTTAGGTTTGTCCAATAGAATGGAATATTTTGGTATCGACCTATTTCGATGTACCGTTTCAAGATATTTCAGGGTTCTTCAAAAATTATGTGTATATATATATATATATATATATTCTCATACAACATAAAATTATCAATTCAAAAAAAAGACATTGTTTAATTGTATAAAATTATAAATTAAACACAAATCTGCAAATCGCAAGTTGTCAAACAACATTTTTTAAAAATTACTCAAAATCAAAATCATTACACAAATCATAGATACCACAAATCAAAATTCAAAATCCAAAACCAAATGTATACCATTTCTTTTATATATATATATATATAGACCCCATATTATTTATTTTATATATATATATATATACATATATATATATATATATATATCAGTTTAATATCAATTAATAGAATATCTTATATATTTTATAGTCAAAATATATTTTTAAAAAAAAATTATAGTGCCTGTAGAGGAAAATGAATGATAACTTGATAAAGTTCTTCAGCTTTTAATTTTTAGAGAAAGAGAAAACAAATATATAAAAGGCAAAAATCACATTTTCGTCTCTACATTTTCACGCAATTTCCACTTTGGTCCCTATATTTTATTTTCACCGCTTTTAGTCCCTATTTAGAAAAATGTCATTTGTAGGGACCGGGTTTGAATACTATTCCTAAGGGATAAGTGAATTCAAGCCCAACAAGCCCAATACAATAAATTTGTAGAGAGTGGATAGGAGAACTCGGTTTTAATGAATGCAACAACAGTTAGGGATGATTTGAAGAATGAACAAGTAAAACAAATGTGGACTTGAGCGAACAATTCAATCCTCGACACTGATCCGAGGAGCTTTTTCTTATATATGTCTTCTGTGACAATGGTAATGGTTACAAAGTTGGCTCAGATCACTACAATGTATCTTCTAGTTCGATTTTCCAATCCTTTTCCTCAGAGCTTCTTCTTCTTTATATACTACTTTCCCTCTTCATCTTCACCGTACACATGCAGGTCGGATCTGATGTTGTTGGCCCTTTCACATCAATCTCCCCCCAAAGTTCTTAGGTGGTAGCTATGAGTTTGAAAAGCCACTGCTCAAGTATCATTTCCACATTAATGCGGCCAGAGTGTTGTGGAGCATTTAATGTGGAGGCAGCAGTCTTTCCTGGAGTTGCTCTACCGTCATGCTCTAGTGTGCTTACTTTTTGTACTTATCTTTTCCTTGGGATGCTTTGGAAGATTGTCTCTATCGATAAATAAATTTTCTTCCACCTAAGCCTTTGCTAACCGAGGACAGCGTTGTCCTCAGCACGGTTTTCTGGGTCAAAATGATTTACCACTGTCTTCCTCATATACGATTCTGGGCCTCGGCCTTGGTCTCAGGCCCAGTACGAAAGGTGGATGTATGTCACTAGGCCTTATGTCCCCACACCATCCATTTTAATTCTTTTCGTCAATGCCCTAACGACAAAGTCCTATGTGGCAAATGGAACTATTAAAATAATAATAATAAATTTTATTTTGGCATTAAAAAATGCCACGTCAGTATCTAAATTAAAAAAATTAATTTATTAATTTTAACTAAATAAAAAAAATAAAAAACAGAAATAAAAATAAAAAAATCACATTAATTGAGATCTAAGTGTGTCTTGAACAAGAACAACAAGAACACAAACCCAGATCTAAGAACACAAAATTAAAATCCAAAAATCACAAATCCAGAAAATTAAACTATAGATCCACATCAAAGTAAACATGAACAAGAAATTAAACATGAAAACAAACACAAAACACAAACCCAAATATAGTCTTGAATGTTGTCGTTTCCTCCTCCGAATGAACCTTGGATGATGTGGCATTTTTTAATTTTAATTTTTTTATTTAGTTAAAATTAATAAATTATTATTATTTTTTAATTTAGATGCTGACATGGCATTTTTTAATGCCAAAATAAAATTTATTATTATTATTTCAATAGTTCCGTCTGCCACATAGGACTTTTCCGTTAGGGCACTGATGGAAAGGACTAAAATGGATGGCGTTTTTCTAAATAGGGACTAAAAGCAGTGAAAATAAAAGATAGGGACCAAAGTAGAAATTGCGTAAAAATGTAGGGACAAAATGTGGTTTTCTCCTATAAAAAAATAGAACATTGTTACATAAGAGAGAGAATAAAGAAAAGTCAAATGAGAAAGAAGCAAAGAAAAGGCAATAAATGGGGGACTAATGCAGGTGCCATAACTTATGGCACAACTTATGCCACAACTCACCCATGTGGCGAGTTGTGATTAGTGGAAGGGTGTCTCCATATAGACCCACCATAACCCCTAAAGTTTTAAGATGTTTGGACTTTACACCTAACATTTCAAATTTTAGATTTTACCCCCTAAATTTTATAAGTGTTTGGATTTTACTCTCCAAAATTTGAGGATGTTTGAATTTTACACTCTGAAATTTTAGAATTTAGAGGTATAAAATCCAAATACCCCCAAAATTTAGGGAGTAAAATCCAAATTTTGAAACATTGGGATATAAAATCCAAACACTCCCAAACTTCAGGGGTAAAATCTAAATTATGAAATTTCAAGGTGTAAAATCCAAACACCTCGAAACTTTAAGAATGTAATTTGCAAGTTACCCTTATAGGATATAAAAAAATAAAAAATAAAAAAAATATTAGAAAAAATTACAATTAAAGTTAAACCCAATTTTTTTTTTAAAAAAAAAAAAAATTGAGAGAGAGAGAGAGAGAGAGAGATTGGTATTAATTGATTTGTTGGAGGAGGAGGAGGAGGGCGCAACTTGATTTTGATCTTCATTAAGTGCTTTAGTCACAATTGGAATTGGACTTGAAGCTTTCTCTTTTAAACTATTTTTCTCCAATTGCTTTGCTACTCTAAAAATATAGATATAATGTAATCAAAGAATATCTTTTATCAGCTTTGAAGAAGACCCAAGATTGATATTACTATGTAGATTAAGTGGGAGAGCATAGAATGGGTCAGAAGGAATGCTCATACCTCCATTTTCCCTCAAAACCTCAAATTTTCATCATGCCAAAATTGGGAGAAATCGAAAGGAATATAATTTGAATTTATGAAAAATTTTGTTTTAAACTTCCAAAATACTCCTAGTCTTCTATACATTCGACCATTTATTTTCAAATATAGGTATAATAGTAATATTGGTAGATAATGATTTCATTCCATTTTTCTATGTCACTCTCAAACAAGATTAGTTACATTTCATTAAATCCAATCATTTATTTTAAAACATCCAAATAAGATTATTTAATTTCATTCCATTCGTTTCTTTTTATTTCCTTTTTGTCCATTACTTATATATATTCAATATTTCATCCAAACACAACTTAAAATAAAAAAATACAAAAAAACCAATGTGGCCTTGTTATGTTAAAGAGAAGTGTATGTCTACAACATTTTTACAACAAATCATATGTGATTAATTGTTATTGATTCTATTTTTTTTTTTTTTTTAGAATACTAAGTATTTTTTAACACACACACACACAGGGAGAGGGGAGAAGGTTATAATTTGAATCTACAACTTAAATTATTTTTTTGCCCATCTATAACAATCAATAACAACATACCTACCATTTAAAATTTGTTGAGAATATAGTATTTCTCTATCCTAAAAATTCGGATCGTTAGCCTAGAGCCCTATGCGGGGACAGTTTTCATTCCTAAATCACCCTACTCAAGTAGAGAGCTAGCTTGACCCCAAACCATATGGTTACTAGAGTAGAGAGCTCATCTAGCAGGACCCCAAACATTGTGTAAAATACAGTCCTAGGATTCTAAGTTAGCGGGGACCAGAGTATAAAAAATAAATAAATAAATAAATAAACTTCAAATAGACATCCATATCATATTAAAAAAATTATAAATACATAAAATCGTTATTTCTAAATACATTAAGATGCAATTGTTTACCAACAAAAAAAAAACAAAAAATAGGGCTGGTTAGGATTTTTTTTTTTTTTTTTTTTTTTTGAAGTTAAAGCATTTACAATGGTGGTGCTAAAAAAAAACTATTTTATCTATTTTACCACCTCACTTTAGAATACACTCAATATCAAATGTTCTATTTTTTTTATCACTTCATTTAAAATAATATAAACAACTCATTAAAATAATAAGAGAGAGAATTTGAGGTTTCTAATTGAAGAAAGAAATATAATCTTAATAAAATATTTTATTTTATTTTAAAAAACTTACTACAATCAATTGGTATTTATACCTATTTACTGTAGTTGTAAAAAATTTAACTTTAGCCTTTAGCTTCTACAATAACATATGATTTTTTTTGTTCTTTTATGGTAAAATAGTTTTTTTTTTCTTTTTACTAAAATACAATTACCATTGTGAATATTTTTATTATTTTTGTTAAGTTTTTAGGTTGGAATCGTTAGATAGTTCCTATTTAGATTAAACTAGTCGCTAACCCGTGCGATGCACGGGAAAACTATTAGAAAATAATAAAGCATGCATATATTAAAAGACAATTTAAGTTCATGTGTACTTGCAAGGGATACATACATAAATAGTTCTTGCGGTAGAAATAAAAGTCTTATCTTTGAGATAAAGAACTGAGGTAAACAAACTAACCTTACATAAAACAAATTTTAAAAAAAATATATATATATAAAACTGATGTCACGAGAAATTCAACCACATAGTAGTAATATATAAATCTCTTAAAACCTAAACCTAAACCTAAACCTAAACGTAAACGTAAGGACTAAATATATAAACAAACTAACCTTAAAAAAGCTGAACTTTATAAGCTAAAATCTATATCGTGAGTTGTAGATCTTGAATGCTATACCGTACGTTTAGGGTTTCCTACATCTGGAAAGAGAGAGAGTTTGCATAAACCAAAGAAAATCTCTCTATAGCTTAAGAAACACAATATACTAAAATCAAAGAGATAAAATTTTCAGAGGACAAAATATTATAGATAATTTAAAAGAATTTTGGTTTAATTCTTGAACACCGCAACTCCATAAAATTCATACTAATAATAATATTTTATGATAGCGCAGTTAGAATTTTGGTTTAATTCTTGAACACTGAATTGGAAATTGATTATATGAGTATTCAATGGTGAACAAAGTACTATGTATTAATTAATATATAAACAAAACTAACCTTACAAAAGCTGAACTTTATAAGCTAAAATCTATACCGTGCATTGTAGATCTTGAATGCTTTAGGGCTTCCTGCGTCTGGAGAAAGAGAGAGTTTGCAGAAACCGTGGCTTTATATTTCTTAACTTGAGAGAGGGGTAAGGTTGCTAGGGTTTTGTTTGAAGAGTTATAATTTTTATTTATTTTTTAAATATTGTGCTGACGTGGAAAATTGTGGTGTCAGCAAAAGTTTCGGTTTTATATATATATATAGACTAGTTAGATTGATCGGGGATAAGTGAGCCCAACTATAAAATGAAATATAGAATGACTAAAAAAAAAGAATTGGACCAGGGGGGCCGGGGCCTCTTTGGGCCCCACCTGAGTCCATCTTTGGTCTAAATAAATCCTAAAGTGTACATTGTTTTTTTTTTTCTTCTTTTTTTGGGGGAGAGCGAGCCATAATTGTGCCTATTCTGGACCCATTGGGCCAAGGAGTGACCACCACACTCTCCCCTAGCCATGCGGGCAAAGAGTTGACCTTGTTAGAAACGATCTTTAATCTCCAAATTTGTTTGGCAAACAATTAATAGAATTTTAGGGATTTTGTTTTGTTTTTTTTTTTTTTTTTTTTTTTTGGTGCTGAAATAGAATTTTAGGGAGTTAATAGTGCATACAAGGGAAATCACATCAGCCATTTATAGTTTATCTGAAACCATGACGAACAATTAATTTAGTTAGTTAACAAAGAAGAGTAATATTATAGATACAAACTATTTTATAATATTTTTACAAAATGTTGATGTGGTCAACCTCTTATTGGTTTTCATTTAAGTCTATTATTAATATCACTTTTTCATTTACCAATAATCACTCACCACATCAATAGTTTGTATATTTTTTTTTATAAAATAGTTTATATCTCTAGCATTATTTAACAAAGTATGGTTTTAGCATTTCCTTTTTACTTTAAGGTAACAACAATGCATGTATTCAGTATTTAGCCCAAAAAAGATAAAGGTGGGCCTGGTAGGAGACATGTATTCAACGCTTTAAAACAGTAATTGAAATGAATAGTAAAAAATTAATGATAGTGGACATGACTAACCGAAATCATGGCAAACAATTAATTGAGCATTTTAGGGAGTATTTTTTTTTTTTTTTTTTTTTTTTTTTTTTTTTTTTTTTTTTTTTTATGAGAGAGCATTTTAGGGAGTTAATCGTGCATAAGAGGGAAATCATATCATTTTAGGGAGCTGATAAATATCTAAAACCTTAGTTTTTTTTTTTTTTTTAGCAAAAAAATAAACAAATAAAACCTTGGTTTTAAATTTCCGCATTTAATTTTCCACTCCCAGTGAATCGGTGATTGCTATTTATCATCAGATAAGGACTTTAATTGGTTTTTAGTGTAGGTGAGAATTGAACCACCGATCTCTTATTTAACGACAAGAGACTTTACTAATTAAACTAACTGAAATTTGCTTTGAAGCTAGTAGATGAGTGAAATTGTGATCATGTACCTTTAAAATAGGACTTAATGGTTTCTAAGTCCTCATGATATCCATGAAATTCTAAGTTAAAAACCTTTTGCCACATCTTAGGGCCACCCCCATGAGATTCCTCCTTATAATAATTTAGTACATGTAGGACAAGAAATTGCATACACCTGAGGGAATAGTCAAATATTCGAAGAGGTCTGAATATCCTCATTTGTCAAAAATATACATACATACATACATACATACATACATATATATATATATAGGGTTCGAATATGCAAAAATGATGCTCTAAAAAATCTTATTCATATGAAATAATGAAATGATAAAAGTCTTATAATTTTTGGTATGCTAAGATGTGATAGATTGTTCAATGTATGACATAAATAATGACCTATCTCCTAAAAGACCGACTTAGTCAAGCAGAATGGGTGTCTAATACCTTCTTATTTTATAATCTAATCTTCAAATTTAGATAATTTGTTGTAGATTAAATATTTTCGATTTTATTTTTTATTTTTAAAATGTAACAAGAAATCAAAGGGGAACTTTGATCAACTATCAACTCCTTTGAGAGAGTTATGAAGGACTAATTTCTAATGCTTGATTAGACAAAGTTACATACGAATTTCTCAAACATGGTTTCATTAAAAACCTAATAGATCAGCATTAGCAATGATTGTTTTTTTATTTGGAGTCAAAAAAAGAAGAAAAAAAAATTCCTGGAACTCTATAGTCTATATAACGTTTTCCATTATCTCCTATGCATCTTGGAATATGAGTAAGTCTATCCACATAAACAGCCGAGTTATCGAAGTTTTATTTGGTATGTCCAAAAAACTTAGCAATTACTTTTCCTACCACACATTTTCTCTCTGAAACCACTTTGTTACAAGTTGGTGGGTTTAACATATTCACACTCTAAAACGTTCACAATATAAGACATATTGGAGAGAGAAAGGAAGATAATTTTTTCCCTTCCAGTTACAATTGGGCTAATGCATACATGACAGCTAGCAATTTTGTTCAATAAAATTACACACTACCCACTCTTAACAATGCCATCAATTCTTTTAAGAGTAATGTTATAGTCGCAAATTTTTTTACAACATTTTCACAAACTATTGAGGTAGCAAATTCTGATTGATTCGCACACTTGCATCACTTTTTACTTACCAATAGCCACCCACCACATTAGCAACTTGTAAATTTTTTGTAATTTTAGCATTTTCCACCCTTTAAAGGTCACAAAAAATTGATAGATTTAATCTAAAACAAAATATATTAGCCCAAAAAATTTAGTCCAACAACAAAAATTACCAATAATAAAGATAAAAAAAATTAAGCTCAATCAACCTATTTTACACAAAACAAACAACCTGGCCCTTTAAAAAGTTTTAAACAAAAATTCTTAGTGGTTAAGTAGTAGAGTCAAATGCCAGAATCGCTAAACACAACAAGCAGCAAAGCCGTCCCCCTAACTCCAAGTTCTAGCTTCGTCCCTGTATTAAGTTGCAATTAATCCCATGCATCTTCCTCTTATGTTTCTTTACTTTTTTAGGTATTCATAATTAATTGCATTGTTACAGAATGCCATGAACTTAAAGGAGTTTCATCAATTTATCCAACAATTTCCAAATCTAACCGTTTGTAGATTAAATTTCTTACCTAGGTGGTTGGAGATTAGCCCCAATTTGGGAAAATTTTCGATGCTAAATGGTCACTCAATTGAAGTATAGTAAGTGAGTTGGACCACAAACCATCAAGTCGACATTATCTCGGTGCCTAATTTACATGGCTGTACCAAGTTGTCTAGGTCAATAAAAATTGGTACTTACTAGTTGTTTGTTAGTTTTTCAATAATAAATTAGTTGTTAGTAAAATTTTGTTAGATTTGAATGCTTACTTACCTAGGGAGTTGGATCGTATATATACCATCAAGGACTTATTGATAGGATTGTAAACGAGTACTGAAAATTCAAACTTGTTTATTTAATTTTATTTCAAACACAAATTGAGCTTGAGCTCATAATCAAACAAAAATATATGTTCAAATTTGATCCATTTAATTTATTGTTGAAAAGGCATGAGTTTGTTCATTAGCTTCTTGATTTTCTTATTCATAATAGTATTATGATTAAATTTGTTTATCACTTTACAAATTTATGAATTTATACAACAAATGGTATGTTTATATTATCAATAAACTATTAATAATTATTTGATATTATATTATAATCTATTATAAACCACTACAAGAAAATGTATTTTTAGTGATGAAAAAATTCGTTACTAAAAGTCTTGTTTTTCGTCACTAAGAACCTTTAGTGACGAAATTGGACTTTTAGTGACGAAATTCGTTTTGTCGCTATAGCCCCGACACTAAAAGTCTTGGCGACGAAAAATTTTGTCACTAAAAGTCCAATTTGTTTAAAAAAAAAAAAAAAAAAACTTTTAGCGACGAAAACGTTTCGTCACTAAATGTTTTCCTCACTAAAAAGAGTATTTAGTGACGAAAATATTTCGTCACTAAAACCATTTCAGTTTATTAAATCATATTTAGTAACGAACAATTTCGTCACTAAAACTATTTTCAGGTACATAGAGTAACGAAAAAATTCGTCACTAAAACTATTTTTAAGAAAATCCAGACACATATAGTGACAAAAATTTTCGTCACTAAAACCATTTGTTACAAAATTCCGCTACATTTAGTGACAAAATATTTCGTCACTAAAATAATTTTTTGTTGCCATATTTGTGACGAAAAAATTCGTCACTGAAACTTATTTTCTGTTTTTATTATTTTCATGGCGTTGATATTAACCTGTAACCTGTCATTACATTATTAAAACCTCACATTTGATTAACATATTTATTTCAACAACACATTTATAAAAAATCGATCCATACATTCCACAAGTTAAAATTAAAATAAATATCCAATTCAAACTCCTTCCATACAATAATTGTTTGCAACACATATAATAACTTAAGATGTTTTATAACAATACAAAAAATGTAGCATAATATAATTAGAACCAATGGAAGATGTCCTCATATGTCTTCAAATAATGCCTAAAGGAAATCCCCTAAAGCCACTAATAAGAAATCTGCACAAATATAAATCTTTAGTTAAATATAAATCTTTAGTCAAATATAATTCTACACAGTGCCAACAGAAATTTCACATCTCTATGTTCAGTATCATAAACTAAAGATTGAATAACCTATCACGTGACAAATACTAGTTTCAAATGATACATAAAAAATGAAGTGTTTTAACTTAAAGATAAGGTACTAACCAATAAGTGATTTAGCATGAAGATGAACCACCTCCATAGGTAAAAGCGTCATCATAACCCTTGCTCCTCAAAAAATTAAGAATATTCTTTTGGACCTCATCTTGCTTAGCTCGCGCCTCTTGCTCCTTAGCTCGCTCCTCTTCGTCCCTAGCTCTTGCCTCTTTGAGCTCAATTATTCACTTTCTAACCGATGAATATACTCCACCGAGGAACTAGATGAGACAGTGGTTATTAGAGAAGAGGAAGATCTCATGCCAAGTCCTTTTACAATACCGGATTTCTTCTTAAAAACCAAGTTTGAGATCTCCTCTTGTGTAAGGGGAATTGCATTAGGATCTTGACAATGATCCTCTTGCACTTTGAGAATAGTTTCCTACCATTTGAAAGAGAAAAAAACAAGCAATCACAAGATTAATAATACATATGTTATAGCTTTACAAACATGATAAAGATGGAATAATAGGGATGGAATGATACACATTCATATGTCGCTTCATACTCATGGTGTATTCACCTATTTGTATTTGGATTGAAATGAACATCTTTGTAGATTTTTGCCAATTCATGAACTTGACCGCCATTATTATTTGTCTAATTAATTAATATTCGAGTGTTAGTTATTTATAGTTAATTAATCACAACATGTAATACACTAAGGTTTAAGAAAATGAAAAAACACACACCTCCTCATCAACCCTAACAGCAGGTGCCTTTGTCCCGCATCTATGTTTGCCTGAAGTTTTGCTCCTATTTTCAAAGTTAATTCTTGATTTTTCCTAATAAAGAACATTCAAGATATTTATTAGATCATGAATAAAACAGTATTCATTTACTTCATCTAAGTATTAATCTAATCATTTGACAACATAATATAGTAAATATTGGATAATAATAATATACGCATAAATAATTTACCAGCCAGTCCTTATTGGTCCATCTCCCTTCAATGAGTTCAGTCCACTGCTCAAGTGTGGCATTCTTTGGTGGGTGGCTTTTTGCATAGTCAACACCATGAGATTGTACAAGTTTTTTATAAGTCTGATACAACTTGTTAGAGCTGCAACTCAATAATCTTCCACATTTTGTATTTATTGTTTTTGTCACCAAGTTGGAATCTCCTTATAGCTCAAACTGATCCTGTAAAATGAAGTGTATACGTATTATAAAAATATTATTATATGTACTTAATATGCTTAGTGACAACAAAGACGAGTTAGACGCTATGAATGTAAATTTACCGTGATACTTTGAAGCACCACATCTCTAGTAGCAGCATCAACACTTTTCCAATTTTTCACATTGTAACTGAACAAATTACTTCGCACTTGTACACCAATTTGATTGACAAGCTTGCACGCATTCTTCCCAACAGGAGCATCATACTCTGCAGCTATATGTACTGGTAGCTTACCACTTTTTTCAACAAATGCCCGTACTGCTATACCACGTGTTGTTCCACAGGTATTTCTGCTAGTAGATCCTATTTAAACATTATCAATATTAAAAAATTATATATTCCATGTAGATTTAGTATAATATCAATAGTAAAAATAGGGTGCAGTTGTAATTAAGTATGTTCTATGTAATTACCAGTCGTGCTAGTTAATGCGTCGGTAGCCTCCGCACTAGAAAAACTTTGGACGAGAGGATTTACTTCAGGAGATGTTTTTGTAGATTGAACCGTAGATTGGACCATCGGGATAGATGCCTCACCTCGTGAGTGTGTAAGTCGTCCTAGTGCTATCTGTAACTAACAAACATACATATAATTTAACAACAAAGTCATTACAAATAATGGAATAACAAAGTTATTATCTATTGTATCCTATGAAATATCTATTGTACCTTATGGATTAAAGAATTAGATGACTCATCATCATTGTCATCGTCACCAATAGGTGGTACATAATCGTCATCTACCACAACACTAGCTCTATTTCTTTTCCTTTTTGCATAATTGGACTGAGCAGAATCCTTTAGAGAAGTTAAGATGTGCTTCAATCCCAAAGCATCAATTCTCTCTTGGTTTTGCCTCATTCTATCCAATCTTGCCATCTCATAACTCGGTATATTATAAGTGTATTTGGCCTTTTTGGGCATTTTTTGAAACTATGTATTGACATGAAAGATAAGTACAATTGCTACTAACTTAACGTCATAGTCCATACCATTATCCATATCAAGCAATTCACAAGTGCAAAATTTGAACACAATTGCTACTAACTCAATACAACAAATGACCACATCAATATCCAAATCAAGTTCAAGATAAGTACAAAACATCTCAATAACAATTACTACTAACTTTACATATCATAGTCCACACCATTCTCCATATCAAGCAATTCACAAGTGCTAAATTTGAATACAATTGCTACTAACTCAATACAACAAATAATCACATCAATATCCATATCAAGTTCAAGATAAGCACAAAACATTTCAATAATAATTACTACTTAGACAAGCATAAAACTTTAAGACAAGCACACAACATTTAAGACAATTGTTATGAACTCTACATATCATAATCCATATCAAGATCAACATCAGGATGTCATGCTCTTCATTTTGATTAGCGTCTCTTGAAGTTCCCCCTTCAGGAACAACCTCAGTTTCAATATCACCCATACAATACCCAATAATCAGTGCAACCTGGATACAACTCACACTTTGCATCTTCCTCAAGTTTGTCAAAATGATGCACCTCCTCATCTTCGATTGCATTTCTTGGTTCCCCTCTAATTCGGTCACCTACCAAGGCATCGATACCATCCATATGATCACCATCCGACATTTCATTATCATGAATGTTCTCATTCAATACATGAGATTCTCCATGATTATACCAATTAATGTAAGATTGCATAATCCCACAATGAAGCAAATGGATACGCCCATTATGAAGAGATTGTCAATAGCAATTCTCACAGTGAATACACGGGCACAGAATATTACCACTCAAGTCCACAACCGCCTTTGCAAAATTAATAAATGCATTGACCCCTTCAATATATGGACGACTCAATCTGCCATCAAGTGTCTTACCCATTGTCATCTAACTTTTATTCGTGTTTGACTACAATTGCAAGATGAATGCTATTTTAGCAAAATAAAGACAATTCATGCATAATGTATTCTAACATCTAAGTCTATAAGCTACTTAGGTAAAATAAGGATAACAACCCACCACAAAACCAATTTCCAACATCACAAATATAGACTTTTACAAGTATTTAAATCATATAAAATACTATTCATTACATCTAATCAATAATACTCATTCACATTTGCAAAAAATGAAAAACACTTCCAATGTGAATTTAAATCACCTTATAACACCATGTAAGCCACCCGCTTGTTCCAACACAACAACCCACCACAAAACCAATTTCCAACATCAAAAATATAGAGTTTTACAAGTATTTAAACCAAATGAAATACTATTCATCACATCTAATCAACAATACTCATTCAAATTTGCAAGAAATGAAAAACACTCTCAATATGAATTTAAACCACCTTATAATATCATGCAAGCAACCTGTTTGCTCCAACACAACAACCCACCAAATAACCAATTTCCAACATCATAAATATAGAGTTTTACAAGTATTTAATTCAAATAAAATATTATTCATCACATATAATCAACAATACTCATTCAAACCAACAATCCACAAAAAAAACCAAACACAAACATCACAACTATAATGCTTACGAGTATTGAAATCTACTATTCATCACATCTAATCAACAATACCCAATCATAATTTAAAAAAAAAAGTAAAACACTCTCAATATGTATTTAAACCACCTTATAACACCATGCAAGCCACTCTCTTGCTCCAACACAACATACCACCACAAATCCAATTTCCAACATCACAAATATAGAGTTTTACAAGTATTTAAACCAAATAAAATACTATTCATCACATCTAATCAACAATACTCATTCAAATTTGCAAGAAATGAAAAACACTTCCAATATGAATTTAAACCACTTTATAACATCATGCAAGCCACTTGCTTGCTCCAACACAACAACCCACCAAATAACCAATTTCCAACATCACAAGTATATAGTTTTACAAGTATTTAAATCAAATAAAATACTATTCATCACATCTAATCAACAATACTCATTCATACCAACAATCCACAAGAAAACCAAACACAAACATCACAATTATAATGCTTACAAGTATTGAATTCTACTATTCATCACATCTAATCAACAATACCCAATCATAATTCAAAAGAATGTAAAACACTCCAAATATGTATTTAAACCACCTTATAATATCATACAAGCCACCTGCTTGCTCCAACACAACATACCACCAGAAATCCAATTTCCAACATCACAAGTATAAAATTTTATAAGTTTTTAACTAGAATTTACTTACTTTGCTCAAGCTAAGCTTACAACTTTCAGAAGAAAAAAAAATCCAAAGTTATTGCAAATAATGTGTATTTAGCCTGCAAAAGAAAACTTAAATTTATAAGTCCTTTAGTCTTATAAAAATAGAAAAAATATAAAAATATATATATAAAAATATAATATCATATATAGTTAAATTATGCTTCTTATTTACAAGTTTGTTCACAAATACATTTTTTTTCGTAAAACTCATTTAATAGTAAAGTTTAAACTTAGTCTTGAACTTAACTTATTTGTTGTAAAAACAAACATAAACAACTTAGCTTATTTACAACTTTACTTATTAGCATGGTTTTAAAAACTAATACAGTCAAAGAACCAATTTTGACTTAGTACCTAATTTTTTACTGCTTTTTACCAGTTTTGGGCATTTTACCAGACCAAACTGATGCCTGATTCTTGGTTGAATTGATTAGTTCAGTCTAGTTTTTAAAGCAGTGCTTATTAACAAGACATTATTAATTATACAAAGGTGCTCTCAAAATTAAAAATGATTACAAAGGTTGCTACATGTTGAATTTAACAAATCATAAAGTGTTTTATTCCTTTGCCATTTCTACCCCACATTAATGATTATTAAGTAAAATTATATGTACATGTCAGGCCAAATGATTATTTTAGTCAAAATTGTTTGTTCGTTTAGACCTCTTAAACCAGATTGTTTAATCTAATTAATTAACCAAGTTGATTATTAGGTTTATTATTCAGATTTAGGTTAAACAAGTATATATCATATCATGCACAAATGTAGAAAAGTAAATAACACCACGATATGATGGCTTAGGAAAACTGATGAAACTAATCGTTTCAAGGTAAAAACTTGGAGAGGATTTGACCTAGGTATCCTCAAGGTAAAGTAAATCCATTAAAAGAGAATCGAAGTTTTTACAAAAATTTAACCCTAAATCTATTGCAACCTCATGTAGTAACTTACTGACACGACTATGTGCAAGCTTCGAATGCACAAACTCCTTTTCTCCTTGGATTTATAGCAACACTAGCCCCCTTGCTTGTGACTTTAAGATCTCACTCAAAGGTTTCAAATCACCTTCACTTGTTGATCTTGTAGCAGTAACTTTTTCAACATCGGATCTTGAGATTTTTCAAGGAATATCGTCGGTAGAAGACTTTAGAGAGTTTTGGGTACAAAAACCCTAGATCTACAATTGAAGGCACAAAAGGCACTCTTTTCTCTATAAAACCCTCTAAAAACCCATCTAGGGTTAACTTATAATATCCTTTAAATACTAGAAAAAAACGAATTGCAATTTGGACTTCAAACGAACAAGTTATGAGCTTTTTACATTTGTTGATTTTTTGCTAATATGCGACTTCCGATCAATCGAGAGGAATCAAACAGCAATCAAGAGAACCAGATTGCAACTCACTTTTTTCATCCTAAACTAGAGGTTTTTTGTTTGGACTTGAAAGTACACCATTCTAACTCAATAATACTTACTTTTTGTCATGGTTTGCCAACACTGCAAACTCAAAACCTAACAATCTCCCCCTTTGGCAATCCATGACAAAACATACATACAACATAATGCCCATATACAATAAAATGTCCAAATACATCACAAATCCCAATCTCAGACACCTAACCTAGAAGTTGTAAGAAGATGAAAAAATCTTGATCAAAATGTACCTATCTTTCTTGAAATACTCAAAAGAGCACATCACTGCATGTGTGGAAATAAAGGTAGATAAACAATAAATAACAACAAATATCAAACCAGAAGCAAATAACAGATATGCAATAACAACAAATAACAAATATGTAAACTAACTCTCCCCCTAAGTTAGATACAAAAAAAAAAAAAAAAAAAAAAAAAAAATCTCCCTTTTCAAAAAAACACTTTCATCTCCCCCTAAATAAATAAAAAATTACCAAATCAACATGATTCCCAAATTTCATCTATTTCTTCCCCTTCATGTTATGTATTGACAAAGACAATCCAATCATAAGGTAGACAGTAAACATACACAACAAAGAATAATTGAAAATAGAGAACCAATTGAACATTAAAGAGTTCAACTCTATGGAAAATAGAGGCAACTCCCCCTATGAAGAGCAACATCTCCCCTAAGAACAACATAGGTTTTAAAAGCAACTTTCTTCCCCTATAAAAATAAGGAAAATAACACAAGTTTTGGGAAAAATAATTTTGGAAAAATTTAAGAGGTGGGAAAACTAGAAAAACACAAATCTGACTTAAAAAAAAAAAGAAAAAGAAAAAGAAAAAGAAAAAGAAAAAGAGCTGAGGATACATATGAATAAGAATATTCTCTCTTTCAATATAAACAAACTTGACACTATATGACCATAAACAGATACATGCAAACACTTCAAGCACAATCAGTTAAGACTATATAATATAGATCTCAATAATATAAAAATTCACCATCATATCTCAAAAAAATATTTTTTGCAGTTCACACATAAAATAGCATATACTAAAATGTACAGAACTCAAAAATCAATCAATCAATTTTTAATTTTTGAGAATTTGGAGCCAGAGTTATGAGTTGGAGGAACACATGGGTAAAGTTGGGGTTAGTTTAGAGGAGTCGAAGCTTGTGATTTTGTTGAAAGTGAGCTCGGAGACTGGGAATGGAGAAAGGGTTTATGGGTATTTGCATAAGTTGAGGAATGTCGTGAGGAGTGTTGGGGATTCGACCACAGCGACGACTATTGAGGATTAATTTTGTGATGAGAAGGCTAGAGAGGTGGGAGAGGTGAATTGGGACGTAGAGAGAGTCAAAAAGGTGGTGGAGAAAAACGGGGGTGGGTGGCATGGTTTGGGGTGGATTTGGAAGGGTGATTGGGAGAGCCAATGTGGATTCGGCTGAGCAGTGTGGTGGATGTGGGGAGCAATTGGCGTGTGTAGACATTGATGATGCTGAGACTGAGAGTTTTGCGCAATCCGTGGCTACATTGGCGTTGGAAAGTGAGGTTAAGGCCAACTTTAGTGAGTTTCCGGTGTGTGTGTGTGTGTGTGTGTGTGTGTTTCCAATTTTGTTATGTTTTCTGAAGGATTTTAGATATGGCTACTTCGAATGTTTGTTTTTTTGGAATGTTATTGATAGTTTTTAAACCTCTTAAAACACAATTTATTTAACCTAGGTAATTAGCCAAGTTGTTACTTAATCCAATTTAACAAATCTAGGTTATCACAATCACAAAGATCATATCATGCAAAGTAGCGGAAAGATAAATAACACAAGATATGATCACCCAGGAAACCAAACCGGTAAAAACCTGGGGAGGATTTGACTTAGCTATCCTCAAGGTAAACTTGAATCCATTATCTTGAAAGAATCGAAGTTCATACAATAAGACTTACAAGCCCCCGCGCTCGACTTCTTATTGCTACCAACCAGTAGAACTTACTAACACAACCACATGCAAGCTCCGAATTCACGGACTCCTTCTTTCTTAGATTCACCACCAGATACAAGCACACCCGCTTGTGTTATGGCAGCAACCGAGTTGATCATCAAGGTGTAGATAATATCTTCTCCTTGAAAACCCTCAGTTTGTGTAAAGGAAAGCTTCTCTAGATCTCACAAGAGATTTAGACAAACAGCAATATGAGCAACACTAAAACGTGGCTAGGGTTTGCCTTTTATACTTAGGACAAATTAGAAAACCCTAAAACGTTTTAAACAACTAGGGCTGAGTTAAAAATCTGTAGAAAAAAACATTCTGCCCGAGATTTGATCGATTGAGCCTAAATTTCGATCGATCGAGCCAGCCTGAAATGCATAATACTTTCTGTATTAGCTCGATTCCAACTTTACATAAAATGAACAACTTTGAGCAAGACTAAAACATTTCTAAACACATTGTTTTGATCATGGTTTGCCAACAATACACATTAGAGTTCTAAATACATAAACACCTAAGTCTTTAGAACCTAACAAACTCCCCCTTTGGCAATCCGTGACAAAACACAACTAGAAGCTCAAAGTTTACAAAATAAAAGCCCTTTACACAAATAATGCTCATAAAACAAATTCAATCCTAACTACTATCCATCAGTTGCAAGTGTAGACAGCAGCTCAATTGAATCAACCTGTATATTTCCTGAAACACTAAACAAAATGCATAACCACAGGTGTGGAAAAAATACAAGTAAATAAAGTAAATTCTTGATTTCAAACAGCACATAATAAAGGCATATATCAATGAAAAACTCATAAATATAAATCAATAAACAGTTGAAAACAAGAAACATATAAGGTAACACAAAATAACACTCCCCCTAACATGAATATCTCATAAAAAACATGGCAAAAGCTAAAAAGCTAAAATACAATGTGAAGCACCTAGATACAGTCTAAACTCCACAAGCTCCAACCAACAAAATACTCTCCTCCTGAAAACAAAAACTCTACAATGTACTCCCCCTTTTTGTGACGGAATGCCAAAGGGCAAACAAAATCCATCATCGAAAGGGAGGTGGTGTGGTCATCTAAACTGTGCCAACTCCGCATGCAAGGCATAGATCTCATCGAGCACGTCCACCAAAATTTGTCCATTAGCCGCCTGAACAGTCAAGATATGATCCAACGTACATCCAATGTCTGAATCATCCGAAGTAGTCGGTGGAGGAACATCAACATCAGCAGCAGCAACACTAGACGTCTCAACAGCATCAGCACCTGTAGAAGAGGGAGGAGGGGGAACAACACCAGATGACGCACCTCTAGGACGCGAAGGAGCAACTCTCAAGTGAGCAGCCCTCTGTCTAAGAAAGGTGACACCTATGGGAGCAATAACATGAACAGGCTCACTAGAAGGGAAACCATCTAGACCCAAAAACAGCATAATCTTATGGATGAAAATAGCATGAATAAGCATATGCCCTATTGTAGAACTCCTATGAACCTCGTTCAAAGAACAAAGGAACAGATGTGGGAAACTGATAGACGCACTAGAAACGAACGCATACAAAAACACACATCGCTCTAAAGGGATGGTGTAGAGATGAGAGATAGGCCACAACAAATGACATGCTATCCTAAAGAAAAGACAGGCAGTCTCGGTAAGCTCAGCGGATGTGATTCGAGGATCAGAACCCCACTGGATAGACGACCTAGTGATGTATGACATGACAACATCTAAGGGAGGGGACTCATCACAGGGATAGTCAGGCTCCTGAACAACCGGAACCCCAAGAGCCTCAGCAACTACCCGAGGGGTAATAGTGAACTCAACACCTCGTATCCAACTCCTAACAAGGGTGTTGGAATCATAGACGTGGCAAGAGAGATTCGAGAAGAACTCTCTAATCAGGGCGGTCGGGGGTGGATGATCTATCTCTAAGAGAGGCAACCAGCCTCTAGACTCAAAGTTATTAGCCCTAATGGCCGGATCAATCTTATCTAAAATCACAGCACACTCAGCCCAAATCTTACACTTACAGTTCAAAGTCTCAAAGGCCTCTCTGCTTTTATCATTCCTAAACACCTCACTCCTAGAGGGAGACTCAGAGGAAGTGGAAAGGGTCCTATGGGCTTTAGTTTTCCTAGGCATGGTGCTAGGATAAGGACCAAAACACAAAGCAAAGGAACAAAAAAAAAAAAAAAAAAAAAAATACCAAGGGCAGACTGCAAGTTAGCACAAGAAAAAAATATGGAACAAAAACTATATGATGCATGAACTGTTTAAATGGCATGATGAATGTTCTAATGCAGTGCAATTAAGTTCAAATAAGTTTAAATTCACAAAATTGGCTTGAGCATAGAGTTTCTAATACAAAAACCCCAAAATTTTGAAAAACCACTTGATCAATTTGAAAGATATTGACTAATTGATCATCATACAAGATAGAATTCAGAGAATAATGACCAATTACATCAATTCAACAAGCCAATTTCATCAATTTAGCCAAATTTGAACAAAATCCCCAATTCGGGTTAATTACAAGCCCTAGAATTTTCAATTTTTCATAAAGCCCCAAATTGATCAAATTAACCAACATATATCATGAATATAACAATGTAGGAACAAAACCCAATGGTCAATTTCAGAAAAGGAGGATTGATTCAACAAAAATCCCAATTTTGATAAGTACTGAAAATCCCACAAAAATGCATGAGTTTATGCATGAAAACATGAAAAAAAAATGCAAACGAAAGGGTATAAAGGTCTTACCGGCCTTGAGAGAGAAAAACCTTGCAAAAAGTTTGGCCGAAAACGACAAAAATTCTCAGTGGAGCCTTGCCAAGTCGGAGAGAGAGAGGAAAGTTTGAAAAAGTTTTGAAAAAGTAGATGAACAAGTCAAATCTGAGTTTTAAAAAAAACCTGATTCACGAGTTTCGATTGATCGAAAAATAGCCTCGATCGATTGAAACAGACAGATACTCGTTAAAACAATTTTAAAAAATTTCGATTGATCGAAAATCAGTTTCGATCGATCGAAACAGACAGAGGCTCTCTAAAACATTTTTAAAAAATTTCGATTGATCGAAAAATAGAATGGATCAATGAAAACTGGCAGAGGCTTACAAAATTTGAGGAAAAACACAGTTTTTTTTGAAAAAAAAAAAAATTCAAAAACAACTCAAAGCACTGAAATTGAAGGACAAAATGCATGAGTATGTGATGATGTGATTTTCAAAAACAAGAATTTAAGCCCAAAATTCCCAAAATCAAAATTTCTTGCATTCTTCATAGATTTTCAAACATCAAGTCAATTTTATTCAAGGTATTTGCAAAACTTGGTTGGTCAGACCATAAATACACACAAGAACATGTACAATGTTTAGCAAAGAGTAACTTGTGTAGGGTGTGTAACTAGCAAAAACTTGAGATACATGTGAGGTGATATGTGAATAGCAATCAATTACAAAGTCTACAAAATTCATCACAAAGAATTTAAAAGAGACTATCACCTAAAGAGTTACATCATATAACTCCCACATCTCCTAGATCATAAGCTTGCAATCATATAAGTTTCTTGAATTTTTGCCTCATAATATACACATCAATTTTAAGTTATGTGATTTTGGCATCAAGCCTAATAGTACACACCAATTTTAAGTATTAAGCAATTTAAACCGAGGCCTCACCTTATGTTCTTTTTGTGCATGTGCTACACTTTTTCGAACACAAAATCTTATGATATGCACTAGGTGTTCATGATTGGCTAGTGAATAGTGGTGAGATGGTTATTTATGCCTTTCTCTGAAAATTCAAGTCCGAAAGTCAAAAACATGTGACTTCAAGATTAAGACAGAGTAATCAAAAACCATAAAAATCTTTCCCATACAACATGCACTACAAAGTTTCAACTAGTAAAGTGCAATAAGTAAGCTCATCAAAGTTAAACAAGGTACAAAAGACATGTTATGTGAAAATAAATTGACCAACCTTGTTCACAAAAACCAAGAAGAATAGTACAAAACACAATTTGATTCCTTTTTCTCCTTTTTTTTTATTTAAAAAAAATAAAAAATAAATAAAAAAAAAGAACAATGGTCACAAAAGATAGAGCAATGAAGCACAAGGACTATGACAGAAAGACTCAATTAGTTCGAGTCTTTTGCATCTAAAACCTCTTAGATGCACCATGAGCATTGGAGTTCTTATTCACATGGGAATGATTACCAACTCTAGGATTGGAATAAAGGGTTAAAGCCTTTACCAATTCACCAATAAATACCATAGGATCTTGTGCTTGAGGCACAGGTACTTTTGGTTTGTTTGCTCTCTTTGCAGCTTGTAACAGTTTGGACGTATGTGTCCAGACTTTCCACAAAAGTGACAAACCCATGCAGGTTTATCATGTGTCTTGTCCTTAGATAGGGTAGGCTTCTTAGACTTAGACTCTTACAGATCAACCCTAATCTTTCTAGATGATGAAACTTCTATGGGTTTGACAACCTCACTCACAAGGGGTTTGATAGTTTCACCTACAATCTCACTCACAGAAGGTTCAGAAGAAAATGAAGGGACAAAGTTTGTGGAATGGGGAGCAGACACAGATATGCTTTCAACATAACCTAACCCAGATTTGTCAGAAGGAGACTTTTGAAGACTTAACATTTGATCAAGTTTAGAACTAGCAGATCTAGCAACAGATAAATCAAGTTCCAAAGATTTAACTTTATCAAGCAAAAGCATATTCTCAGTTTTCACATTGTTCAAAAGTTCATTAGCATCAAACAGTTTTACAAGCAAATTTTTCTTATCAAGCTCAAGAGATTCAATTTTCTTCAGGCCAAGTTCAACATTCATAGCATCCTTTGCAGCAAATTTACAAAGTTTATTATAGGCCTTTTGAAGATCTACATCTTCAGAGAGTTCCCCATCAGAAGGGTTCTCTTCAACAGATATGCTCTCATTGACTACAGCAGTAGCAGTGAAAGTAATGAAGTTTCCATCCTCGTCACAATCAGACTCATTATCAGAAACTTCACCATCACTAAGGGTTACAGCCATAGCCTTACCCTTAGACTTCAAATAGGTAGGACATTCAGATCTCATGTGACCATACCTTTGACATCCAAAACACTAAGAACCCAAAGAATTATTAGAAGATTGATATACTTTTTCTCTAGGTTTATCATTATTATTAACCTTAGTGGGATCATGCTTCCTAAAGTTTCTCGGTTTAGCAGTGTTCGTGCCTCTTGCCTTTTTGTTACTATTCCTGAGAAAGTTTCTAAAGTTCTTAGCAAGGTAAGCAATCTATGTAGCAGAGAGCTCATCATCAAATCCACCACCTTCAACATCATCAACTGACTTAAGAGCCATTGATTTGGATTTGGTAGTTTTGGGTAGATCCAACTCATAAGATTGAATAGATCCTATAAGTTCATCAACAAGGATGGAGTTCACATCCTTGCTTTCAGTAATGACAGTCACCTTGGGTCTAAAGTCTTCAGTTAAAGATCTAAGAATCTTCCTAACAATTTTAGGTTGATCATAGATTGCACCCAAGTTAAAAGCAGAATTAACAATATCATTCAATTTAACATAGAATTCATTAAAAGATTCATCATCAGACATCCGAATGCTTTCAAATTTAGAAGTTAATTGCTGTAATTTATTGATTTTGACAGCCTTTGTGTCTTCATGCACAGTTTGGAGGATATTCCAAGCAGTATGAGCAACCTCAACATTAGAGATTCTCTTAAATTCCTCCATAGAAACAGCGTTAAAGATAGCATTCATAGCCTTGCTATTGAATGCAGTTGCTTCTTTTTGAGAAGTTTCCCACTCACTAACAGGAGTAGTGGGCTTCTCCCATCCATATTCAACGGAATTCCAAACTCTCTCATCAATCGATTTCAGGAATGCTTTCATCCTTACTTTCCAATAAGTATAATTATTCCCATCAAATAGAGAGTGTCCGTGTTCCATGACAACAGGGGTCAAGGATTAGCTCAGTGATCAAAAGATCAACAATAAGAGAGTAACCCGCTCTGATACCACTTGATAGTTTTTAAACCCCTTAAAACACAATTGATTTAACCTAGGTAATTAGCCAAGTTGTTACTTAGTCCAATTTAACAAATCTAGGTTATCACAATCACAAAAATCATATCATGTAAAGCAGCGGAAAGATAAATAACACAAGATATGATCACCTAGGAAACCGAACCGGTAAAAATTTGGGGAGGATTTGACCTAACTATCCTCAAGATAAACTTGAATCCACTATCTTGAAAGAATCGAAGTTCATACAATAAGACTTTCAAGCCCCCACGCTCGACTTCTTATTGCTACCAACCAGTAGAACTTACTGACACGACCACGTGCAAGCTCCGAATCCACAGACTCCTTCTTTCTTGGATTCACCACCAGATACAAGCACACCTGCTTGTGTTTTCTTTAAACTTCAATGACAGCATCCGAGTTGATCATCAAGGTGTAGATAATATCTTCTCCTTGAAAACCCTAAGTTTGTGTAAAGGAAAGCTCCTCTAGATCTCACAAGAGATTTACACAAACAGCAATATGAGCAACACTAAAACGTGGCTAGGGTTTGCCTTTTATACTTAGGACAAATTAGAAAACCCTAAAATGTTTTAAACAACTAAGGCTGAGTTGGAAATCTGCAGAAAAAAACATTCTGCCTAAGATTCAATCGATCGAGCCTAAGCTTCGATCGATCGAGCCAGGCCGAAATGCATAATACTTTCTGCATTAGCTTGATTCCAACTTTACATAAAATGAGCAACTTTGAGCAAGACTAAAACACTTATAAACACATTGTTTTGATCATGGTTTGCCAACAATACACATTAGAGTTCTAAATACATAAATACCTAAGTCTTTAGAACCTAACAGTTATTTGTATATAGTTATGTTGAATTAGAAGAATTGAAATGGGTTTGATTTACTACTTCTGTCACCAAATTGATCATTGGTTTTGATTTTCAGATTAATTAGAATATTACTGGTTGAGTCTGTTTTGGACAGCATGATAGAACTAGTGTCTGGTTCCAGTGGTTTGGCTAATTGTTAACTCATTGACTAATTAATGTAGGTGTACAGGGTTTTATTGCTTGTTATGCTTCTAACCTTATGGACCACCTAATCTTTGATATGGTATATGAAAGGTTTAATATTTCACTTTATTTGCTCAAAAACAAATTATTAAAGTCTTTTATACTTTGTATTTCTTCTAACTTTTTGCTTATACTCTTTCTTCACTGAAATATCCTATTCAAGATTTGGTTGAAAAAAAACATGGTGATTTTGAATATATAGTGGATGGAGCAAATATTGGGCCCTACCAACAAAATTTTGCAAATGGTGAATTCAGTGTCTCTCTGGTTGTACATTCTATTTGTGTTGATTTCCTCCCTTCCCCTCTTCCCCCTCTTCTCTTTCTATCTAACCACTGACTTTTGTATCTTTAATTAATGTTTATGTCCTGCAAATTGCAATAGAGTAACTTGTTGTTGTTGTTGTGAAAGAATTGTATAATTGGAGTGGAAACAAATGGCCGCTGGTTGTCTTGCATAACAAACGTCTTTGGGCACTTCTGGAAAATCCTTACCCTTCCCAAAGAAAGCTGGTAAAGGAGTGGATGGATAACGGCATTCTTTATACGACACCAACTAGTTCCAATGATGATTGGTATTTACCCTTAAACCACCACATCCATTTTTATGTCATTTTGATTTTGAATGTATGAATTAGGACTCAAGTCAGTTTTCAATAGCTTGTGTGTATTGCCCTTATATCACTTTCTTTTTTATTAATGAAGGGTTATATAATTCAGGTATTGGATGTATGCTGCTGTAAAAGTCAAGAGTTTACTTGTGACAAATGATGAAATGCGAGATCACATTTTTGAACTCCTTGGAAGTAGCTTTTTTCTCAAATGGAAAGAACAACATCAAGTATGTGCTGCCTGAAAAGCTTATCCTATATGTAAGGACCCGATTGGAGTATCTTAGCCTAAAAGATGGATGGACTCAAGCCCAAAAAGTCCAAAATAATGAATTTGTAGAGAGTGGGTTGGAAAACTGGGTTTTAACGAGTTGGACAATAAATATAATGGATTCAAGAGATAGGAAAAGGAAGACAAACTGATTTAAGCTAAAGAAAATCGTCCTTGGCACAGTCCGAGGAAACCAGTTCTTATATATATTTCTTTCAAGTGTGATTACAAAGTCAGTTCCTAATGGCTACAATGTTTTTCTCTTGATTTCTTAATCCCCTCTTTATGAAGGGTCTCTTTCATTATATAATTCTTTTTAGACGATCTTGGCCCACCACTTGTTGACCATCTAAGCTACTACTTGAGTGCTTATCCCATCGGACACCTTCTCAGGCCCTCTGCGTGTTGGGGTAGCCAATGCAGCACTGTTCAAGAGTCTTCTCTATATTAATGCATCTAGAAAGTTAGCTGCAGAGCATTCAATGTGGCGGTAGCAGCTTTCTCTTTAGATATTTTAGGATTCCTCCCTGTCCTGTGTTCCTATAATGCTTATCTGTATCAACAAAACTTTCTTGAAGTGCTCCCCTGGACAACAGACCAACTCTTTTGACTTCGGCTTTGATTAGCCAAGGAGGTATATTCATCCTCGACCCATCCTCCTAGGCCCCTATGACCAAAACTAACTTCTCCAATTACTAACACAAACTCTCCTGACAAAGTTTACTCCTCCATGGACAACTTTACGTCCTCGAATTGGGCCCCAGGCCCAATGTATACATAGATAGTGAGCTCCTGGGCCCAATATCCCTACACTATACATAGTCATTTTTGTTTCAAATTTTTTCTGTGCTTATATTAATTATAATTATATCTCTCTCTTTAATTATATTTCTAGTAAAGGGTGCCTTAGGCTATTTGAATAGTCATGTGTATTGAGTCCTAATGATATATCTTCTATTGTAGATCTCATAGATTCTTTTGTTTCAATTGTGATACACATTTTGTAACTCTTTAGCCTATCTTATGTATACATCCTGTATATGTAGGGTAGTTCCTTCTTATCAATAAATTTATTACTTGTCAAAAAAGAAGAGTGTGCCTTTGCCTAGATATGGGGATACTTTTGGTTTTACATTATTAAACTGTATTTCCTTTTGCTCAGTATTGTTTAGTTTCATTGTGTAAGGACAGTATTTGGATTAGGCCTAGTATGGGATTGAGTTTAAGCCCAACAAGCCTAAACAATGAATTTATAGAGCGTGGGTGAAAGAACTGGTTTTACTCTAAAAGATGGATCATAAAAGTTGTTGAATTAAGATTGTTAAGCATAAGTAAAGTAAGAAAATTTGTTCTCGGCACAGCCTAAGAAGCTTATCTTATAATATCTTATTAATGAACACAGTTACAAGAATCCACAATGTTATTGCTTAGATTTTATGATTTTTCTCAATCCCTCTTTTAGGTCACCTTCCCATGCTATATATTACAATCTTGGTGTTATCCCTACCATACACGTGTAGGTTGGATTCTAGGAGCTCCTTCTTGTCCCATCCAACACCTCCCAGAACCATTAAATAGTAGCTGTAAGGCTGCTTAGTTACTGTTCAGGTATCACATCCACATTAATGCGGCCAGAAAGTTAGTTGGAAGGCATTTAATGTGGATGTAGCAGTTTTTGAAGATATTTGTTGCCTCCCTTTACTTACTGCTTGTCCAACGTCCAACTCCTAGTTGTGATGTAATTTTGAAGAAGGTCTAGGGTGATATGATACTCTTACTGACCTTAGATCCTTGTTCCCGAGATGGTTTTTCTCCTCGGACGTGTATTGGGCTTATCTCATACTATTTTTATTTTTTTCTTTATACCATTCCCATTATAACCTCATTTGGCCATTCTCAGATTAGTTAATGTCCTCAGATTAGACCATAGGCCCAATTCGTACAGCCTTAATAATACCTCCTGACTAACTGGCCCCCACACATTGTATTCAAGGATTTAAAATCATTTGATTGAAGAGCAAACGCTAATATAAATCTTACCATACTGATGATTTGAGCTTTTAAGATTTTGCTCAATCAATAACACTTGTAATATTATAGATTTGAAATGACATCTTATGCATAATCATTTCAAATCCACATATTAATAAAGCTCAAATCCATCTATTAATTTCATCATTAGAAGGGAAAAAAAAAAAGAAAAAAAAAAGCCATTTCATAATCTTTTCTAGTCATTTAAACTAAAAATTCAAATTCAAATCCTTCTCAATAAGACCTGTCCAAAAAGTTCATTTATGAATTGCCAAATCTGTTGTTTTAATATGGTCAAAGAATTGACTTATAACCATGTCTAAGACAAGGTAGTCAAAAGTAAAAGGCGGCCTTAAGGTGCCAAGGCCTTGTTTTGCCTGAGGCGTGAGGCAACAAAAATGCGTTAGCCCGAGTAAAGCGAGGCACCAAAGTCTAAATATTTTTCTTGATGAAAAAGTCTAAATATTTTTATTATACATATATAACTTAAATCATATGTTCCTAGTGTATTGAAATATTATAATAAAGTGTTTTTAAATGTGTTGCTTGAAAAATTAGGTCTACCAAATGATTTCAAAATAGGATTAACATGGTTTAGGCTCTATTAGTTATTCTAAGAATAGGTTTTATAACAAGCTCCTACTAGAAATTAATTAATCTAACAATAAGTTTTACAAAAAAAAACTCTTGTAAAATAATTTATCTAACAATAGGTTTTCTAACATGCTTTTTTAAGTTATTAATAATTTAATGATAAATCTGGGCTCTTGATTTGTGCCATTCTAGTACACTTCCAGCGTACTTGGTTGGTTTTTTCTAATAAAACTTACATTCCTGATCAAAAAATAATAATAATAATAATAATAATCTAATGATAGGTTTTACAACAACCTTCTATTCAAAATTTAAAACTTAAAAATAAATAAATAAATATTAAAAACACTGAGGCTCTCACCTTAGTGCCTTTTCATGGCTTAAGGCAGTCACCTTGCTCACCTAGGCTGTAAAGGCAAGAGCCTCACTAAAGGCACCTTAGTGGTGCCTCGCCTCGTCCGGGCATCTTGGCTAGCACCCGGCTCTCCTTTCACTACACTCTAAGATGCAGAAAATTCTGTCTGTTTCACACATAAGATGGATAATCACACCCTCTTATCAAGACACAGCCATTTTTATATTATACACATCTTGAGAATGAGAATATAAAAGACATTGAACAATGTGAGTTGGTTGAGCTTAGCTGAAATTAATATTTGGAATAGGAAGCAGTTGTTCAGATGTACAAATATCAAATTTGCTTAGGATTCTTCTTCAAAGCATGTATTCTTAAGTCTTAGATATCAATTTGATGAGAATCATATGTTAGATCCCTATTTCGTTGTATGAATAAGCATTTGTTGCATCCCGCGCTCCAGGTTCAGTATACTTTTGTGAAAGGTAACTTGAAACTTCAGATGCCGCCTCCATATTCTTCTGTCATCCAGGTACCATTTGCAATTTGGTTCTTTAAATTTTTGTCTAATAAAAACAATTCCCATATGTGCCTAAGAAAAAAAGTTTCATCTATTGTTTTCTCAACTTGATGACGGTCTTTATAGAGATTTGTTCTCTAGGCTTTATAATCCATTTCACCATTAATTTTCTGTGTGTGTGTGTGCACAAGCGCGTGAATGTGTAAGTTTGTGTGCTTGTGCATGTTTGTCACTTTTGTCTCCTTGGTCACTACACAGGCTCCATTTT
This sequence comes from Quercus robur, assembly GCF_932294415.1. Taxonomy (NCBI): domain Eukaryota; kingdom Viridiplantae; phylum Streptophyta; class Magnoliopsida; order Fagales; family Fagaceae; genus Quercus; species Quercus robur. The sequence goes on along the minus strand of NC_065534.1, from coordinate 13,199,410 downwards.
TAATGCTGAAATTTTACTTTAGGGATGAACAGTTATGCATTTTGGCATGCTGAAATTGCCACAATATTGTCTTCATTTTTATATATTAAATCTAAATCCACACATGGTCAATCTCCATTGCTGATTTTTTAAATGATTGTCAACCTGTACATAACCTTCAGTAATTCTTTAGATTCCTTTGTGTTCATTTCCTTGTATATGAACTATGAAGTAGTCGTACTCAATAAAATCCTTATTTACTTTGTAAAAAGAAAAAGGATTATGATCTTGATATATTAAAAGGAGAGGGAAAATGTGGTAAGATTGGGAATTTGATAGAAATTTAGATGATTTTGTGTGAGTTTGAAATTTGAACGGCATATATAGCAAGAATGATGTTGGGCAATCACATAAGACCTCGATGAAATTTTTTTTTCACAATGACTTGTAATATATAATGAGTCCTTAAGCACTCAACAAAGTTGTACAATGTATCTCATAGCCATTAAACTATGGGCGACTTTATGCATACACTTTGGGGAATTTAATTGGAAGGGCCATTTAGGAGTTCATATCTATCACATTGTGCTATTGAACAAAATTTTTGGTCCTCTTATAGAATCCTTTTTTGCTAGTTTCCTATATATACCTCTAGTAACTTCCATGTACATTTTAATTTGAACACGTTCAACAATTTTGATGACTTCAAGCCATATTGGTGGTTGTTCATGGTATTACATTTCCATGATATACTAGAGAGTAGAATCTAAATCCAATTAAGTGATTAACTTCTTTCAAATGAAAGTAAAAATATTCTTAGATGTTCTCTGTGACTTCCTGTGGTTTCTGATTTTGGGCATTTGCAATTTATCATATATTTCATAACAACGGAGCTTAAGGTCATTTTTTTGGATCTTCTTCCGCATTAAAATGAGATCAACTTCCTATTAGTTTTTGGAACCTTCAAGGCACATGAAAAGGAAAGGGGAGAGGAGGAGTCCCATCTTGAATAACACATTACATTTATAATGGCTCATAAATGTACAAGATTATAATTGGATACTTTTATAGTCTGTCATTACCACAAAAAAAAAGTTATATTTTTATTTCTTAATTTTTAATTCTCTCTCTTTAGCTATTTCTCCCCTATTTTTCATCTCTCTTTAGCTTCTCCTTAGTTGTTTCTTTCTTTTGCTTGCTCTAGATGTTTGATGTGGTTTATGCTTTGAGGGTGGTGATTAAACTCAAATGGGTTTGGTGTTTTGTTGCTCTAGGTTTTGTTTTGTTGGTGCAAATTGAATTCAAATGGGTTTTGATTGATTTGTGAGAAGAACACCAGAAAACACCAAAAACAAAACAAGAGAGAGAAGACAAATACTAATGCACGTTCGTGCAAGAGAGAAGGGAAAAAAAGCCATGCATGAGAGAGAAAATAAAAAGGTTGTGTGTTTTCCTATAAGTGGGTCTCATCATGCTTTTCAAAATATTTTTATAACAATATCATTCAGCATTATTACTCAAATTGAAAACTACTCTAGATGTGTTCTCAAAATATAGTGTTTAAACCCTAAATTGAAAACTGACTCAAACACTGTTGAATCTTGCTCAAACCCTTCTACCAAACACATACTGTTTTTGATCAACAGTTTTCAATATTTAAATACTAAAAATTATTATTTGAACTCACATTCCAAAAAAGCAAAAAAAAAAAAATGGCTTATAAGCTATTACCAAACACACACAAGGTTACAAATCGCTAAATGCAAGGGGTATGTATACTCCAAATACAACCCTTTAACTCCCTTTTCACACTTCATTTATTTGTAACGTACATTTATTTAGCTCCTCACATCAATTTATTTACTTCTTGCATATTTAATTTCTGAACACTAATTCACTCCAAGTAAAATTCTAAACAAAATGGCAACTAGCTAGGTAGGTTGCAATTGCCTTATTGATGAAAGAAATTCCAAACCACAGCATTTTTCGAAATAAAAACAAACAATCCCTCAAAGTTATCATTTCATTGAGTACTTTATCAGGCCAGGAATATGAGTGTTCAAAATGTAGTCTTCCCAGTCAATGCACTTTGGATCAAAGTCAGACAAATGCATGTCGACATCGTTCTCTCTGATCGGTACTCGCAGCTTTTCTGTGTTGGAGTCATCAAAGCTGTACGGAAAACAAAATATTATTATCAGTGCATACATTGAAAACATGATTGAAAAATTAATCATGAAAATAAACAATACCTACCAGCCAGTAAAAAATACATATGGTTTGTAGAGGTCAACCAATCGCATCACTGCTTTGGCCTTCCGGTTAAGATTAATATATATGTCCCGATAATACTGGAAAAGCACCAGATTTGCTAACCATAACACCTTCAAAAAATAAAGCCAGGAAAAAAAAAATAGTGATATTATAGTAATAGTATAGAGAATACACATATTGAGGGGACGTTTTCTCTGTGATATTGCATGCATAGTACTGTCTGATTCACAGGAACCTTTGAAAGGATATGCTATATTTTCTTTTTGTTGCCAAGAATAAAATACCACTAAAAATAATTAACAGTGTTTGGTGGCCACATACCTTCAACGGCAGTTTATATCGAATAGCCATGTATGCTTGAAACATAGCAATATTGCTAAAGACTATCGACTTGCTGACTTTGATTGACTTTCCATTTCTATCAATCCATGGATTTTGAGTGAAGTACAGAGAGATTAAATCTGAAAGACTAGAGAGTTTCATCGGATTTCTCATTGAAGAACCCACATGGAAGATGATCTGAGAAGACTTATTTGCATGAGCTACCATGGCCATAATCATAGAATTTACTACCATATCTGCTGGTATCTGCATTACTTTCAAAATTCAATGTTGGAAGATCGTTGAAAAGACTTAAATGGGCAAACACAAGCTTAAAATCCAGATGAATAGATTTGTCTACACTGCTTGCATAAAGAGTGAAGAATGAATTTAACTCACAACATCCATGATTGTCTTAGGATGGCCAAGAAAGCATTTCAATTTCCCTTTACCGTAGGCAGCAATTACACCATCAATGGTTCTGTAACAAGAAAATTAAATTTAACCAAGCAAGATTCAATCACGATAATTCGGGGCCGCGGGGGGGGGGGGGGTTGTAAAACAAAAAACAAAAGGACCAATTCAATGTTATTTTCTTGAATTTTTCTTTTCATAGGTAAATAGTGGAGAGTGGAAGGTGAGGTTCAAACCATAAGGCACTACAAAGAATGTCATTAACACTAAATAAACTATTACTTAAATCTCATTATTTTCTTGATCACCTAATCTTCTTAATTAATTATTATCCAACCAAACGTGAATAATAATTTCACAAAATTGTGAACTTCTATAATTCCTTGTCAAATTATAATTACCTCACGCCTTCAATCCAACCTGGAAATGGCTCTTTGTAAGTACTTGTTATCATAGTGGGGCGTATGATAACTACAGGCAAATTCTTATTAAAGTGTCCTAAAAGCATTTCCCCCAATGCCTTCGTATACACGTAGGTGTTTGGCCATCCGTATAGTTTTGCCCTAGCAATTAATAAAAAGAAACAAATAAAATTAACAAAAAGGGGGAGAAATCATGTGGAGAAAGACTTTATAATTACTTCACAAAATGTTTGAGTAAATATATATTATGTTATTTTGAAATGTTATTAAAGCATGTAACATATTTTGTAAGATTCTTAAAAACCTTTTGGTGCCAAAATCCTTCATGGTTGATGTGATTTCTTCATTCGTGGCACCTTGTACTCGTAATCTATCTAGGTATTCCTCCACAAGTTCTTTTTCGACATTGATATCTAATCTTGAAGTTCCCTTTAGCGTGTCTCCCATGTAAATTGGGCTCTCTAGTATGTGCCCGCCCTTCTCGCCACACACATAAGCTGTGAAACAACATCAATAGTCTATTGAAGAGAGCTCATTTTTTATGATTGCAATGAAGAATATGGGTGATCAAAGTAGCTTATTAGTGTATAAGGGCAGTAATCAAGTCTACACTGACCAGTTGATACATGGAGAAGGACCTTCAATTTAATACATTTCTTTGCAAAGCTCAAAACATGCAAAGCTCCAAATGTGTTGATGCCCAATGCAACGTCATATCTTAAAATGGAAAGAAAGCATTAGAAAAAGAAAGAAAAAAAAAAGATATACAAACATACATATATATATATATATATAAAGCTGAATACATTTGACAATTAGTTGGGCAAAAATGGGTTTTTGCCCCTTTTGCCCAAAAGATATAGTAAAATGCTCCTATTCTAAAACTATCTAGCAAAATACCCCTATTTTGAAACTTGATTTTTAGAAAATCGAGTTATAAGCAATCAAACTTAAAAAAATAAATAAATAAACAAAATAAAATAAAATAAAAAATTGTGAAACTCGAGTTCCATGTGAATTTTTCCAAATAACTTGATTTTCATCAAATCGAGTTTCAAAATAGAGACATTTTGCTAAATAGTTTCAAAATATGAGCATTTTGCTACATCTTTTGGGCAAAAAGGACAAGTGTCCATTTTGGCCCAATTAGTTGACTTCATAAAATTTTGCCACATAACTTTTAGTAGTCTCACAAATTTTACACATCATTATTATTATTTTGATTAATTTATTATTTGGTTTTTAATTATTTTAATTAGTTTTTTATTTGGTTTTTAACTCTATAAAAACCAAACCAAACTGTAAAGGTAAACGTAACATGAATCTAAAACTCTAAAACACTCGAATGTAACATAATCCTTTACCCTCTCTCTCAAACTCTCTAACCTCCACGAGCTATGGAATTCCTGCGGGTTGCTACAGGATTTACATATGAGTTTACATTCGGTCCAGTCTTGGCGTAAAGCCAAGAGTTTATGCCTCCAATAAGATAGTGACACGTTAGCATTTTAAAAGATGAATATAAACATTCACACACAATACTAGCACACAATATCAGATCTAAAATAAAATAAAATAAACAAAAACAAAATCCAGTCCTCCTCTCCCGTTCAAACCAGACCTCCATTCCACAAACCATTGGAATCACCATGGATTGAAATTTGTGGTGGAGCTTTATTACTGCGCCATCACCTGAGCCACAAACAATAACTCTCAAACCCAAAATCATCTCATCTCTCTCTTTGAAGTCATTAAAAATGATCAAACCCATAACCTAAAACTCTCACTCATCAAAGGCCTAGTGAGGGTCTATAAGGTGGCATGAAAAGAACGCTGCATCCATTGGATCTCGAACAAAGGACCAAGCACCATGGTCATCTTCCTCATCATTTTTGTTAATTTATATATTTTGTCATTTGGGTTGAAACAAGCTGATGGGTTTTTGTTTTGTAATTAATATTGGTGTTTATAGATTTTTGGGTTTGGTTACGTCTTTGAGATGAGCACTAGAAATGAGATGGGTCTTATACTCTTATGGCTTTTCTTATTTTTGTTTGTAAATTACACTCAGTGGAGTGGCTTCTCCGGTTTTTTTTTTTAACTCCAGATGTGACTCCGTCAGCTTTTGTGGCGGCATGTGTGGTGGAGCTATGCAGGTTTGGTTTGAATGTGAGGAGGAAGGTTGAGTTTTGATTTTGTTTTGAAAATGATATTGTAAGTTGTTATTGTTATTCATATTTTGGTAAAATAATGATGTGGCACTAGCTCATTGGAGGGTGTAACCCAAGTGTTTACGGCAAATCCTGACTGAATTTAAGCTCTTTACATATATCTTTAATAGCAAGTTAGCAACCTCAAAAAAGACAACCATCAAAAGCAAGGAGGAATGTCTGGGTATTGTTGTAACTTGCAAGCACTGCCATAAATTCATTAAATTACAGACACGTTAGCCGCATATTCAACAGGACATAAATTTAGGTAATTTGTTTTTTTCTCTCTGTTTTCATTTAGATTTAATACCTGCAGGCCAGGCAACAATAAATTCCTCATGTTATAAATATAAATATTGATGAGTTAGGCAGGATAGAAGGATCCGGGTTTGATAAAGTAAAAAGTCTTTTTTTTTTAATTATTTTTTACAGCATTAATGAATCTATACAAGAAAGTGCAAAAAGTTTGTTTGGTTACTAAAAATAAGACAAAACAGTATAGAGAGATTTAAAGTAAAAGTATAGTTAGGATGGTTGTATAAGAATAAGAAATAGTGAAAAAAAGAGTTTGAGGAACTTTTGAATCAATCTAAACAAGAAAGTTTAGATTGAATTTTTTTTTTTTTTTTTTTTTTTTTTTTTTGGCTTCAAAATAATCCTTCTAATTATTGTGATTTGTTAGTAAGTACCCCCACATGTTTTAATTTGAATGTCTGGCACTGGCAGTTTGGGTTCGTAGTTGTACCCTTCAACTATTTTTTTTGACAAAGTTTCAACCTATAGCGTCCGCTCCTAATGATACCTCTTTATCATCAGATCAAGACACCAATCAGTTTTTAGTGTAGGTGGAGGGACTGAACCATAAATCTCTTATACAACCACCAGAGACTTTACCAGTTGAGCTAACTGGAACCCACCCCTTCAACTTTTTTAATGCAATTTTTACTCATAAAAAAAATTAATAGTTGAGAATTTCCATTATAATTATATGATTTTGTTGTTTGTGGACCGTGCAAACATTAAGGATTAATTTAATTTAAATGGAAAGCAACAATTTCTCCAACTTCACCAAGGTTTCTTTGTCCAATGTTTTAACACAATTTCTAGCATCATAATTTAACTCAGATTTTTTTCTAATTATTGTCCTGAAATTATGTATAACGTCATCAATTTGTGATCATATTTTATAAGAAATTTGAAAATATTTTTTTGTAGTGCAAGGTATATTTACACATGCACTACACCGGATTTAGTTGTTGAATAGCTTTTAGGTTGTCCTACTTGATATTTCTACAGAGAGATAAATGCTTCGGAGACACTTATATCAGTTATGCTCAAGCTTGGTGGAAAATATGCATATGGAGATGTGGATCATGTATGATTATTTCACAAATTTGACGTCTAGTTTGCTTAAATTTGTTTGTCATGTCTTCCTTCATATCGTGAATGTTTATCAATTGTTTTTATGAAAATGAATAGCACGGTAGAGAGAGATTAATTATATGAATCATTTTTGTTACCTTTCATCAAAGTTTGTTGTAGCAGCAGAATTTAAGACAATGTCTATTTCATTCCACATCTCTTCTCTTAATATAGAATCTTTGATTCCCAAATTCACGTCACAAATGTCACCAGAGATAGGAGTAACCCTCTCAAATACATAGGATTCTAGATTTGCACCCAAACTCTTTCTTAGAACGTTAAATAGGTCCAGTCCTATTACCTGTAGATTAAACCAATGAAAAACAAAACCATTTAAGCCTATTTAGTATGAATATTGTATTGTAACTAAACCTTGGGAAATTAGATAAATTTATTTTACCCTTATTTTGCTATTAAGAATAAAAATTATTTTGACATTAAAAGAAGACTAAATTGTAAATTAAACCGGTTAAATTTGAGATAATTTTTATTTTGGTTATTAATGATTAAAAGTCCTTATTTTAGGGTTTTTTTTTTTTTTTTTTTTTTTTAGAAACAAACTAACAGTTAAACACACACATTTAATTATACTCTGTCACCAAGATCAAACACATTACTTAACCCAAAGTACTAATACAAAATAGCCTAACTCTTGTAGCGGTAGAGTGGGGCTTTAACCAGTGAGAAACAAACTAACTATTAAACACACACACACACACACTTAATTACACTCTCTCACCAAATTCAAACACATTGCTTAACCCAAAGTACTACTACAAAAGAGTTTAACTCTTGTAGTAGAGTGGGCTTTATTTTAGTTCTTAACATTGAACATTGTTCCTATTTTTGTCATTCCATCCATTTGAAGGAATGTGTTATTGTTAAATGCCATTTAAACTCATAAATTAAAACTATATCATTTTGTTCAAGATAAAAAATAAAAAATAAAATAAAATAATTTATATGTAATATTTATATTACTTTTTTTTTTTTTTAATTCTATCTCTTTAGCTATTTCTCCCCTATTTTTCATCTCTCTCATCTTTTAGTTCTCAGTTCCCCACATTTATGATTACACTACCAACCCTACCTCAACTGTGTAGATATTGTCCGTTTGGGGTTCATACCCCTCACGATTTTATTCTTCCCCATAGCACACAATCAATTCCCTCAAACTTAAAAGGATGTATTTTACTTTTTAGTATTTAAAAAAATCATATATGTGACACGTAAAATCTCCTGCTTACAGAATTAAAAAAAAATTAAAAAAAAAATAAAAAACTAAAAACTAAATGAGGTACCTCATGACAAAACCGTTGTGTAGCAAACTCATTGTCTGAAGCTCTCAAAAGAAGATAGATCATTTTTACATTTGGTTGGACCCTTGGTATTTTCTCCACAAAAACTGCGTTCATTTATGCAAGCAAGTTATCACTAGCACCAACATCCTTTCAACACACGCATACATAGAATTATAAACAAAGCATAACACAAACATAGGAATATATAGATATATACACATACACACATAAACGAATGGAGTCAATGTAGACTACATACAAGCAATTTGCTTGCTAGGTTGTTTATATTTATAGCTTTGAACAAACATAAATAAATGCATTTCAGGAGCGCGGGCACAAAGAGAGAGAACCTTTTGCTAGAAAACCTATGGCACCAATGATTAAAATGGTCTTGTTTTCAAAAAATCGGAGTATGCCTTCCAACTCCATGAGAGAAGAAATGAGAAAGGGAGGGAGTAGATGAAGATGATCTCAAAGCAATAAGTGGATGACTTCTAAATTCAGAGTTGCCTTGCTTTATATAGAATTGCCAAATACATATTGTCCAAAATAATTTCTAAAATTTTTCAGCCAAACACAACTTTTTTAAGGAAAAATAATAGAAATATGTTTTGTATTATTTGTTTATTCTTATAGATACCATAAAAGTTCAACTTATAGTGTCTACTCCATGAGAATTAATGATTAATTTGCTTTTATCATTAGACTAAGATATCAATAAATTTTCGGTATAAATAGAGTTTAAATTTCAAATATTTTATTCAACAAAAAAGAGACTTACAAATTGAACTATTTGGCAATTGACACACATAAATAAAACTCGTATGTTAAATATTCGCACCAAGGTGGTTGGAGATTATAGCCCAATGCCGTGTCTACCAAAATTTTATTGCTGAATTGCCCAGCTGAGTAGTTTTGATAAATAAAAATAAAAAAGAAAAAGAAAGAAAGAAATAAGTAGAAAGTTAGTTGGACCACAAACCATCAATGTTTATTCAGCAAATAAAAACAAATTGTTTACGTACATATGGATAGAGAGGTCGGCGCTTAACCTAATTATTATAATCAGGTCGTTTGTTTAAGTTAGATTTTCAGGGAGTATGTGGCCAAGATGAAGCAGGCCAGCTTTGATCATATACGCTAAAATAGCCCAAAACAAATCAAGGCTTACTGGTTATAGCTATGGCAATTGGCAAGGCATTAATTTAACTTATGGCGTTCACTTCATAATGATTATTCTTATTATCATGTTAAGATACTAACTAATTTTTGGTGTAGGCAGAGTTCGAATTCCAGATCTGTTAGGTTCTAAAGACTTAGGTATTTATGTATTTAGAACTCTAATGTGTATTGTTGACAAACCATGATCAAAATAATGTGTTTAGAAGTGTTTTAGTCTTGCTCAAAGTTGTATATTTTATATAAAGTTGGAATCGAGCTAATGTAGAAGTTACTGTACATTTCGGCCTGGCTCGATCGATCGAATCTTGGGCAGAATGCGTTTTTCTACAGATTTCCAACTCAGCCCTAGTTGTTTAAAACGTTTAGGGTTTTCTAATTTGTCCTAAGTATAAAAGGAAAACCCTAGCCACGTTTTAGTGTTGCTCATATTGCTGTTTGTGTAAATCTCTTGTGAGATCTAGAGGAGCTTTCCTTTACACAAACTTAGGGTTTTCAAGGAGGAGATTTTATCTACACCTTGATGATCAACTCGGTTGCTGCCATTGAAGCTTAAAGAAAACACAAGCGGGTGTGCTTGTATCTGGTGGTGAATCCAAGAAAGAAGGAGTCTGTGGATTCGGAACTTGCACGTGGTCGTGTTAATAAGTTCTACTGGTGGGTAGCAATAAGAAGTAGAGCGTAGGGGCTTGTAACTCTTATTGTATGAACTTCGATTCTTTCAAGATAATGAATTCAAGTTTACCTTGAGGATAGTTAGGTCAAATCCTCCTCAGGTTTTTACCGGTTTGGTTTCCTGGGTGATCATATCTTTGTGTTATTTATCTTTCCGCTGCTTTGCATGATATGATTGTTTTGATTGTGATAACTTAGTATTTGTTAAATTGGACTAAGTAACAACTTGGCTAATTACCTAGGTTATTCCAATTGTGTTTGTAAGGGGTCTAAAAACTATCAAGTAGTATCAGAGCGAGTTGCTCTCTTGTTGTTGATCTTTTGATCATTGAGATGATCCTTGACCCTTGTTGTCATGGAACACGGACACTCTCTAGTTATTCCTCCTCACTTTGATGGGAATAATTATGCTTATTGGAAAGTAAGGATGAAAGCATTCCTGAAATCGATTGAGGAGAAAGTCTGGAACTCCGTTGAATACGGGTGGGAGAAGCCCACTACTCTTGTTAGTGAGTGGGAAACTTCTTAAAAAGAAGCAGCTGCATTCAATAGCAAGGCTATGAATGCTATCTTTAACGCTGTTTCTATGGAGGAATTTAAGAGAATCTCTAATGTTGAGGTTGCTCATACTGCTCGGAATATCCTCCAGACTATGTATGAAGGCACAAAGGCTGTCAAAATCAATAAATTGCAGAAATTGACTTCTAAATTTGAAAGCATTAGGATGTCTGATAATGAATCTTTTGATGAATTCTATGCTAAATTGAATGATATTGTTAATTCTGCTTTTAACTTGGGTGAAATCTACGATCAACCTAAAATTGTTAGGAAGATTCTTAGATCTTTGACTGAAGACTTTAGACCCAAGGTGACTGCCATTACTGAAAGCAAGGATGTGGACTCCATCCCTGTTGATGAGCTTGTAGGATCTCTTCAATCCTATGAGTTGGATCTACCCAAAACTACCAAATCCAAATCAATGGCTCTTAAGTCAGTTGATGATGTTGATAGTGGTGGATTTGATGATGAGCTCTCTGCTACAGAGATTGCCTATCTTGCCAAGAACTTTAGAAACTTTCTCAGGAATAGCAACAGAAAGGCAAGAGGCACAAACACTGTTGAACCTAGAAATTTTAGGAAGCATGATCCTACTAAGGTCAACAACAATGATAAGCCTAGAGAAAGAGTAGGCCAATCTTCTAATAATTCCTTGGGCTCTCAGTGTTTTGGGTGTCAAGGGTATGGACACATGAAATCTGAATGTCCTACCTATTTGAAGTCTAAGGGTAAGGCTATGGCTGTAACCCTTAGTGATGGTGAAGTTTCTGATCATGAGTCTAATTGTGACGAGGATGAAAACTTCATTGCTTTCACTACTACTACTGTAGTCAATGAGAGCATATCTGTTGAAGAGAACCCTTCTGATGGGGAACTCTCTGAGAATGCAGATCTTCAAGAGACCTATAATAAACTTTGCAAAGTTGCTGCAAAGGATGCTATGAATGTTGAACTTGGCCTGAAGAAAATTGAATCTCTTGAGCTTGATAAGAAGAATTTGCTTGTAAAAATGTTTGATGCTAATGAACTTTTGAACAATGTGAAAACTGAGAATATGCTTTTGCTTAATAAAGTTAAATATTTGGAACTTGATTTATTTGTTGCTAGATCTGCTAGTTCTAAACTTGATCAAATATTGAGTGTTCAAAAGTCTCATGCTGACAAATCTGGATTAGGTTATGTTGAAAGCATCTCTATGTCTGCTCCCCATTCCACAAACTTTGTCCCTTCATCCTCTTCTGAACCTTCTGTGAGTGAAACTGCCAAACCCTCTGTGAGTGAGGTTGTCAAACTCATAGAAGTTTCATCATCTAGGAAGATTAGGGTTAATTTGAAAGAATCTAAGCCTAAGAAGACTACCCTATCTAAGGACAAGACACTTGATAAACCTACATGGGTTTGTCATTTTTGTGGAAAGTCTGGACACATACGTCCAAACTGTTACAAGCTGCAAGCCGCAAAGAGAGCAAACAAACCAAAAGTATCTGTGCCTCAAGCACAAGATCCTATGGTACTCATTGGTGAATTGGTAAAGGCTTTAAACCTTTATTCCAATCCTGGAGTTGGTAATCATTCCCATGTGAATAAGAACTCCAATGCTCATGGTGCATCTAAAAGGTTTTGGATGCAAAAGACTCGAACTAATTGAGTCTTCTTGACATGGTCCTTGCGCTTCATTACTCTACCCTTTGTGACCTTTGTTCTTTGGTTCTGTTTTTTTTTTTTTTTTTTCTTTTCTAGGAATTGCATTGCATAACATTCATGAATTTCATTCTAGATGTTTTTTGTTAAATAATAATAATAAATAAATAAATAAAGGGAAGAAAAAGGAAGCAAATTGTGCTTTGTTCTATTTTCTTGGTTTTTGAGAACAAGATTGGTCAATTTATGTTCACATAACATGTCTTTTTTACCTTGTTTAGCTTTGATGAGCTTACTTATTGCACTTTACTAGTTGAAGCTTTGGAGTGCATGTTGTGTGGGAAAGATGTGTATGATTTTTGATCACTTTGTCTTGATCTTGAAGTCACATGTTTTTGACTGTCAGACTTGAATTTTTAGAGAAATGCATAAATAACCATCTCATCACTGTTCACTAGCCAATCATGAACACCTTAGTGCATATCATAAGATTTCGTGCTTGAGAAAGTGTAGCACATGCACAAAAAGAACATAAGGTGAAGCCTCGGTTTAATTGCTTAATACTTAAAATTGGTGTGTACTATTAGGCTTGATGCCAAACTCACATAATTAAAAATGGTGTGTACATTATCCTGGCTTTTTAATAAGTTTCTGAATGAATTAAAATTGGTGTGTATATTATGAAGCATAAATTCAAGAAACTTACGTGATTGCAAGCTTATGATCTAGGAGATGTAGGAGTTATATGATGTAACTCTTTAGGTGATAGTCTCTTTTAAATTCTATGTGATGAATTTTGTAGACTTTGTGATTGATTGTTATTCACATATCACCTCACATGTATCTCAAGTTTTTGCTAGTTGCACACACTACACAAGTTACTCCTTGCTAAACATTGTACATGTTATTGTGTGTATTTATGGTCTGACCAACCATGTTTTGCAAATACTATGAATTTTGTGTAAAATTAATTTGATGCTTGAAAATTTATGGAGAATGCAAGAAATTTTAAATTTTTGGATTTTTGGGCTTAAATTCTTGTATTTGAAAATCATATCATCACATACTCATGCATTTTGTTCCTCAATTTCAATGCTTTGAGTTGTTCCTAAATGTTTTTTTCAAAAACTGTGTTTTTCCTCAAATTAAGTAAGCCTCTACCAGTTTCGATTGATCCATTCTATTTTTCGATCAATCGAAATTTTTTAAAATTTTTTTTAACGAGTCTCTATCTGTTTCGATCAATCGAAACTGTTTTTCAATCAATCGAAACTCGTGAATCAGGTTTTTTAAAAACTCAGATTTGACTTGTTCAAACTACTTTTTCAAAACTTTTTCAAACTTTCCTCTCTCTCCGACTTGGCAAGGCTCCACTGAGATTTTTTGTCATTTTCGACCAATCTTTTTGCAAGGTTTTTCTCTCCTTAAGCCGGTATGTCCATTGTACCCTCTCTTTTTCATTTATTTTCTAAATTACATGCATTTTTTCATGCATTGAAGGGTTATTTTCGGTCTTAGCAATATTTTGGGGTTTTTGATGATTCAAATCATATTTTGTGAAATTGATCATTGGGTTTTTGTTCTAGAATGTTATAATCATGATCCTTGTGGTTTAATTTGATCAATTTTGTGGTTTTTGAGGAATTGAAAATTCTAGGGCTTGTAATTAACCCGAATTGGGAATTTTGTTCAAATTTGGCTAAATTGATGAAATTGGCTTGTTGATTTGATGTAATTGGTCATTATTTTCTGAAATCTATCTTGTATGATGATCAATTAGTCAATATCTTTCAAATTTATCAAGTGGTTTTTCAAAAATTTTGGGGTTTTTGTGTTAGAAACTCTATGCTCAAGCCAATTTTGTGAATTTGAACCTATTTGAACTTAATTGCACTGCATTAGGCCATGCTTCATGTTATTGAATTTGTTCATGCATCATATAGATTTTTTGTTCTATATTTTTTTTGTGTGCTAACTTGCAGTCTACCCTTGGTGTTTTTTTTTTTTTTTGCTTTGTGTTTTGGTCCTTATCCTAGCACCATGCCAAGGAAAACTAGAGCCCATAGGACTCCTTCCACTTCCTCTGAGTCTCCCTCTAGGAGTGAGATGTTTAGGAATGATAAAAGCAGAGAGGCCTTTGAGACTTTGAACTGTAAGCGTAAGATTTGGGCTGAGCGTGCTGTGATTTTAGATGAGATTGATCCGGCCATTAAGGTTAACTTTGAGTCTAGAGGTTGGTTGTCTCTCTTAGAGATAGATCATCCACCCCCGACCGCCTTGATTAGAGAGTTCTTCTCGAATCTCTCTTGCCACGTCTATGATTCCAACACCCTTGTTCGGAGTTGGATACGAGGTGTTGAGTTCACCATTACCCCTCGGGTAGTGGCTGAGGCTCTTGGGGTTCCGGTTGTTCGGGAGCCTGACTATCCCTATGATGAGTCTCCTCCCTTAGATGTTGTCATGTCATACATCACTGGGTCATCTATCTAGTGGGGTTCTGATCCTCAAATCACGTCCGCTGAGCTTACCGAGACTACCTATCTTTTCTTTAGGATAGCGTGTCATTCGTTGTGGCCTATTTCTCATCTCCACACCATCCCTCTAAAGCGATATGTGTTTTTGTATGCGTTCATTTCTGGTGCGTCTATCAATTTCCCACATCTATTCCTTCGTTCTTTGAACGAGGTTCATAGGAGCTCTGCCGTAGGGCATGCGTTTATTCATCCTATTTTCATTCATAGGATTCTGCTCTTTCTGGGTCAAGATGGTTTCCCTTCTGGTGAGCCTGTTCATGTTGTTGCTCCCATAGGTGCCACCTTTCTTAGACAGAGGGTTGCTCACTTGAGAGTTGCTCCTTCGCGTCCTAGGGGTGTGTTATCTAGTATTGTTCCCCCTCCTCCCTCTTCTACAGGTGTTGATGCTGCTGATGCTGATGTTCCTCCACCGACTACTTCGGATGATTCAGACATTTGACATACGTTGGATCATGTCTTGACCGCTCAGGCGGCTCATGGACAGATTTTGGTAGACGTGCTCGATGAGATCCGTGCTTTGCGTGCGGAGTTGGCACAGTTTAAACGTTCTTCACCGCCACCTCCCTTTTGATGATGGATTTTGTTTGCCCTTTGGCATTCCGTCACAAAAAGGGGGAGTACATTGTAGAGTTTTTTTTTTTCAGGGGGAGAGTATTTTTTGTTGGTTGGAGCTTGTGGAGTTTAGATTGTATCTAGGTGCTTCACATTGTATTTTATCTTTTTAGCTTTTGCCATATTTTTGATGGGATATTCATGTTAGGGAGAGTGCTATTTTTATTGCTTTATATGTTTCTTGTTTTAAACTGTTTATTGATTTATATTTATGAGTTTTTTCATTGATATATGTCTTTATTGTGTGTTGTTTGAAATCAAGAATTTACCTTATTTACTTGTATTTTTCCCACACATGCGGTTATGCATTTTGTTTAGTATTTCAGGAAATATACAGGTTGATTTAATTGAGCTACTGTCTACACTTGCAACTGATGGATAGTAGTTAGGATTGAATTTGTTTTATGAGCATTATTTGTGTAAAGGGCTTTTATTTTGTAAACTTTGAGCTTCTAGTTGTGTTTTGTCATGGATTGCCAAAGGGAGAGTTTGTTAGGTTCTAAAGACTTAGGTATTTATGTATTTAGAACTCTAATGTGCATTGTTGGCAAACCATAATCAAAACAATGTGTTTAGAAGTGTTTTAGTCTTGCTCAAAGCTATATATTTTATGTAAAGTTGGAATCGAGCTAATGCAGAAGTTACTATGCATTTTGGCCTGGCTCGATCAATCGAAAATTAGGCTCAATCGATCGAATCTCGGGCAGAATGCGTTTTTCTGCAGATTTCCACCTTAGCCCTAGTGGTTTAAAACATTTAGGGTTTTCTAATTTGTCCTAAGTATAAAAGGCACCCTAGCCACGTTTTAGTGTTACTCATATTACTATTTGTGTAAATCTCTTGTGAGATCTAGAAGAGCTTTCCTTTACACAAACTTAGGGTTTTCAAGGAGAAGATTTTATCTACACCTTGATGATCAACTCTTTTGCTGCCATTGAAGGTTAAAGAAAACACAAGCGGGTGTGCTTGTATCTAGTGGTGAATCCAAGAAAGGAGTCTGTGGATTCGAAGCTTGCACGTGGTCGTGTCAGTAAGTTCTACTGGTGGGTAGCAATAAGAAGTCGAGTGTGGGGGCTTGTAAGTCTTATTGTATGAACTTCGATTCTTTCAAGATAGTGGATTCAAGTTTACCTTAAGGATAGCTAGGTCAAATCCTCCCCAGGTTTTTACCGGTTTGGTTTCCTAGGTGATCATATCTTTGTGTTATTTATCTTTCCGCTACTTTGCATGATATGATTGTTTTGATTGTGATAACCTAGTATTTGTTAAATTGGACTAAGTAACAACTTGGCTAATTACCTAGGTTATTCCAATTGTGTTTGTAAGGGGTCTAAAAACTATCAAGATCTTTTACAAAAAACTTTACAAGTTAAGCTAATTGCCATTAGAACTCATATATAAAACTATATGTTAAATATTACCGCCAAGGAGATTAGCCCAATGTGGGGTTTACCAAAACTTCATTGCTAACTCGCTAGTTCTGATAATTAAAAATAAAAAGAAGAAAACAAAAAAGAAGAATGAAATAAAGAAATAAGGTGGAAGCTAGTAGTAGTTGGACTACATTACTTACATATGGATAGAGAAATCGGTGCCCACCAATGCTTCTTAATTGTTATAATCTAGTCGTTAACACAAGTTAGATTTCAAGGCGTGTAGAATTCGTTTCTCTGTCGCTAGTGAAAGTTAGGAACCCTAACTTCTCCTAGGTTGTAGAATCGTCGTCCCTCACTGGAGGTGTCTTTGTCCCCTAAAATAACAAGGTTACACTAAGGTTTGTTGGGTCTTTTTTCTTCCTGGGGTTTAGGGAAACACTACACTACACCTCCATGGACGATCTCACGAAGCAATGGAAGGGACTCTCTCTTTCTCAAAGGGAAGGCCCTAAGTTCTAAATGAGATTAGATTTGGCTACAACGGAGTACATTATCGCAGCCAAATTCCTAACGAAACGAGCTTTGAATATGGATGCCATTGCAGTGACTTTCCAAGCTTTGTGGCGATCCAAAAATGGTTTTAGGCTGAAGAATCTTGGTAACCATATAGTGCTATTCATTTTTGATAGTAAGGATGATGTAGATAATATACTTGCTAATGAACCGTGGAGCTATGATAAAAACCTTATGGTGCTGCAACGGTTTGAAGCGGATTCAGACGTAAAGAAGCTCTCCTTTGACCTTACCCATTTTTGGGTTCAAGTACATGGTATTCCGGTTCGGTTTATGAACAAGAAGGTGGTGGAAGGCTTATGTGAAACAGTGGGGCAAGTGTGCCGCTTACCAATTGCTCCAACAGAGGATGGGGTAGTTTTATGAGGGCCCGCGTCTTAGTGAATATCTCACAACCTCTCTGTAGAGGATGTGTGATTGTTTTTGAAGATAATAGGGAACAGTGGGTCTCGTTCAATTATGAACGGCTACCTAACTTGTGCTACTGGTGCGGTTGTTTGACACATAGCGACAAGGACTGTGATCTGTGGATCAAGAGCGAAGGCACCTTAGCTGAAACGGAGAAGCAATACGGGTCATGGATTAAAGCGCCGCCGTTTAACGGAAAAAACAAATCCGTGGTATCAGTCCCTAGTTTTTACACGAACTGCAGAACGTTTCCTAGGGCCCACCCATCACTCACCAGTGACAGCTGAGTCAAACCAGTTTGAAACGGCAACCCAGCCCGAGATGGAAGGTACTAAATCGGGAAAGACTCCGAATCCGCAGGATCAGGATACTTTCCTTGTTGGTAAGTCCACAAATGACCTGCCTCATTCACACACGGATTTTATGCATAAATTTACTGATGGGGATTCTTTCCAAAAGGTTATTGATGATATTGACCATGATCTAAGCAAATTTGAATTACCTCTGACAGATATCAACTCCCACAGCACTTTACCTCAAAATAACTCTCCACCCATGTCACACCATACCATCCCTGCAACACATCACCCCATTATTCAACCCAAGTGTTCTACCATGCCATCAACACCACCTAACTCTTTCTCTAAAACTCCTATCTTGACAGTGCCCCCACAAAAAAAAGCCTACCCCACGCTAACCCAAAATATCACACAAAAACACTATTCCACTCCATCCAAAAATAATACCACGTCACACTCACCAACCAACCCTCTCTCTAATATTTCCAACTTAATGGTGACCCCACAAAACATAGCCCACCCCACGCTAACCCAAAATATCACACAAAAACACTATTCCACTCCATCCAAAAATAATACCACGTCACACTCTCCAACCAACCCTCTCTCTAATATTTCCAACTTAACGGTGACCCCACAAAACATAGCCAACTCCACGTTAACCCATATAACACATCAACCCTCTACCCTACTATTCCCTCCAAAATTACTACCACATTAGCCCATAATACAACGTCAACTCATTGCCCTACTATTCCCTCCAAAAATACTATCACGCCACCAACACCACCCAACCCCCTCTCTGATATTTCAAATTTCAAAGAGCCTTCACAAAACAAAGCCAACCCCACAACCTGGAAAAGTTTACACAGACCTGGAGGAGAACCAACCTCTGATAACTTTGAAGTTCTAGGTCAGAAAAGGCCAGCTAGCAACCCTACACACCATACTGGGTTACCCAATAAGAAAATTGTGGTTTCTCAGAGTGGTAACGAAAATGTTCAGATATTGGCAGAGGCTGTTTATCAGCCCTACCAGAAGCAATGAGTCTCCTTGTATGGAACTGTCATGGGCTTGGGAACCCATTGACAGAAGATCAGCTTGCAGATTTGGTGTGGGCAAAAGATCCCTCTGTTGTGTTTATAGCCAAAACATGAGCAAATAAAGCTAGGCTAGAATGGGTGAAAAGACAAATTCAATTCAAGAATCTGTTTGAGGTTCCAAGAAGAAATAAAGCAGGTGGTCTGGCAATTTTTTGGAAGGAAGATTTCAGCTTAGACATTGAAACTTTCTCCCCGAACCATATAGACACCACAATTAACAAGCATAGACCTGATGAATGGAGATTCACCGGTTTTTATGGTGAACCAAACACCCAAAAAAGACATGAATCGTGGGATAAGTTAAGAAACTTGAGAAGTAGGAACACTTCACCATGGTTATGTGCTGGAGACTTCAATGAGATCACTCGCCAGTCCGAAAAAATAGGAGGAAGAACCAGGCCACATTCACAGATGCAACTTTTTACGGACGCCTTGGATGATTGTAGCTTCATAGACTTGGGATACATGGGTTTTCCTTACACTTGGCATAAGCATTTTGTTGACTACACAATTTTTGAGAGACTTGACAGAGGTTTTGCCACAGCTGAGTGGTTCACAAGGTTCCCAGGTACCAAAATCCATCACCTAGACGTAACTACCTCTAATCATAAACCGTTGCGGATAACTCCGGAAGAGATGGACTCCAGCTTTCATAAACCATTTAGATTTAAGTAGATGTGGCTAACGGATGAAAGGTGCACTAATACAGTTGAAGCCGTGTGGAGGGAGAGAGTTGTAGACCCGTGGGACATTAGAGTTCTCAACAAAATAGACAAGTGTGGTAGAGAACTGACTCGGTGGAGTAAGAAATGTTTTGGCAGTGTCAAAAGAGAACTGGAAAATAAACAGAAGCAATTAAAACAAGCAGAAAAGATGGCAGCTTGGTTTGGAAACTCGATCAGTATGAAATTGCTTGAAAGGGAAATAAATCAGTTGCTAGATAAAGAATCCAAGATGTGGGGCCAGTGCTCAAGAATACAATGTTTTAGAGACGGTGATCGTAATACAAAATTATTCCACAGTAAAGCCTCCCAACGACACCAAAGAAATTACATCACCAAGATACGGGATGCCACGGGTAATTGGTGTGATGGGCATGTGAATGTGAATGACACTATTTTACACTTTTACCAGAATTTATTTTCATCTGCTGAACCGAGTGGTCTGACCAAAGTGATTGAAGTTATTCCACATGTGATTACACTCGACATGAATGTGTAGCTTGATAGAGAGTTTACTATTGAAGAGGTGGAGGTGGCAATCAAGCAGATGGCCCCCCTGAAATCTCCTAGCCCCGATGGTATTCCCCCTTTGTTCTACCAAAACTATTGGTCTTTGATTGGGTCTGATGTTACTCACTCCATTTTGCATTATCTCAACAGTGGTGTGTTACCATAGTCACTTTGTCACTCTTTCATCACACTAATTCCTAAGGTTAAAAACCTAGAATATGTGGCTCAATTTAGACCAATAAGTTTGAGTAATGTGCTTTATAGAATTTTCTCAAAAGTTTTGGCTAACAGATTGAAACTTATTATGCCTCAACTCATTTCGGAACACCAAAGTGCTTTTATGTCTGATCATTTGATTTCAGATAATATCCTGGTGGCTTTTGAAACACTGCACTACATGAGGAATCATAATAAGGGTAAGATTGGTTTTATGGCATTGAAGTTGGATATGAGCAAGGCATATGACAGGGTGGAATGGTCTTTTATGGAGAAAGTCTTGGTGAAGATGGGTTTTGAAGATAGATGGGTGAAACTGATGATGGCATGCATTACCACGGCTTCATACTCGGTTTTGATAAATGGGGAACCCCACAGCCACATCACACCATCAAGGGGACTTCGACAAGGAGACCCCCTATCTCCATATCTTTTTCTCATGTGCACAAAAGGGCTGCATGGATTGATAAGTAAAGCAGCAGATAATGGTGAAATTAGAGGCGTGTCAATCTATCACAATGGGCCTAAACTAACCCACTTGCTTTTTGCATATGATAGCTTAATATTTTGCAGGGCTACGGAGAATGAATGCCAAACTTTGTTGAACATTCTTGCTAATTATGAGAGTGCCTCTGACCAACAAATAAACAGAGCAAAAACCACACTCTTCTTTAGTAAATCCACCAAAATTGATATGCAAAATAGGATCAAAGATATGCTGGGAGTTACGATGGTTCAGCAATATGAGAAGTACTTGGGTCTTCCTTCTTTGGTTGGTAGAAACAAGAAAGAGAGCTTCACTCATATTAAGCAACAGATTTGGAAGAAACTACAAGGCTGGGAATCAAAACTCTTGTCTCAGGCAGGTAGAGAAATTCTTATTAAAGCTATTGCTCAAGCTCTCCCCACCTTCACAATGTCTTGTTTTAAACTACCAACCACTCTGTGCAATGAGATTGAGGCTTTAATCCGGAAATTTTTTTGGGGCCAAAGAGGTGACAACCGAAAAATCCATTGGGTGAAATGGTCGGATCTGTGCAAGCCTAAAACACAAGGGGGCATGGGGTTCAAAAATTTAGCCATGTTCAATGATGCACTTTTGGCTAAACAAACATGGAGACTGCTACATGATACCCAATCACTGTTCTACAAAATCTTCAAAGCCAAATTTTTTCCAAATACCTCTGTGATGGAAGCACGATCCCCGAATAATACTTCATACGCCTGGAAAAGCATAATAAAGGGAAGAGAGGTAATAAACCGTGGAGCGGTATGGAGAATAGGTACTGGGAAATTCAATTAGGGTGTGAGGGGACAACTAACTCCCTATGAAAAACAAGCCCAGAGTTTTATCACCTCAGCCAGATGTGGAGAGTACAATATGGGTGAGTGATTTGATCGACCCAGTGAATAGAACATGGAAAGAGGATGTGGTGGACCAGGTCTTCTATGATTTTGAGGCAGCTATCATTAAAAACATTCCTCTGTGTCGCTCCATTCAAGAAGATGTTCTGATTTGGCCTTTTAATCCAGATGGGGTGTACTCTGTAAAGTCGGGCTATAGATTCTTACAAGAAGCATCCACACTCCAACAACCGGGACCCTCTAACACTAAAGCCATGAAGCCTCTATGGAAAAAAATATGGGGCCTGGAAGTGCCAAACAAGGTTAAAAACCTGGTCTAGCGTGCGTGCACAAACTCCTTACCCACCAAAGTGAACCTTGTTCGACGCAAAATTATCTCTGACAGCTTGTGTGATATTTGCAGATTGCACTAGGAAGACACGAACCATGCCCTGTACTGCTGCCCTATGCTGAACCCACTATGGAGTCAAACTCCAATATGGGTTCACGACACACTCAAAGGCAGCAGGACTTTTACTGATATTATGGATTTTGTTTTTGTAGGTAATAAGGAGCCGGAGTTATTTTCCCTTGTTATTTGGAATCTGTGGAATCGATGTAACAACCTCCGACTTGGCAAGACTGCTCTGCCACTAGACAAAATAATAGAGCATGCTCGGGACCGGCGGTTTGAAGCACTGGACCCCCCAGCAATCCCTTCTCTGCATCGAGGTCAACGACAGGTGGCCTGGGCTCTGCCAGAAGCTCCAAGATACAAGATTAATTATGACTCGGCAACCTTCGCCGAAGATGGTAAGGTTGGACTAGGAGTTGTAATCTAAAATAGTGAAGGTCTCGTAATGGCCTCATTGACACAACAGATCCCACTGCCAACCACTGTGATTGAGACTGAAGCACTCGCAGCACGAAGAGTGACGGAGTATACATTAGAAATCGGCCTTGCAAATATCATATTAGAAGGTGACAACGAGACTCTGTTTAAAGCCTTGAAGACTGGAGACAACAGCTTGGCGCAACATGGTCACATCATAAAGGATATTTTAGTTCTTAGCTCATATTGCTCAACTTTTAATGTGTCCTTTGTACGTAGACAGTGCAATAAGTTGGCCCATTCTTTAGCTCGTAAGGCCAAATTTTTACCCTCTATGACTGTCTGGATGGACGAAGTGCCACCAGACCTTGTACCCATCTTTGAGGCTGACATGACTAGCCTACCTAAATAAAATGCTTTGACTGGATTCTCAAAAAAAAAAAAGTTAGATTTCAAGGCGTATGTGGCCAAGAATAAGAAATAAAAATAAAAAATGTGGGTTTGGCTTATGGTTATGGCAATTGACAAGGCATTAATGGCTACAAATGTAAATTTGGCTTACTTTCAGTATTTTTTGTTTAACTAAAAGTTTCCTTTTGTTTTAAATACACAATGGCAAGTGATAGTGGGTTCTAATCTCCACATTTTATTTCGTTAGTAGGTGATGTGACTGTTTCTCATTAAAACAAAAAGATATTCCAATTAAAAAAAATACCGGAGGTAATTAAGCCAAACCCTACCAAGGTAGCTACATACTGTGAGAACAAAAATTTGTTTATCCATAAAGGTTGCTTTATAAACAATAAGCAAGGCATTAATAGTTACAAAGGTGGCTACGTACTGTAATTCGTTTGAGAAGAGAAATTCATTTGAGTAACTGGATTGTATATGTATAGGTATTAAGGCCTATAAAGGTTGAAATTCAAACAAATATGGTATTGTATATGTATATGTAACCATTAATGCCTTGCGAGAAATTCGTTTGAGTAACTGGATTGTATATGTATAGGTATTAATGCCTATAAAGGTTGAAATTTAAACAAATATTGTATTGTATATGTATATGTAACCATTAATGCCTTGCCAATTGTTTGAGAGCTTCTCTATTGTATATGTATAGGTATACATTATGTTGTTCCTAATAACAATAATTAATAAATAAATTGAATTTCATTACATTCAAGATATCATATAAATGATAAAATTCACATTCAGCAAAAAAAAAAAAAAAAATGATAAAATTCACATAAATTAGAATATACCATAAAATTAGAGAATAGTAGAGAAATATTACCTCGATGATGCTTTAAATTAATCTCATAACATTAGAAGCAAATTACCATCAATTCATAAATGTTTTAGATAGTGGGGTTGAGATGTGGACCAAATCACTGTCATAAGATGATACAAGTGTCTACAGGGTTTCCGATACAGTAGACTAAACATTGTGTGTGCCGCCTTTGAGATACAACAACCAAGCCACCTTCGCTAATTATCCTTCAAGCCTACACCGCTTGTAGGATAGGAAGCTCTCAATAGCAATGTTATGAATACTGTTCCGTATCTCGTTTCGGTTTGTCCAATAGAATGAAATATTTCAGTATCGACCTATTTCGATGTACTGTTTCAAGGTATTTCAGGTTTCTTAAAAAACTATGTGTGTGTGTGTATATATATATTCTCATACAACATAAAATCATCAATTCAAAGAAAAGACACCGTTTAATTGTATAAATTATAAATTAAACACAAATCCACATATCACAAAGTGTCAAACAACATTTTTAAAAAATTACTCAAAATCAAAATTCAAAATTGATAACCAAATGTATACCATTTCTTTAAAAAAAAAAAAAAATATATATATATATATATATACCGTATTATTTATTATATATATCAGTTCAGTATCAATTAATAGAATATCTTATATATTTTATAGTCAAAATATATTTAAAATAAAATAAAATAAACTATAGTGCCTGGAGAGGAAAATGAATGATAACTTGATACATTTCTTCAGCTTTTAATTTTTAGAGAAAGAGAAAACAAATATAAAAAATAGAACATTGCTACGTAAGAGAGAGAGTAAAGAAAAGACAAATGAGAAAGAAGCAAAGAAAAGGCAAAAAAATGGAGGACTAATGCTGGTGCCATAAATTGTGGCACAACTTTTGTCAGAACTCGTCCATGTGACAAGTTGTGATTAGTAGAAGGGTGTCTCCATATAGACCCACCATCACCCCTGAAGTTTTGGGGTGTTTGGATTTTACACCCTAACATTTCAAATTTTGGATTTTACCCCCTAAATTTTATAGGTGTTTGGACTTTACTCCCCAAAATTTAAGGATGTTTGGATTTTACACCCTAAAATTTCAAAATTTAAAGGTATAAAATCCAAATACCCCCAAACTTTAGGGAGTGAAACCTAAATTCTAAAACTTCAAAGTGTAAAATTCAAACACCTCGAAACTTTAGGAGTGTAATTTGCAATTTACCCTTATAGGATAAAAAAAATAGAAAAATTACAATTAAAGTTAAACCCAATTTTTTTTTTTTTTTTTTAAAAAAAATTGAGAGAGAGAGAGATTGGTATTAATTAATTGGTTGGAGGAGGAGGAGGAGGGTGCAACTTGATTTTGATCTTCATTAAGTGCTTTAGTCGCAATTGGAATTGGAGTTGAAGCTTTCTCTTTTAAACTATTTTTCTCCAATTGCTTTGCTACTCTGAAAATACAAATATAATGTAATCAAAGAATAACTTTTATCAACTTTGAAGAAGACCCAAGATTGATATTACTATGTAGATTAAGTGGGAGAGTATAGAATGGGTTAGAGGGCATGCTCATACCTCCATTTTCCCTCAAAACCTCAAATTTTCATCATGCCAAAATTGGGAGAAATCGAAAGGAATAGAATTTGAATTTATGAAAAATTTTGATTTAAACTTCCAAAATACGCCTAGTCTTCTATACATTCAACCATTTATTTTCAAATATAGGTATAATAGTAATATTGGTATAATATGATTTCATTCCATTTTTTTATGCCACTCTCAAACAAGATGAGTTACATTTCATTAAATCCAATCATTTATTTTAAAACATCCAAATAAGATTATTTAATTTTATTCCATTCATTTCTTTTTATGTCCTTTTTTTCCATTACCTATATATATTCAATCTTTCATCCAAACACAACTTAAAGAAGGAAAAGAAAAGAAAAAACCAATGTGGCCTTGTTATGTTAAAGATAAGTGTATCTCTACAACATTTTTACAACAAATCATATGTGATTAATTGTTATTGATTCTAATTTGAATCTACAACTAAAATTATTTTTTTGCTCACCTATAATAATCAATAACAACCTACCATTTAAAATTTATTGTGAACATAGTATTTCTCTATCCTGAAAATTCATATCATTAGCCTAGAGCCCTATGCAAGGACAGTTTTCATTCCTAAATCACCCTACTCAAGTAGAGAGCTAGCTTGACCCCAAACCATATGGTTACTAGAGTATAGAGCTCATCTAGCAGGACCCCAAACATTGTCTAAAATACAAACCTAGGATTTTAAGGTAGCAGGGGCCAGTGTATAAAGAAAAAAAAATTCAAATAGACATCCATATAGTATTAAAAAAATTATATATACATAAAATTATTGTTTCTAAATACATTAAGATGCAATCATTTACCAACAAAAACAAAAATAAAAATAAAATAAATTTTTTTTTTTTAAATATAAGGCTTGGCTAGGATTTTGTTTTTTTTTTTTTAAGTTAGAACATTTACAGTAGTGGTGCTAAAAAAAACTATTTTATCTATTTTACCACCTCACTTTACAATACACTCAATATCAAATGTTCTATTTTTTTATCACTTCATTTAAAATAATATAAACAACTCATTAAAATAATAAGAGAGAGAATTTGAGGTTTTTAAAAGAAGAAATAAATATAATCTTAATAAAATATTGTATTTTATTTTTAACAACTTATTACAATCAACTGGTATTTATACGAGTTTCCTGTAATTGCAAAAACTTTAGCTTTAGCCTTTAACTTCTACAATAACACATGATTTTTTTTTCTTCTTTTGTGGTAAAATAGTTTTTTTTTTTTTGGCTAAAAATACAATTACCATTGTGAATATTTTTATTGTTTTTGTTAAGTTTTTAAATTGGATAGTTCCTATTTGGATTAGGCTAGTTAGACTGATTGGGAAGAAGTGAACCCAACCATAAAATGAAATATAGAATGACAAAAAAAAAATAAATTGGACCAGGTGGGGCCGGGCCCCTTTGGTCCCCACCTGAGTCCATCTTTGGTCTAAATAAACCCTAAAGTGTTCATTGGTTTTATTTTTGGGGAGAGTGAGCCGTAATAGTGCCCTTTCTGGACCCATTGGGCCAAGGAGTGACCACCACACTCTCCCTTAGCCATGCGGGCAAAGAGTGGACCTTGTTAGAAACCACCTTTAATCTCCAGATTTGTTTGGCAAACAATTAATAGAATTTTAGGGACTTTTTTTTTTTTTTTTTGGTGCTGAAATAGAATTTTAGGGAGTTAATAGTGAATACGAGGGAAATCATATCAGCCATTTATAGTTTATGCGAAACCATGACAAACAATTAATTTAGGTAGTTAACAAAAAAGAGTAATACTATAGACACAAACTATTTTATAATATTTTTACAAGGGTAATTCTACGGTACCTTCCCAAAAAAAGGGGGGGTACGGTAGCTACTAGTAGGTAACCTGTTATACCAGGTTACTTTTTTCTCACATTTAACGGTTCTATCCTCACATTGTGCAGTTCCAATATCACATGTGACAGTTCTTTTCTCACATTTGGTAGTTCCCTTACTTTTTTCTCACATTTGATGATTACATCCCCATATTGTGCAGTTCCAACATCACATTTGACAGTTCTTTTCTCACATTGTGTGGTTCCCTTACTTTTTTTTCTCACATTTGATGGTTTCATCCTCACATTGTGCGATTCCAATATCATATATGACAGTTCTTTTGTCACATTGAGTGGTTCCCTTATTTTTTTCTCACATTTGACGGTTCCATCCTCACATTGTGCAATTCCAACATCACATGTGACAGTTCTTTTCTCACATTTAGTGGTTCCCTTACTTTTTTCTCACATTTGATGGTTTCATCCTCACATTGTACAGTTCCAACATCCCATGTGACAGTTCTTTTCTCACATTGTGCAATTCCTTTACTTTTTGTTCTCATATTTGATGGTTTCATCCTCACATTGTGCGATTCCAACATCACATGTGACAATTCTTTTGTCACATCGGGTGATTCCCTTACTTTTTTCTCATACTTGAGGGTTCCATTCTCATATTGTGCAGTTCTAATGTTACATGTGACAGTTCTTTTCTCACTTTTGGTGGTTCTCTTACTTTTTTCTCACATTTGACGGTTTCATTATCATATTTGGTGGTTGTCTTACTTTTTTTTCCTCACATTTAACGGTTTCATCATCACATTGTGCGGTTTCAACATCATATGTGACAGTTCTTTTGTCACATTGGGTGGTTCCCTTACTTTTTTCTCACACTTGCCGGTTCCATCCTCACATTGTGTAGTTCCAACATCACATGTGACAATTCTTTTGTCTGGTGGTTCCCTTATTTTTTTTCACATTTGATGGTTCCATTCTCACATTGTGCAGTTCTAACATCACATTTAACAGTACTTTTGTCACATTTGGTGGTTTTTTTTTCTCACTTTTGATAGTTCAATCCTTACATTGTGTAGTACTAACATCACATGTGACTATACTTTTGTCACATTCAGTGGTTCTTTTATTTTTTTTCTCACATTTGTCGGCTCTATCCTTATATTGTGCAGTTCCAACATCACATGTGACTATTCTTTTGTCACATTTGGTGGTTCTTTTTTTTCTTTTTCTTTTTCTCACATTTGATGGTTCTATTATCACATTAGGTAGTACCAACATCATATCTAACTGTACTTTTGTCACATTCGGTGGTACCCTATTATTTTCTCACACTTGACAATTCCATTGTTACATTGGGCAGTACCAACATTTCATGTGACCATACTTTTATCACATTTAATAGTTCCCTTATTTTTTTCTCACATTTGATGGTTTCATTGTCACAGTAGACAGTACCAACATCACATGTGACAAAAATACCCCCCCCCCCCAAACTCTCCAAAATTACTGTGATACCCTTAATACCTAAAAAATGACTGATATACCCTTAGAACCAAGAAAATGACTGAAATGATCCTAAAACCTAAAAAATGACTGAAATACCCTCTAATACCTTTAGAACCTAAAAAATGACCTAAAAGACCCTGAAATCTAAAAAAAGTCTGAAATGACCTTGTAACCTAAAAAGTAACTAAAATACCCTTAGAACCTAAAAAATGACCATAATGCACCTGAAATCTAAAAAATGATCGAAATACCCTTAGAACCTAAAAAATGACCCTGAAACCTAAAAAATAACTAAAATGACCTCGTAACCTAAAAAGTGATTGAAATACCTTTAGGACCTAAAAATTAACCATAATACACTTGAAACCTAGAAAATGACCGAAATACCCTCGAAACCAATAAAATGACCAAAATACCCTCCTTAAACCCTCTAAAATTACTGAAATACCCTTAAAACCTACAAAATGACATAAATGACCGTGAAACCTAAAAATGACCAAAATGACCCTGAAGGCTGAAACCTAAAAAATGACTGTAATGCCCCTGAAACCTAAAAAATTACCAAAATACTCCTAAAACCTAAAAAATGACCAAATTACCTTTAGAAACCTATAAAATGACTAAAAGACCCTTGAAATCTAACAAATGACCAAAATGCCCCCTAAAACCATTATTTGCAAGACCAAAATGACAAAAAAAATTTATATAATCACTCTACTTGCTTCCCCCCCCCCCCCCCTAAAATTCTCGGTGGAACTTATAAATTTTCTTTTGTCATTAAGTTGTTGTATTTTGTAGTATACTTATTGAAATTTAAAATATGATAAGTTATCTAAAAAACACTATCTTGTATACACACACACACACACACACATGCATTTTTGGAAGGTTGTTTTAACTAATATATTTAGTAGTTAGTACCACAACTTAGTGCCCTAGTGTTGACCTAAACCTTATGATTTTAAATTTTTTTAAGTTTTATTTTGAAATTCCTACAAAAAAAGCTTAGGGTTGTGTTTAGATGGCAACATTTGGATTTGGATTTTAAATCAATAGATTTAAATGCCTTAATTTGAAATCCATTTATTTTAAAATTCCTTGTTTGAGTATTTTTATACAATGAAGGATTTGAAATTCCATTGTTGGAATACCTAAATTTGGATTTGGATTTGGAATTAAGATCATAAAATATTTTTTCCAATTATTTTTTTTCTTAAACCTTCTACATTTTAATTTTAGTAACATTTTTAATAAATACATGAGATAATGAAAAAGCCATTGACAATCCAATTCACAAAATGATAACTAAAAATCTGTCATCATAGCCAACTAATAATTTGCTATTAGTAACAACTTGGGCTTGCAAAATATGAATTTATCATATAACTAATTGAATTGAGAAATCCCTATTTGAAATTCTATCAGAAATTTCCTCAAGCACTTGTCGTGCCTTCTTTTTAAACCCCAGATAGAGTTATCCTTGCAAAGAGCATGCCAACTCATTAAAACAACCAAGGCAATCATTAAACCCTAGAAGCTTATTTCTTAAAGTTCAAACTGCTAAACACTATTGTTGAAATTTGGTTGATTTGGATGCCTATTTAGAAGGAGAAGAAAAAGGCTTGCTACAAACAGAAAATTGGAAGAACTCAACAAATTTTGATGTTTAGCAACAACATATTCTTTGTTTTTGTCTAGAAGTTGATTTGACTGATACTGAACTTGAAAAAAGGTGCATGAAGTAAGAGCAACTGTCATGACCCAAACCCAATACCTGGATTTGTGACCATGACCAGCATGATAATATCAAGCATGAACCTGATATTAACAAGAACCAACTAAACTTTTAAACAAAAGCTTTCCTCTTTCTTTTCATTGTTGTTTCTTTACTTTAATATATAATTTTTCACTTGATATTCAAAGCATCTATATTGTACACCAAGGGATAACTTAATCCACTAGTCATTCAATTTCGGAATTTCCCATAATACATCTCTTAATATATTAAAGTACACAACTTTCATTAGATCCTAAAATACACAATAGTACAAAGCTAAGCATCAAACTTCCAAAACAGGGGCTATACTTTTAAAGCTAAAACCAGTTCCTCTCAAAACTCGACTAAGGCTCCCTCTGCTCCAGAATAAAACCTGTTGACTGAAAAAGTAGAAGGGGTGAGCTAAATAGCTCAATAAGGGTAAGTTACATGAGAATTTAATAAGAATGCATGTAAACCAAAGCATTTCATTTTATGGATATTCAGATAGGAGAACATCTTTTAATTTCATGCATATTATTTTATATACTTTAGATTTTGTAAGCATAACAAACATATTTCATTTTATGGATATTCAAATAGGAGAGCATCTTTTAATTTCATGCATATTATTTTATATACTTTAGATTTTGTAAGCATAACAAACATATCTTTGTCTAAAACATGATTGTATGCAATATCTCTATTCAAAACCTTTTAGTGCATAATCATCTTTTTAAAATAACCTCATGACTTACCAAATACTCATATCACTTATCCCTTACCTGAAAGCAGAGAAATCAAGAGCCTAAGGTCGAAGGAGCTCAGACTTGGGCGTTGGTAATACCTATACCAAATATCAAAGGTTATTACTATTAATTCTACCTTAGCATAAACTTATACATACATTTCTAAAACCTAGCTCTCAAAATAAAGGAAATCCTAATCCTACCTCAAAGAGGTTCCCCAAACACAAGATACATATATCAAAAAACATGATTCACATAACCAAAGAAAAATCATTATATTCACGTTCATATTCAATCATATAACGAAGGAAACACATTCAATTCAATTACAAGGGTTTAATAATTCATTAGGTTTTTACAGCTTGTCTACCAAATGCAAAGTAAATGATTTTTTCCAAAATGACATTTTTTAAATAACCAAATGGCAGAGTATTAACAAGCCATTCTTTGATTTTCTTACTTGCATTAACATTCTTAATTAAGTAACCAAAATACCCCTGGGCAGCCATAAGGCAGCATAGAACTCAGTCATTGCAATTACAATTTCGTGTAGTCATTTAGGGTTAAACTTTAAACTTAAAACAAGGACTTAGCTTCAATCAACACATGAAAATTAATATTCACACTCTTCAAAGCTAAATCTTATAAGTTCAAGGAATTATGTATAAAAATAAGTAAATCAGATTTCCAAAGATTGAATAAGTACATAATCCTCATTAATTAACACTACAGTTTGTCAGGATAATACAGCAGCCCACACACAAACAATAAACAACATAGCAGAAAAAGAAAAAAAAAAAAAAAAAAAAAAAAAAAAAAAAAAAAAAAAAAAAAATCAAACTTACCTCTCTTGCCATAGAGGACAAATATAACTAGCCCCTTTTTTTTTTCTTCTTTAAAAAAAAAAAAAATAGTATAACTAGTTTATTTGCAAGAACAAAAACACAAAGTAGAACTTAACTTTGGTCTTCAAATAAGCAAGTTTCATAGTGACATAGGATATACCAAATTATGCACTAAAGGTGGCCTGTAGCAAATTTATTTTAGAACCTACTATCATCAAAATAAACCCAAAATTGGTTGAACAATATGAAACTTTAGTGCATGTTAACTCTCTACCTCTATAAATACTAGTGTCGTCTAATGAAAATTGTATACAACAAAAAGAGAAAAAAAAAAAAATTTGAATGAGAGGATGATGAAAAACACATCAACTAAACTAGGACAATTAATCAAGAAACACAAGTAATTAATCGTTAAGAGATCAAAAAAGTTGGACTTACCAGCGAAATATGTGTGTAACCCAATCGACCTTGTTTCCATAAGAAATTCAATACTTTCAAAACATAATCAATCTCAACCTCTTATTTTACATTGTAACTTGAATCTTCTAACATGGCATCAAAACTTTTTTAATTTTCAACGAAAAGAAACCTTAAAGAATGAAATGTTGCTTCATATGACATGAGAAGATGCATAGCAAAGACATGAAGTAAAGAATATTTCAGTCTAATGGCTATAACTGTGGTTACCTCTCTGCTTTGAGAAAAAATCTTTTAACTTACAGTTGAGACCTATTGATTTCTATTCAAGTATTCTTCATGCATAATCATCAATTGTTCTGCCACTTGCCTAATTATCAAGAATTCAATAGCATATATGGACAACAAGTCCAAGCCAAAAAAACCTATTTGTATCAAATAAGATTCAAAAGATTAAACTAGGTTCTTAATAAACAATCATTACCCAAAGAAATTCATTTCATTGACCAACATAAAAGCACGTCGCACCAAATATAGCCTGAAGCATAATTTTACATTGAAGCATGACTTCTCCAACTGAACTATATATATTCCCTTGAAGGGAACAGCCCTGGCCTAGCAATATATATATATATATTCCCATTTAGAAGTCAAACCCAATTTAAGATGAAATTTACTCTTCTAAAAAATAAGGACTAAAATTATAGTTGTACTTGGAAAAAACAAACTGAGGCTCTAACATATTGTATACAGCCAAATCAGCTACAATAATGGTGACTAGATTTAAGGCGATGTGAAGAGAGGGGGGAGAAGCATTATACTGAAAAGATAACAATACTAACAAATATGTACTCGTAATAGACCATTAAAAAACCATCCATTAGCCATAATTATATTTCCTCTGTAATGGAGAGGTAATTAATGTTATTCCCAAGCACAAAATTGAGCTTGCAAAGTTTAATTGCTACATGATCAACATATTTGACTCCAGTCCTAAAAATCCAAATATAATAAACATGACTAGCCATCTGAAAAAACAAACAAGAAGAGAGCAAATCGGTTCAAACCTATAAAGTGAAGATAATACATGAACTCTCAATGTCTACCATCTTCGATTTTTGTGTTGCTTCCGAAAAAACAAACAAAGAATTTGGGGAAACAAAACAAACATGGCAATTAAGAGATTTTGCATATTTTATGGAATTAGGGTTTTGATCCTAACCTTCTAGTTCCACTATATCAAAGTGATTTTGATCTTTTTGAGAAACGTTCATCGGTGAGTAAAGCCACTAGACAGAGATGAAGATCACCCAAGTGAGATGAGAAGCGGTTTGAGAGAGGAGAACGCGAGAGAGTCCAGGGCTCAGATGAAAAAGTATGTGACTGTGTTTTTTTTTTTTTTTTGGCTTTTATACTAAACCCGCTTGAACGGTAGCAGGTTTTTCATTAAAATAAAATAATGGTTAGGATTAGAGCAAGTAAAATCTATGGTTCTGATTTTAGCAGGTACCGTACCCACCAAAAAAATATATGGGTACCGTAGAATGACCTTTTTTACAAAATGTTGATGTAGTCAATCTCTTATTGGTTTTCATTTAAATCCATCATTAATATCACTTTTTCATTTACCAATAATCACTCACCATATCGATAGTTTGTAAATTTTTTTGTAAAATAGTTTATATCTCTAGCATTATTCAACAAAGTATGGTTTTTGCATTTTCCTTTTACTTGAAGGGAGAATAGTATGCATATAACGGCAATGCATGTATTCAATATTTAGGCAAAAAAAGATAAAGGTGGGCCTGGTGGGGGACATGTATTCAACGCTTTAAAACAGTAATTGAAATGAATCGTAAAAAATTAATGATAGTGGACATGACTAACCGAAATCATGGCAAACAATTAATTGAGCATTTTAGGGAGTTAATCGTGCATAAGAGGGAAATCATATCATTTTAGGGAGTTGTATAAATATCTAAAACCTTGGTTTTATTTTTCTTTAGCTAAAAAATAAATAAATAAAACCTTGCTTTTAAATTTCTACATTTAATTTTCCACTCCCGGTGAATTGGCGATTGCTATTTATCATCAGATTAGGACATTAATTGGTTTTTAGTGTAGGTAAGAATTGAACCACATATTTCTTATTTAATGACGAAAGACTTTACCAATTAAACTAACTGAAATTTGCTTTGGAGCTAATAGATGAATGAAATTGTGATCATGTACCTTTAAAATAAGACTTAGTGGTTTCTAAGTTGTCATGATATCCATGAAATCCTAGGTTTAAAACCTTTCGCCAACATCTTAGGGCCACCCCCATGAGATTCCTCCCTATAATAATCTAGTGCATGTGGGACGAGGAATTGCATACACCTAAAGGAATTGTCAAATACTTGAAGAGGTCTGAAAATTCCCGACCTATCACAAGCTGACACGTCACATTACCAAGTCCACAAAATACAGCCAATTACAAAGCACCACGTATTGCTGCTAGGTTTTGCTATTACTATTCAGAAGCCAACGGAAATTTGCCAAGTGTCATGCAAAAACCAATCACGCATCAGCGTTCGTGTAAGCGATAACACAAGCAGCCTCGCACGTGTAAGCGATGACTTATCAATCCAGCACGTGTAAGCGATGACATAAGCGGACCAATCAGGCTGTGACATGTGTCACCAATCAGACTCTGCCACGTGTTGCTCACCCACCTCCAAACTCCTATAAATAGAAGCCTTCCTAAGACAACTTGGGGAAGGACACCAAGACATCTTGGGGAAGGACACCAAGACATCTTGGGGAAGGACACCAAGCCATCCGGAGCACAAGCAGCATCAGAGAAGGTTCAGAAGCACTCAGAAGTACTGGAGCTCTGCTGGAATCAAGCCCTGAAACCTCCAGCAACTTCAAGAACTTCAACTTTGAATACGAAGAACATTCGAAGAGAAATCATCCAAATCATCTTCGTAGATCTTAAAGGTCACTGGAATCAAGCTTAAAAGCCTTCAGAAACTCCAAGAAACCATAAATTGGTAAAGCTCATCGGATTCAAGCCTCCAAAGCCCCGAAGAACTTCCACTACAAACCCTCAAATACGAAGAACATTCGAAGAAGAATCATCCAAATCATCTTCTTAGATCTCAAAGTTCACTGGAATTAAAGCTCAAAAGCCTCCAGAAACCTCAAGAAATCACAAATCAGTGAAGCTCAACGGATTCAAGCCTCTAAAGCCCCGAAAAACTTCCACCACAAACCTTCGAAGACGAAGAACACACGAAAAACACGAAGAATGTGAAGAACAAAGGATTTCCTGTTGGTGTGGTGTGTGTTCCAAACACTTTTATTCTTATTTGTTTTCTAGCCGTTGGAAATTTATGAGTAACACTTTTATTCTTATTTATTTTCTAGCCGTTGGAAATTTATGAGTAAAATAGCCGTTAGGCAATTATGAGAAAAATAGCCGTTGGACAATTATGAGAAAAATAGTCGTTAGACAATAATTGATAATATAGCCGTTAGGCTTTTAAGGGTTATTAGTAACCAATAACTATAGACTATTATCTTCATAAGTAGCCTATATAATACTCATCATAACACACTTTCTAAAGAGTCTTTTTTTACTCTATATTTTTAGATATACACAAGTCTACTATCTTCCTCTCCTACATATTTTTTCTACAAGAATATTTGTTCTAAGGAAAGGCAATAGAGGGTTGTTCTTAAACCTTTTGTGAGTGGAAGTGCATACATCACAAAGGTCGACGCTATAGTCTAATCCTGGGGGGTTGTTTGGCCAAGAGAACCAATCGCACCAAGTTTTACTTTGGGTGACACGAATCAACCTTTAAGGACAACGCTCTTTGCGTGATTCTATAGCACTGTGAGATTATTCCTAACTTTACTTAAATTTATATTATTATTGCTTATTTACATTCTTGCTAATTATTTGGGACATTGTTTGTTGTATCAAACTTGTTTATTCACTATTATTTTCCAACAATCTTAAAGGTTGATTCAGTTCCTCAAAATGGATAAACAAGTTGTTGATTCTCTTAAAGTCATTTCAGAAATTACCAAGCTTGAACCTTTTGATGGAAATAATTTTAAACGTTGGAAAGAAAGGGTTTTGCCCATCTTGGAATTTACTAAAATTGATAGTGTTCTTCATGAACCCAAACCCGATGATCCCGAAAAATTAGCAAAGTGGTTAAAAATAAATAAATTATGTACACATACTATTAAGTGTGGTTTAGCTAATAAGTTGTTTGATAATTTTTGTCATTTTACTTGTGCTAAAGATTTATGGGATGAACTTAATGGTCGATATGGGTTTGAGGATGAGGGTGCTAAAAAATTTGCTACAGCTAAATATATGTCTTTTCAAATGTGTGAAGAAAAAACTGTTTCTAGCCAAATTGACGATTTTCAAAAATTAGTTTCTGACTTAGCCAAAGAGGGTGATAATTTACCCGAAAGGTTTGTGGCTCATGGCCTTGTTTATAAATTGCCGGACTCTTGGAAAGAGTATAAGCACCGGTATAACCATCATAGAACTTATTTAAATCTTCAACAAACTATTGTCGAT
This sequence comes from Quercus robur, assembly GCF_932294415.1. NCBI lineage: Eukaryota > Viridiplantae > Streptophyta > Magnoliopsida > Fagales > Fagaceae > Quercus > Quercus robur. The sequence continues at coordinate 13,161,916 of NC_065534.1, read as the reverse complement.
ATTCAAATAGAAGAGACTAATAGAATGTCCAAAATTTCTTCTAAAGCTAAGGAATTTACTTCCAAGGCTAATATTGTAGAGGGAGGACCCTTTAGACCTCCACAAAACAATAAGAAATATGATCCAAGAGGCAAAGGAAAGTTTTATAACAAAAATAACCCAAATCCTCATATCCAAAAGAAAAAGGGTAATTGTTTCAATTGTGGTAAGACAGGTCATTATGCAGCAACTTGTAGAGTGAGAGGCAACTTCAAAAACAATAACAACAACAAGGGCTCAACATCAAACAAAGCAAATGTGGTGAAAACCGAAGAGGTCATTGCGGCAGTGGTGTCCGAGGCACATTTGGTCTCAAGTGTGAAAGGATGGGTAGTAGATTCGGCTTGCACAAGACATATTGGTGCATTCAAAGAGGAGTTTACTTCCTACACTCCAATAGTGGAAGGCACCGAGTTTGTTTATGTTGGGGACAATAGCCCTATACCAGTGAGTGGCAAAGGGAAGGTACTCTTGAAGCTAACTTTCGGTAAAACTCTTTCACCCACCAATGTCCTCCATATACCTCATTTTCGACACAATCTCATCTCAGTACATTTGCTTGGTAAAGCTGGTATTAAAGTTCTATTTGATGGTGGCATAGTTACTTTATCTAAAAATGAAATCTTTGTTGGTAAGGGTTATGATAATGATGGTCTTTTTGTACTTAATGTTGATCAAGTCATTAATGAAAATGGTTCATCTTCTTATGCTTACTTAGTTGATTCTTTTGATGTGTGGCATGGTAGACTTGGACATATAAATCTTGGTTACATAAAGCAAAATGAAAGAGTGTGGAATCATAAACTCACTAGGTGAAGCAAACATGGAAAATTGTGAAATTTATGCCGAAACTAAAATCACCAAGAAATCTTGTAAATCTATAACAAGAGAATCCGAACTCCTTAGTTTGGTACATAGTGACTTGGGTGATTTAAAACACACAATGACTAGAGGTGGTAAAAAATTTTATGTAATCTTTGTTGATGACCATTCTAGATTCGCTAAACTTTATTTACTAAGAACCAAAGATGAAGCTTTGGAAATGTTTATAAAGTATAAAAATGAAGTTGAGAACCAAAAGAATAAAAGAATTAAAAGACTTAGAACTGATAGAGGAGGTGAATATGAGTCTAACTCTTTTAAAGAATTTTGTGAACAAAATGGCATAATTCATGAGGTAACTGCTCCTTATTCATCTGAATCTAATGGAATAGCCGAATGGAAAAATAGAACTCTTAAAGAAATGATGAATGCTATGCTTGTTAGTTATGGGCTATCTTCCAATATGTGGGGGGAAGCCATTCTTTTAGCTTGCCATATACAGAATAAGGTACCTCATAAGAAAACTGGTAAAACTCCTTATGAACTTTGGGAAAGACGTAAGCCTAACTTGGAATACCTTAAAGTGTGGGGGTGTTTGGCTAAAGTTATGCTGCCTGAACCTAAAAAGAGAAAACTTGGTTCTCGGACATGTGATTGTGTGTTTATCGGATATGCTAGCAATAGTTCATGTTATAGATTTCTAGTTATCAAGAGTGATATTTTAGAATCTTACACTATTATTGAATTTGAAAATGCTATATTCTTTGAACATTTGTTTCCTTTAAAAAATAAGGAAAAATTGTATGAATCTATTGATGCTTCTAATGATCTTGTTGATGACGTGCAAGAATTAAGAAGGAGTAAGCGAGCTAGGAAGGAAAAGAGTTACGGTAACGATTTCCTTGCCTATATTGTTGAAGATGAACCTGTAAGTTATTATAATGCAATTAAATCTATTGATGCACCGTTTTGGTTGGAAGCTATTAATAGTGAATTAGATTCTATTATGTCTAATCATACTTAGGAATTAGTTGAGCTTCCTCCTAATGTTAAGCCTATTGGTTGCAAATGGATATTTAAAAGGAAATTAAAATCGAATGGTACAATAGATAAGTATAAAGCACGCTTAGTAGCTAAGGGCTATAAGCAAAAACATAATGTTGATTATTTTGATACTTATTCTCCAGTTACTAGAATTACATCTATAAGAATTTTGTTTGCCATTGCATCTATTCACAAACTTGTTATACATTAAATGGATGTTAAAACTGCTTTTTTAAATGGTGATTTAGAGGAAAAAATTTATATGGAGCAACCAGAGGGTTATGTTGTCCAAGGACAAGAACACAAAGTTTGTAAATTGGTTAAATCCTTGTATGGATTAAAACAAGCACCTAAACAATGGCATGAGAAATTTGATAATATGATGCTTACACATGGATATGTGATTAATGGTGCGGATAAATGCATATATAGTAAGTTTAATAATGATGAAGGTGTCATTATTTGTTTATATGTTGATGACTTGCTTATATTTGGAACTAGCCATAATGTTGTGCATGATACTAAAAGTTTTCTTGTCTCTAAATTTGATATGAAAGATTTAGGCGAGGCAAATGTTATTTTGGGCATTAAGATCCTTAGGGACAATGATTGCATTATACTATCATAATCTCATTATGTGGAGAAAATTCTTAAAAAATTTGAACATTTTGATTTGTCACCTGTGTCTACTCCATATGACTCAAAGGTGCGCTTGGTTAAAAATCATGGTGATAGTGTTTCACAAAATAAATATGCACAAATTATTGGTAGTTTAATGTTTTTGACAAATTGTACTCGTCCTGATATTGCATATGCTATTGGTAGATTGAGTAGATACACTCATAATCCTAGTATTGAGCATTGGGATGCAATATCTAAATTATTGAGATATTTAAAGGGGACTTTTGACTTTGGTTTGTCATATTGTGGCTATTCTACTGTTTTAGAAGGATATTGTGATGCTAACTGGATCTCTGATACAGATGAGGTGAAGCCTACTAGTGGATATGTGTTTACACTAGCTGGAGGGGCTGTCTCTTGGAAGTCAACCAAGCAGACTTGCATAACAAGATCCACCATGGAAGCAGAGTCAGTGGCCTTAGAGAAGGCTGGGTCCGAAGCCGAATGGCTTAGGAGTTTATTAATTGATATACCTCTTTTTACTAACTCTATTGCTTCTGTTTGTATTCATTGTGATTGCCAGGCTGCCATAGCACGTGCTAAGAACAAAATTTATAATGGGAAAAGTTGACATATTCGATTGAGACACAATATTGTGAGGCAGCTTATTGGTAATGGTGTTATGTCCTTGGATTTTGTGAGGTCAGAAAGGAACTTGGCCGATCCTTTGACCAAACCATTAGCAAGAAGGCTGGTGAGTGAGACATCTAGGAGGATTGGATTGATACCCAAGTTGTGACACTATGACTAATGCCCAACCTCTATAATGGGTGATTCCATGTAAGGGGTTAAATGGGTAGAGGTCATTAGTGGTCCATGTGGGCACTGTCATTTATTATGTGTTTTCCGCTATCTTGTTAAGGAGATTAGTGATGAGTCCATCCCTATGGTGTGAGACAGTGCTAAGTTGCAGAATTTGGTGAGGATGAGTTTAGGCTCTTAATGGATCCATATCCCTACCTATTGGGATGGGGTGTATCTGCACGTACTCTTGATGGATGCCACCAATTAAGTTGCAGATTGTTGGAGGTTGAGCTTTATTCTTATTTATTTTCTAGCCGTTGGAAATTTATGAGTAACACTTTTATTCTTATTTATTTTCTATTCGTTGGAAATTTATGAGTAAAATAGTTGTTGGGCAATTATGAGAAAAATAGCCGTTAGGCAATAATTGATAATATAGCCGTTGGGCTTTTAAGGGTTATTAGTAACCAATAACTATAGACTATTATCTTCATAAGTAGCCTATATAATACTCATCATAACACACTTTCTAAAGAGTCTTTTTTTACTCTATATTTTTTGATATACACAAGTCTACTATCTTCCTCTCCCACATATTTTTTCTACAAGAATATTTGTTCTAAGGAAAGGCAATAGAGGGTTGTTCTTAAACCTTTTGTGAGTGGAAGTGCGTACATCACAAAGGTCGACGCTATAATCTAATCATAGGGGGTTGTTTGGTCAAGAGAACCAATCGCACCAAGTTTTACTTTGGGTGGCACGAATCAACCTTGAAGGACAACGCTCTTTGCGTGATTCTATAGCACTGTGAGATTGTTCCTAACTTTACTTAAATTTATATTATTATTGCTTATTTACATTGTAAGGTTGAATTTATTCAACCATCTAATTGGCTTTATTCCGTGCCAAATTTGCTTGTAATTCAGCATTTAGTAACCCTGTATTTAGGTGGGATTGTTGTAAGGGTAGTGAGTGAGATAGTGTGAAGATTGCTCAAGAGTGTGCAAGAAAACAGAGAGTCGCGGCTGGGACTCGCGACTGGACTCGCGGCTTCAACCCGCCAGAAGATGCACACGTGCCAAGCATGCTGGAAGATGAACAGTCATGCTAGCTGGAGCACTACAGGACAAAACAGGACAACTGGCCATACGGTTAACTCGCGACTGGAACTCGCGACTTAGTCAAGCCGCGAGGTCAAGCCGCGAGCCACCCCTGTTTTGGAAAAACCTGACGTTTCGCATTCCACTCCTCTTCAGTATAAATACCCTTTTAACCCACGATTGAAAGAGAGCTTCCAGAGAGAATTTTGAGAGAGAAACCCTAAAGAAAAACCAGATTGTTTTACCCACAATCTCTACCTTAGAGTCTCATCAAAATCCCTCACTCTCTTCCTCTCCATTGTCAAATCCTTGAGAGGCCTTTATACCAAACCTGGTTCTCACCATTATCATCTCTGTGAGACAGTCGTTTGGAGTTCTGGGAAGCAGTTAGGAAGGAGCCAATATTCATTGGTTGATGCTACGGTGAAGTAGCGGAATCCGGAAAGCTAGAAAAGAAAAAGGTTCGGCGCAACCTCGTTGGAGCAAGAAGCTTGGAGGGCTTAGGTGCATTGGGTAGATTAGGCTTGGAGGGTCTATTGCTGTCCTTGTATCCCAACTGTATTTTCTAGTGGATTGATTACCGCTTGGAGGGCGGCGGAGAGGTTTTTCGCCGAGGTCTTCGGTTTCCTCTTCGATAACATATCTGGTGTTATCGCTGTGTTTGCATCTTCCTTCCTCTCTATCTCTGCCTTTACATTATCTGCTGTGGTTTATTTTGTTGTGGCTTAGATAGTTGTTTAATCAATACCATGTTATAGCATATGTTAAGTTTCCGCACACTATTGTTTAACATATTGCGTGTGTTGATTAAATTGGTTTTTGGGGGTCTAAACGTTCAAAAGTGTTTTTGTACACGTTTTTGAACTTTCAATTGGTATCAGAGCGGGTACACTTATTGTGGTTTAAATACCTAAGTGTGATCCTTGACCCCTTTTTATTTATTTGCCATGGATTGTGCTTTGTATGCCTCTTTGCATGATTTGGTTGGTGATGAATGTAACATGCCACGTGTTTGTGAAAATGTCTCTATGAGTGCTAATCCTCATAATTGTGATGACATGTTAATTGAATCCATGGGTGTTGCTGACAAACTCTTGAAGAAAAATGCTAAGAAATTTCAAAAGAATTTGAGCAAGTTATTTTGTGAAAAGGATGATTTGATTGCTAAGCTCAATGAATCCAACAAATTGGTTGAGAAATATAAAAAACTTGCTGAAATTTCTCTTGAAAAGCTGAAAGAGTTTGAATGTTTGAATATGGACTTGGATGCTAAACTTGTTTTGTCTAACAAACTTGTTGATGATCTTAAATGTGAAAATGAATCTCTTAAGATGCATGCCAAGTGTTTGATTGCTGAACCTATTGTTAAAAAGGATGAAAATATTTGTTGCAATCATGTTGTGATACCCGATTTTGTGCCTAGTGTGTGTTCTACCTTAAAGGACAAATCGGTGTACATTCCTCCACATAAAAGAAATCAAAAGGTGGAGAGAAAGGCTGTTAAGTCAAAGCCTCTGTTTAGGTCTCAACCTAAGGCTCTGGATGGATCTAAGTTTGTTCCAACTTGCCACCATTGTGGTGTGATTGGTCATATAAGACCTCAATGTCATAAGTTGAAGAGGGAACAAAACCATATTGCTAGATCCCTTCCCAAAAGGCCTAGTGGACCTAAACACATTGTGTGTCACCATTGTGGTGCCTTTGGTCATCTAAGACCTCAATGCTCTAAGTTTCATGCTTTTAAAAGAATCAAAAGAAAAGAAAAACTTGAGCTTCTTGAAAGTTGTGCTAAAAAGGATAAACCGGATTTGAGTGATAATAGCATGTTGTTAAAGAAAGTGTTTAATACTCTTAACTCTTTGTCTATGTGCATCTCCGGTTCTCATTCTTCCAACCCTCGTCTCACTTCTCATGAGACACTCATTCCAAACAATTGTTCTGTTTGGATGAGGAAGGGTTCCTATGGTTGAGCTTTTGCTCCTTTGGTCCTTGATCTAATTCTTTCGATCTTTGTAGGACCCTTCATGCATTAGATGCTTCATTGTCATGCATTTGTGCATCATGCATATCTTTATATGCATTGTTTTGTTTTTGTTTTGATCTTACTTTTATGTCTTTGGTTTGTGTGTGTAAAAATCCAAAACCACATAAAAAGTAGAAAATCAAAAAGTTTGATTGACGTTGTTGAGTTTTGTCTTAAAACTTGTTTTGCCTTGTACCTTTGTGCTCATGGCTTTGTGCATTTTCGAGCATTACTTGTTTCTTTGCACTCATATCACTGTGGGAGAAATCTTGAAATCTATGTGATTGTTGTAAATAGATCTTCAAACTTGTCATGAATGATTAGTGAATGGCTATGTTGATCTTGAAACTTGCATAGACTTGTGTCTATATATCTTCCCACTCTTTATTTTTGTTTTTGCTAAGAAGAGCTCACCAAATGTAAATCTCCAAATGAAAAGAGATATTGAGTTGCAAAAGCCTGTCGCACTTTCTAGTATTCGACTAGGAAAAAGGGTAAGCGACCTTATATTAAAGAGAATGTTTATTCAAAAAGCCAAAGGCTTGTTCATTAAAGTGAAATATCAAATATCACTCTCACAATGAGAGGCGATTGTCTCAAGAGATCAAAATGATCAAATGTTATGGAGTCAAATGTAAAGCTCCAAGATATGTTATCAAGTTTTGTGGGAGGTCATATATACATATTTCTATAATTGAGATGGATCACTTGATCTAGTGCTAATTGTGTATGCCTTGGTTGAATTGATCATTGAAGCTTCACATTAGACTAAGGACTATTTCATTGTTGATATCCACACACAACACACAAGTTTATGTTCAATAAATGCCATATTCATTTGTGTGATTGTACTTGATGAAATGTGTTTTCACATGCTCAATCTTTGTTAATTCAAGCCAAAAAGATTTTTGAGTGTTTTAGGTGTTTTTGGAAAGTATTTTGTTAAAAAAAAAAAAAAAAAAAAAAAAAAAAAAAAAAAAATCTGAAATTTTTCAAGAAACCCAGTTTTGCCCTGTTTTGGCGACTCAGTCGCGGGTAAGTCAAGTCGCGAGACTCAGTCGCGTCTTCGCGGGTCATTTTTGGCAACTTGTTCGCGAGTGGAAGGTCCAGTCGCGAGGGTTACTCAGAGATTTTGGCGGCTCAGCTCGCGACTCCCTCGCGGGTAGACCATCCAGTCGCGAAAAACACTTAGAAAATTTTTCAAAATTTTGTCTTTGAGCGTTTTGGCGGCTTGCCCTGGCGACTTAACTCAGTCGCGAAAATCGCGTGTTTTGCATATTGAGGGTTATTTTCAAAGTTGTTTAAAAAAAAAAAAAAAAAAAAAAAAAAAAATTTTCATTTTTCCCCTCATGCATCTTTGACATTGTTCGTACCTTCATCTCTTGCCCTCGTTTCTTCTTGACCCTTTGTCTATTCCTGACAAAAAGGGGGAGAGTATACTCTAGAGAATGTTTCGGAGTATTTTGTCATTTCTATATGACTCTTGTGCACATCCTTAGGGGGAGAAATTCTATTTCTCATGCACATTTGTAGGGGGAGAGATATTCCATAGGGGAGATGCATATACCAAGGGGGAGAAGACATTGTGTTAACTAGAAAACCTTGTTCTATTTGTTTTCTTGTTGGCTTTATGGTGCTTTGAGTTATGCTTTGTTGTTCTCATTGCATCATGTTTGTGCTTTGGACATGCATATATCCCTATGTTATTATGCTTCATTGAATGCATGTTCAGATGATCATTTGCTTTGCTATGTGATCATTATAGCCATTTCTATACTTGTTATATTATACTTGTCATTTATTACTTGCTTTACCTTGAGGGTCTAATATGTTTTGTGCAAGTGTTTCAGGGTACAAGTATAAATATGTTCCAAGTGCATCACAGCTTATCATCACTTTGAAGGGGAGAAATTTTAAGCACTTTTAGTTTATATTGTTTAAGTTTTTATTCAATATAATGAGTTTGTACCCATATGCTTTTGTAAGCTTTGAGGGTTTATGTTTTATGCATAGTTTGTAGGCCTTGTGGTTTGTACCATGCTTAAGTGCAGCCTTTATGCTATGTGAAATCAGTATTTTAAATCTAAATGTTCTGCATTGTGGTTTATGTACTGTCACTCTTGTGCCCTTGTAGGATTGTTCCTAGATGCATATGCCATGTGAGCTATGCATTGGTTGAGTGTTGAGCATACAAGTGTCTTGCCTTGTGCTTGTTAACTTGTATGTCTTTGTGTTCATTCCAAGTGTGAATGAACACTGTGATCACTACTTTGTGGTGTTCACTTGGTTGATCAAGCCATGTTTTGTTCATTAACTCCATCTTATGCTTGATCTCTTTTTGCCTGTTTCATATGCATTAATAATTTTCTGCTTACAATGATCATGGTGTATTGTTGTGTTTCAGGAGTTTATGTTCATATGATTCAAGTGCTTCACAGCTTCTAGAATTAGGTGTGAGTGAGTTTTGATCAACTGTTCCCAACTCACATGTTAAGTCTAGAGTCTGTTTTAGGGTTTTGTCACGGAATAGCCAAAGGGGGAGATTGGTATTCAACCATCTAATTGGCTTTATTCCGTGCCAAATTTGCTTGTAATTCAGCATTTAGTAACCCTGTATTTAGGTGGGATTGTTGTAAGGGTAGTGAGTGAGATAGTGTGAAGATTGCTCAAGAGTGTGCAAGAAAACAGAGAGTCGCGGCTGGGACTCGCGACTGGACTCGCGGCTTCAACCCGCCAGAAGATGCACACGTGCCAAGCATGCTGGAAGATGAACAGTCATGCTAGCTGGAGCACTACAGGACAAAACAGGACAACTGGCCATACGGTTAACTCGCGACTGGAACTCGCGACTTAGTCAAGCCGCGAGGTCAAGCCGCGAGCCACCCTTGTTTTGGAAAAACCTGACGTTTCGCATTCCACTCCTCTTCAGTATAAATACCCTTTTAACCCACGATTGAAAGAGAGCTTCCAGAGAGAATTTTGAGAGAGAAACCCTAAAGAAAAACCAGATTGTTTTACCCACAATCTCTACCTTAGAGTCTCATCAAAATCCCTCACTCTCTTCCTCTCCATTGTCAAATCCTTGAGAGGCCTTTATACCAAACCTGGTTCTCACCATTATCATCTCTGTGAGACAGTCGTTTGGAGTTCTGGGAAGCAGTTAGGAAGGAGCCAATATTCATTGGTTGATGCTACGGTGAAGTAGCGGAATCCGGAAAGCTAGAAAAGAAAAAGGTTCGGCGCAACCTCGTTGGAGCAAGAAGCTTGGAGGGCTTAGGTGCATTGGGTAGATTAGGCTTGGAGGGTCTATTGCTGTCCTTGTATCCCAACTGTATTTTCTAGTGGATTGATTACCGCTTAGAGGGCGGCGGAGAGGTTTTTCGCCGAGGTCTTCGGTTTCCTCTTCGATAACATATCTGGTGTTATCGCTGTGTTTGCATCTTCCTTCCTCTCTATCTCTGCCTTTACATTATCTGCTGTGGTTTATTTTGTTGTGGCTTAGATAGTTGTTTAATCAATACCATGTTATAGCATATATTAAGTTTCCGCACACTATTGTTTAACATATTGCGTGTGTTGATTAAATTGGTTTTTGGGGGTCTAAACGTTCAAAAGTGTTTTTGTACACGTTTTTGAACTTTCATACATTCTTGCTAATTATTTGGGACATTGTTTGTTGTATCAAACTTGTTTATTCACTATTATTTTCCAACATTTCCAACAAGCTCATAGCCAGAGATTCATTGTAATTCTGTTCCAAAGATCTTTGATCCATTCTTCAGTCAAATTGAAGTACATTGGGTGTTCGAATCAAAATCACATTACTACAAATCCAATCAACAAGTCTTTTAAGGAGATCAAATCAGAGGATCACTCTTTTGTAATTACAGAGAATTGTACCACACAATCATCAATATAAATTTGCATTTGTGAAACTATTTTACTTGTTTGACTTATTTCGAACCGAGAAATTTAGTCGTCCATAATCCTCATTTGTCAAAAATATACATTCATACATACATACATACATACATACATATATATATATATATATATATATATAGGGTTCAAATATGCAAAACTGATGCTCTTAAAAATCTTATTCATATGAAATAATGAAATGATAAAAGTCTTATAATTTTTGGTATGCTACGATATGATAGATTGTTCAATGTATGACATAAATAATGACCCTTATCTCCAAAAAGAGCAACATAGTCAAGCAGAATGGGTGCCTAACACCTTCTCATTTTATAATCTAATCTTCAAAATGTAACAAGAAATCAAAACTATGCTCTTTTTCTTTGGTTTGTAACTAGGAAACAAAATTTTATAACTTCTATTTTTAAGCTAAAATCATGTAATCTAAATTTATTTTTTATGGAATAGAGAAGTATTTTTTTTCTTTTTTTTTTTTTCCTTAAATAAACAAGTAGCATTCCAAATATAAAACCCTCAATCTAGGGGTACTTGTCTTCCTCCCCCATTTGGATTGTGGGTTTCTCACAATACACAAATGCTAATTCACTAATCTTCTTCTTCCTCCTCTTTTTTTTTTTTTTTTTTTAGGGAGGGGGGGGGGGGGAGTTTGACTTTTTCCTTTTCTCCCAAATTATTTAGTTTATGACATTTGTTCCAGGGCCTTTTTTCAAAGCTCAGCCATGTGTGGTCCATCGGAGGGGTGACCTTGCTAAACCCAAGTTTGTTTGGGGAGTTGCGTCCGGAATTCAACATTGGGCCACGTGGTCCAATGGCTACCAGCGTACTTTTAAACCTACAAAACCATTAAAACCAAAGTCTAAGAATCATGATAATGGTTGAATAAATATGTAATATGTGTTTGATGTAATAGCTTTGATTAATAGTTATAATAGTAGTTGAAATAAAGTAATATGTATTTAAAAGTGAAGCAATCATGTACTCAATGATGTAAATTTAAAGATATGAAAGCAGAGTCACTTATCTTTGTATGGTCTGCAGCTCCAACTGTTTAGCATCTGTGAGCTGATAGGATTTCAGCAAAATGACTTCAGTGATAAAGGGGCAGTTTGCCATGATAACTTCAAGATTGAAGGGGAAAAATGGATGCAACTAAAGGGAGAGAGAGTACGTCCAGCTGTGTGTAGAGGCTAGTTAAGCTTGCCCCTCTTATCATGCACTTAAATGAGTTTCCCCCTTGACAATGCTCTTTTACTTGTTGTGAGTTATGAATAGTGTTGCCTTCCATGAGAAGGGCTTTTGTATGAAGTATTTATGCCTTCTAAGAGAGGGGCTTTATGTAAGATAGATTCGTGCCTTCTAGGAGAAGGGTTTTGATTTGAGATCTTGGTGTCTTCTAGGAGAAGGGCTTTAGTAATAGAAGTCCATGCCTTCCATGAGAAAGACTTTTAGTATAAGTGCTTGATATCTCTTGAGAAGTGTAGAAATAGTAAAAAATATAGATGTTTTGTGGGATGTAGTATTTGTAATATGTATGATATGTGGAAGTATGAGAGATATAGAGGTTAAAGAGAGTAAAAATATGAGATTATAATTGCTGGAGAAGTTGTAGAGATTGCTTTCCAAGAGGAAAGATTTTGTAAGAGAAGAGTATAGAGATGTATTTAGGTATTTGAAGATAGGAGCAGTAAGATAGATGTATTTTTTGAATATGGAGAATGAGAGAATGAGTATAAGAGGGGTAATAGTGTTGTAGTGTGTTTAGCAATGTTGCTGAGATTTACTGCTAGAGGATTGATAAGGGCTTATGAATGGCATTTATGAGCTAAGGGCTGAAGAGTTTAGTTCCTGATTTGGAAACTAAAAACTCAGAAGCTCAAAACTTCATTAAGAGCTTAAGAAGATAATTAGAGGGAGAGAGAAGTTTATGAGAGAGTTCTTCTCTCTTGGTGTCCCCTTGAGGTGTTGATGAAGGGTTCTGTTTATAACTGAGTTTAAGGGGGTATTTTAGTAAAGAATATCAGCCAAAATTTGTCTCAATTAGCAATGAATCTTCAAAGAATCCATCTTAAGAATTGGCCAAAAAATGGTATGTTTAGGTTTTAGGTATTCTTGCTGCTTTGGGTAAGAGCTGCTGGGGAAAGAGCAGCAAAAATGGAAAGTATTTTAGCAAGAAAGAGATAGTTACTTTAGTTGGTTTTGGTTTTAGCCAAATGTGGAATATCAGTAATGCTAAGGTTGCTAGGTTAGCTATTACAACTATTCTGAAAAGGCTATCCCAGTTATTAGGAAAAGCTGTCACAATTATCATAAGACAGTTGTTGCTTTGGGTAGAAGCAGATGAGGTCAGATGTCAGGCTGATGGGATTTGAGCATTAAAAGGCTAATGATGTCACTTCCAGCTAGGTGTCAAGTGCTAAACATACTACTGGAGTTCTGCTGGAAATGTTTCCTTTTTTGGGTGTTTGTGTTTTTGGTCCAAGTTTCTATTACAACACGTTTTTAGTAAGTAATAGAATGATTGGTTGATAGTTAATGAAGCTTTAGAGATTTAGTCAAGGTCTCATTGTGTTATGACTTAGTCTTGGTGAGCAAGAAGAGCATTTAATGCTCTGCTCTAGCAGCTGGCAATGCAATATATGGTCTGATTGTGGCAGACAACAGCTAGATATTAGAGATATCATGAATATTCTATATATTTGGAGATTAAAGATAGCCAATCAACTGAAGCCATGTGTTTGAGTTGAATTTTAGCTGAAAGTAGTAATGTAGTTTATGTAAAATAATATAATGAAATTTCTAAATTTGTATAGGAACAGCTGAAGGTTGAATGAATAGCTATTTGTTCAGCATTTCGATGGCTGGAGATATTGAGTATTTGTCATATGATAAATGTTAAGTTTTAGGAAAAAAGCAATGGAGAATTTTATCATTTTAAGTGCTATGTGATAAGAGATGCTTACCATATGTTACCCGCTACACACAGACTCATCAAAGTTCAGGGAGTTGGAGAAGACACGCCAAGCAACATGTTTCTTTTATCAACTTTAAACCCCTGGAACTTTACTGAACATACCTCTTGGTCCTCCAAATCACGACTCTCAAAGTTTCCCCAAAGAAACTCATGAGCTTGGATCATAAGCCGAAGATGAGATGACATACCTTGGGTTTTGTTGTCATTTTGTGTAAATATGGGCTTTTGTTGAAGCCACTTGCCATGAATGTAAGAGAGGTAATATGGGTCATGAGTTTTGATTCATTGCTTGAGCCCGATATATTGATGTTGATGATGTCATGGGGTTATGATCCCAATTGATGAAAAGGAATTGTGGACCATGAATCCGTCTCTTGAAGTAAGGATCTTGTGGGCCATGTGAGCCCAATCCATGAGATATAAGCTTATTTTGGACTTTAAAGAGATATACCCAAAAAATCAATAATATGTTGATGTGGCGTGGGTTGCCAATGAGGTAGTGCCACGTGGGGCGAAAAAAGTCCTCAACAACATTTTACCTAAATCTATTGTGTCATATTTGATTATTTTGCCCAATTGCTTTTTAGTACCCCCTTAACTACCACAACTATATAACCAAAGTTTGAAGTTAATGACCAGCAAATTGTTTGCACTGCACAAGCAACATACAAATTTTCACCATATCTTTGTAATAGATTTACAACACCCAACACTCTTAAAAAATATTATGAAATAGATTCATATTCTTTCATGTGTAAAGGTTCAAACTCACCTCTCAATGTGTAAAAGACAAACTCTTCTATAAAAAATGTTTAAAGAGGAACTTTGATCACACTATCAACTTCTTTGAGAGAGTTATGAAGGACTGATTTCGAATGCTTGATTAGACAAAGTTACATACAAATTTCTCAAACGTGGTTTCATTAAAAACCTAATAGATCAGCATTAGCAATGATTGTTTTTTATTTGGAGTAAAAAAATTTTTTCCTGGAACCCTATAGTCTATATAACGTTTTCCATTATCTCCTATATATGCATCTTGGAATATGAGTAAGTCTATCCACACATAAACAGCCGAGTTATCGAAGTTTTATTTGGAATGTCCAGAAAACTTAGCAATTACTTTTCCTACCACACATTTTCTCTCTGAAACCACTTTGTTACAAATTGGTGGGTTTAACATATTAATCCATGTTAGGTTCTAAAGACTTAGGAACTAATGTATTTAGAACTCTAATGTGTATTGTTGGCAAACCATGATCAAAACAAGTTATTTAGTCTTGTTTAGACTTGCTCAAAGTTGTGCATTTTATGTAAAGTTGGATTCAAGCTGATGCAGATTTAATAGTGCATTTTGGCTTGGTTTGATCGATCGAAACTTAGCCTCGATCAATCGAAATTCGAGCAGAATGCGTTTTTCTTCAAAATTCCAACTCAGCCCTAGTTCATTTAAAACGTTTAGAGTTTTGTGTTTTTGCCCTGGGTATATAAGGCAAACCCTAGCCACGTTTTAGTGTGGCTCATATTGCTGTTTCTATAAATCTCTTGTGAGATCTGTGAGGAGTTTTCCTTTACGCAAGCTTAGGATCATCAAGAAGGAGATTCGTTCAAGAACTTGATGATTATTCAGTTGCTGCCATAAGAACTTAAAGAAACATAAGTGGGTGTGCCTGTACTTGCTGAAGAATCCAAGAAAGAAGGAGTTCGTGGTCTCAGAGTTTGTACATGATCGTGTCAGTAAGTTTCTACTTGTGGGTAGCAATAAGATGTTAGTGGTCTAAGTCCTATTGTAAAACTTCAATTCTTTTATAATGGATTTAGGTTTACCTTGAGGATAGCTAGGTTAAATCCTTCTCAGGTTTTTACTGGTTTGGTTTCCTAGGTGATCATATCATTGTGTTATTTATATTTTTGCTGCGTTGCATGATATGATTGTTTGATTGTGATAACCTAGATTTGGAATTTGGACTAAGTAATAACTTGGCTAATTAACTAGGTTAATCCACTTGTGTTTTAAGGGGTCTAAAAACAAACAATTCACACTTTCAAACGTTCACAATATAAGACATACTGGAGAGAGAAAGGAAGATAATTTTTTCCCTTCCAGTTACAAATGGGCAAATGCATAGATGACGGCTAGCAATTTTGTTCAATAAAATTACACATTGCCCTCCCTTAACAATGCCATCAATTCTTTTAAGAATAATGTTATAGCCACAAACTTTTTTACAACATTTTCACAAACTATGAGGTAGCAAATTCTGATTGATTCGCACACTTGCATCACTTTTTACTTACCAATAATCACTTACCACATAAGCAACTTGTAAAAAAATTTTAATTTTAGCATTTTCCACCCTTTAAAGGTCACAAAAAATTGATAGATTTAATCTAAAACAAAATATACAAGCCCAAAAAAATTAGTCCAACAACAAAAATTATCAATAATAAAGCTAAAAAAGTTAAGCTCAATCAACCTATTTTACCCAAAAAAAAAAAACAACCTGGCCCTTTAAAAAGTTTTAAACAAAAATTCTTAGTGGTTAAGTAGTAGAGTCAAATGCCGGAATCGTTGAACATAACAAGCAGCAAAGCCGCCCCCCTAACTTCTAGTCCTAGCTTTGTCCCTGTATTAAGTTGCAATTAATCCCATGCATCTTCCTATCATGTTTCTTTACTTTTTTAGGTATTCATAATTAATTGCATTGTTACAGAATGCCATGAACTTAAAGGAGTTTCATCAATTTATCTAGCAATTTCCAAATCTGGCCATTTGTAGATTAAATTTCGTACCAAGGTCGTTGGAGATTAGCCCTAATTTGGGAAAATTTTCGATGCTAAATGGTCACCTGACTGAAGTATGGTAAGCGAGTTGGACCACAAACCATCAAGTTGACATTATCTCAGTGCCTAATTTACATGGTTGTACCGAGTTGTCTAGGTCAATAAAATTTGGTACTTACTAGCTGTTTGTTAGTTTTTCGATAATAAATTAGCTGTTAGTAAAATTTTGTTAGATTTGAATGCTTACTTACCTAGGGAGTTGGATCGTATATATACCATCAAGGACTTATTGATAGGATTGTAAACGAGTATTGAAAATTCAAACTTGTTTATTTAATTTTATTTCAAACTCAAATTAAACTCGAGCTCATCATCAAACAAAATTGTATGTTCAAATTTGATTCATTTAATTTATTGTTGAACAGGCATGAGTTTGTTCATTAGCTTCTTGATTTTCTTATTCATAATAATATTATGATTAAATTTGTTTATCACTTTACGAATATATGAATTTTTACAACAAATGGTATGTTTATATTATCAATAAACTATTAATAATTATTTGATATTATATTATAATCTATTATAAACTTATATATTCTCATCTCAAGTCTATCTATATCACTATCTTTTCAATTAAGAATATATGTATAAAAATATAATATCATATATAGTTAAATTATGCTTCTTGTTTACGAGTTTGTTCACAAACACATTATTTTGCTAAAACTCATTTAATATTCAAGTTTAAACTTAGTCTTGAACTTAACTTATTTGCTGTAAAAACAAACATAAACAACTTAGTTTATTTACAACTCTACTTATTAGCATGGTTTTAAAAACCAATAAGGTCAAAGAACCAATTTTGACTCCGGTACCTGATTTAACCTAATTTTTTACCGCTTTTTACTAGTTTTATACCAATTTTGGGCATTTTACCAGACTGAACTAATGCCTGATTCTTGGTTGAATCGATTAGTCTAGTCTAGTTTTTAAAGTTGTGCTTATTAACAAGACATTATTAATTATACAAAGGTGCTCTCAAAATTTAAATTGATTACAAAGGTGGCTGCATGTTGAATTTAACAACCCATAAAGTGTTTTATTCCTTTGCCCTTTCTACCCCACATTAATGATTATTAAGTAAACTTATGTACATGTTGGGCCATATGATTATTTTAGTCAAAATTGTTTGTTTGTTTAGACCCCTTAAACCAGATTGTTTAACCTAATTAATTAACCAAATTGATTATTAGGTTTATTATTTAGATCTAGGTTAAACAAGCATATATCATATCATGCACAAATGCAGAAAAGTAAATAACACCATGATATGATGACCTAGGAAAACCGATGAAACTAATCGTTTCAAGGTAAAAACCTAGGGAGGATTTGACCTAGGTATCCTCAAGGTAAAGTAAATCCATTATAAGATAATCGAAGTTTTTACAAAAGATTTAACACTAAATCTATTGCTACCTCATGTAGTAACTTACTGACACAACCATGTGCAAGCTTTGAATCCACAGACTTCTTCTCTCCTTGGATTTACTGCAACACTAGCACCCTTGCTTGTGACTTTAAGATCCCACTCAAAGGTTTCAGATCACCTTCACTTGTTGATCTTGTAGCAAAAACTTTTTTAACATCGGATCTTGAGATTCTTCAAGGAATATTGCCAGTAGAAGACTTTAGAGAGCTTTGGGTACAAAAACCCTAGATCTACAATTGAAGGCACATGATGCACTCTTTTCTCTATAAAACCCTCTAAAAACCCCATCTAGGCTTAGCTTATAATGTCCTTTAAATACTAGAAAAAACGAATCGCGATTTGGACTTCAAACGGACAAGTTATGAGCTTTTTACATTTGTGGATTTTTTGCTGATAAGTGACTTCCAATCGATTGAGAGGAATCAAACAGCAATTGAGAGAACCAGATTGCAACTCACTTTTTTCATCCTAGACTTAAGTTTTTTGTCTTGGACTTGAAAGTATACCATTCTAACTCAATAACACTTACTTTTTGTCATGGTTTGCCAACACTGCAAACTCAAAACCTGGCAATTTCCCCCTTTGGCAATCCGTGACAAAACATACATACAACATAATGCCCATATACAATAAAATACCCAAATACATCACAAATCCCAATCTAAGACTCCTAACCTAGAAGTTGCAAAAAGATGCAGAAGATCTTGATCAAAAGGTACCTGTCTTTCCCGAAACACTCAAAAGAGCACATCACCGCATGTGTGAAAATAAAGGCAGATGAACAATAAATAACAACAAATATGAAACCAAAAGCAAATAACAGATATGCAATAACAACAAATAACAAATATGTAAACTAACTCTCCCCCTAAGTTAGATAAAAAAAAAAATTGAAAAATTAAAATTAAAAAAAAACTTTTATTTTCTCCCCTTTTCAAATTAAAAACACTTTCATCTCCCCCTAAATATATATATAAAAAAATAAAAATAAAAATAAAAAATTCCCAAATCGACATGATTCCCAAATTTCATCTATTTCACCCCCTTTTTGTCATGTATTGACAAAGACAACCCAATCATAAGGTAGACAGTAAACATACACAACAAAGAATAAGAGAAAATAGAGAACCAAGGGAACACTAAAGAGTTCAGCTCTATAGAAAATAGGGACAACTCCCTCTATGAAGAGCAACATTTCCCTTAAACAAACTTGACACTATGTGACCCATAAACAGATACATCCAAACACTTCAGGCACAATCAGTTAAGACTATACAATATAGATTTCAATGATATAAAAATTCAGCATACCAAGTGTTTTAGAAAAAATATTTGCACATGTATTATCCACCATATCTCAAAAAAAATATTTTTTGCAATTCACACATAAAATAGCATATACTAAAATGTACAGAACTCAAAAATTAATCAATCAATTTTTAAATCAAGTTGAGTACCCAATTTAGCAAAGTGTATGCGTGATGTGTGTGAAAACAGTGAGAGATATGACTGCAAAAATGCAAGATGGATAAAGAAAACAATGCAATGCATGTCCTAATCTATATGTGCAATGCATGAAAAGATTGATTGGTTAAAAACTTAAGGCGAAAACACCATTTTGGTCCTTATATTTTGGGATTACAATCAATTTGGTCCCTACATTTTGGTAGCAGTCAATTTGGTCCCTATTATTTTCAACTTGCAACCAATTTGGTCCCTGCCGTTATCTCACTAACAGAAAATGCCTACGTGGCTAACGGATTGCATTGTTGCCATCTAATATCAAATTTAATTTCTTTTTAATGTTAGACATGCCAACAATGCAATCCGTTAGCCACGTAGGCATTTTCCGTTAGTAAGATAACGGCATGGACCAAATTGGTTGCAAGTTGAAAATAGTAGGGACTAAATTGACTGCTACCAAAATGTAGAGACTAAATTGACCGTGACTTAAAAATGTAGAGACCAAAATGGTGTTTTCGCCAAAACTTAAAAATTGAAAATTTTCCAATTTCGATCGATTGAACATCAATCGAGTATCAATTGAGAGAGGCACAAAGTTTTGAACACAAAAGCTCACATTTTCGATCAGTTGAGGAAGATCTTCGATTAGTCGAAGCAGTGAAAAATTTTAAAACTTAAAAATCTTGAAATTTTATGCAGAAAAACAATTTGAAAGCAGTTTTTATGACTCAATGCAAATGAACATGATCCAAAATAGTTTTAAGAACATGATGCCTCTTTAAAAAAATAATAGCTAAAATATAAAAATTATTTTCTAGTAAAAATTTCTTAACTACAATTTTGTTGAATTCATGTAAATAGTACTCTATATGCCAGCCTAAGCCTAATGCGACCGAGCCCATACACAAATGTCCATTTAACTCTACGCAGGTTTTTTAATCTATAGGGTTTTTGCTCAGACTTTCAAGCCATGGACGACACCACCACCACCACCACCACTGCCGCCGCCGCCTCTACCGCCACCACTTACAACAATAACAGGAATAAGTAGAAGAAGAACCAAACCCCAGAAGCCAAATTCCACTCAGACCTCACACCCTGCTCCAATAACTTCCATGTACATTTTAATTTGAACACGTTCAACAATTTTGATGACTTCAAGCCATATTGGTGGTTGTTCATGGTATTACATTTCTATGATATACTAGAGAGTAGAATCTAAATCCAATTAAATGATTAACTTCTTTCAAATGAAAGTAAAAATATGCTTGGACGTTCTTTGTGACTTCCTACGGTTTCTGATTTTGGGCATTTGTAATTTATCATATATTTCATAACAACGGAGCTTAAGGTCATTTATTTCGATCTTCTGCATTAAAATGAGATCAACTTCCTATTAGTTTTTGGAACCTTCAAGGCACATGAAAAAGGAAAGGGGGGAGGAGGAGTCCCATCTTGAATAACACATTACATTTATAATGGCTCATAAATGTACAAGATTATAATTGGATACTATTATAGTCCGTCATTACACAAAAAAAAAAAAAAAAAAAAAAAAAAAAAAAAAAAAGGTAATATTTTTATTTCTTATTTTTTTTAATTCTCTCTTTAGCTATTTCTCCCCTATTTTTCATCTCTCTTTAGCTTCTCCTTAGTTGTTTCTTTCTTTTGTTTGCTCTAGATGTTTGATTTGGTTTGTGTTTTGAGGGTGGAGATTAAACTCAAATGGGTTTGGTGTTTTGTTGCTCTAGGTTTTGTTTTGTTGGTGCAAATTGAATTCAAATGGGTTTTGATTGATTTGTGAGAAGAACACCAGAAAACACCAAAAACAAAACAAGAGAGAGAAGACAACTACTAATACACGTTCGTGCAAGAGAGAGAGGGAAAAAAAGCCATGCATGAGAGAGAAAATAAAAAGGGTGTGTGTTGTCCTATAAGTGGGTCCCATCATGCTTTTCAAAATATTTATAACAATATCATTCAGTATTGTTACTCAAATTGAAAACTACTCTAGATGTGTTCTCAAAATACAGTGTATAAACCCAAAATTGAAAACTGACTCAAACACTGTTGAATCTTGCTCAAACCTTTCTACCAAACACACATTGTTTTTGGTCTACAGTTTTCAATATTTAAATACTAAAAAATTTTATTTGAACTCACATTCCAAAAAAGCAAAAAAATTGGCTTATAAGCTATTACCAAACACACAAGGTTACAGATGGGTAAATGCAAGGGGTATGTATACTCCAAATACAACCCTTTAACTCCCTTTTCACACTTCATTTATTCGTAACATACATTTATTTAGCTCCTCACATCAATTCATTTACTTGCATATTTAATTTCTGAACACTAATTCACTCCAAGTAAAATTCTAAACAAAATGGCAACTAGCTAGGTAGGTTGCAATTGCCTTATTGATGATAGAAAATTCCAAATTAAACCACAACATTTTTCGAAATAAAAATAAACAATCCCTCAAAGTTATCGTTTCATTGAGTACTTTATCAGGCCAGGAATATGAGTGTTCATAATGTAGTCTCCCCAGTCAATGCACTTTGGATCAAAGTTAAACAAATGCATGTCGACATCGTTCTCTCTAATTGTCACTCGCAGCTTTTCTGTGTTGGAGTCATCAAAGCTGTATGGAAAACAAAAGATTATTATCAGTGCATTCATTGAAAACACGATTGAAAAATTAATATATGAAAATAAACAATACCTACCAACCAGTAAAAAATACATATGGTTTGTAGAGGTCAACCAATCGCATCACTACTTTGACCTTCCGGTTAAGATTAATATATATTTCCCGATAATACTGGAAAAGCACCAGATTTGCTAACCATAACACCTTCAAAAAATAAAGCCAGGAAAAAAAAAAAGTAATAGTATAGTAATAGTATAGAGAATACACATATTGAGGGGACGTTTTCTCTGTGATATTGCATGCATAGTACTGTCTGATTCACAGGAACCTTTGAAAGGAAATGCTATATTTTCTTTTTGTTGCAAGAATAAAATACCACTAAAAATATTTAACAGTGTTTGGTGGCCAAATACCTTCAACGGCAGTTTATATCGAATAGCCATGTATGCTTGAAACATATCAATATTGCTAAAGACTATCATCTTGCTGACTTTGATTGACTTTCCATTTCTATCAATCCATGGATTTTGAGTGAAGTACAGAGAGCTTAAATCTGAAAGACTAGAGAGTTTCATCGGATTTCTCATTGAAGAACCCACATGGAAGATGATCTGAGAAGACTTATTTGCATGAGCTACCATGGCCATAATCATAGAATTTACCACCATATCTGCTGGTATCTGCATGACTTTCAAAATTCAATATTGGAAGATCGTTGAAAAGACTTAAATGGGCAAACACAAGCTTAAAATCCAGATGAATAGATTTGTCTACACGTGCTTGCTTAAAGAGTGAAGAATTAATTTAACTCACAACATCCATGATTGTCTTAGGATGGCCAAGAAAGCATTTCAATTTCCCTTTACCGTAGGCAGCAATTACACCATCAACGGTTCTGTAACAAGAAAATTAAATTTAACCAAGCAAGATTCAATCACGAATATTATGAGGGGCGGTGGGGTGGGGGGGAGGGGGGTGTTAAAACAAAAAACAAAAGGACCAATTCAATGTTATTTTCTTGAATGTTTCTTTTCATAGTTAAATAGTGGGGAGTAGAAGGTGAGGTTCAAACCATAAGGAACCATAAAGAATGTTATTGATGGTTTTTAGACCCCTTAAACGACAATTGGATTAACCTACTTAATTAGCCAAGTTGTTACTTAGTCCAAATTCCAAGTCTAGGTTATCACAATCAAACAATCATATCATGCATAGCAGCGGAAAATAAATAAGACAATAATATGATCACCCAGGAAAACCAAACCGGTAAAAAACCTGGGGAGGATTTGACCTAGCTATCCTCAAGGTAAACTTGAATCCACTAACTTGAAAGAATCGAAGTTCATACAATAAGACTTACAAGCCCCCACGCTTGACTTCTTATTGCTACCAACCAGTAGAACTTACTGACACGACCACATGCAAGTTCCGAATCCACGGATTCCTTCTTTCTTGGATTCACCACCAACTACAAGCATACCCGCTTGTGTTTTCTTTAAGCTTCAATGGCAGCAACTGAATTGATCATCAAGATGTAAATAAATCTTCTCCTTGAAAATCCTAAGCTTGTGTAAAGGAAAGCTCCTCTAGATCTCACAAGAGATTTACACAAACCGCAAATATGAGCAACCTTTAGAGAGCCTTTGGGTACAAAACCCTAAATACAAAAAGAGGCACAAGAGGCACTCTAATCTCTCTAAAAACAACTTTAAAAAACGTTCTAGGGTTTCCCTTATATATAGGAGAGTTTTACTTGAACCCTAATACATTTACGTAGAGTTTGGGCTGAACTGGAACTCTGCAGAAAAATAAATCTGCACGTGGTTCGATCGATCGAGTCTAATTTTCGATCGATCGAGCCTTACAGATTTAGTCCAATAAATTCTGCAATCACTCGATTCCAATTTCACAAATAAACATACTTTGAGCAAGCCTAAATCTAGACTCTATGTTTTGATCATGGTTTGCCAACATAATACAAATTGAAGTTCTAATACATTAGTTCCTAATTTCTTAGAACCTAACAATCTCCCCCTTTGGCAATCCGTGACAAAACACATCACAAACATGAAATGCTCAAAGTTACATATAGCCCAAAAATAATTCAACCTAACTATTATCTATCAGTTGCAAGTGTAGACAGCAGCATGACTAAATCAACCTGTATATTTTCTGAAACACTCAACAAACACATAAACGCATGTGTGACAGAAAAACAAAAACAATAAATCAACAAATATGCAATCTAACTCTCCCCCTAAGTTAGATACATCAAAAATAATGTTAACTCAATGTTAACTCACCCTAAACAGAACATTTTTGTATTTTCCACACATTTCATCTAAATCTCTCCCCCTTGAAAGTTCAAAAACGTGTACAAAACACCTTTGAACGTTTAGACCCCCAAAAAACCAACTTAACCAATTCAAGCAATATGTCAAACAACTAGTGTGCGAAAACTTAACACATGCTATAATATGAAATTGGTTATAAATTATCTAAGCCATAACAAAATAAAATCCACAGCAGATAAATATAAAGGCAAAGATAGAGAGGAAGGAAGATGCAAACATAAAGACAACACGCAATGTGTTATCGAAGAGGAAACCGAAGTCCTCGGCGAAAAACCTCTCCGCCGCCCTCCAAGCGGTAATCAATCCACTAGAAAATACAGTTGGGATACAAGGACAGCAATAGACCCTCCAAGCCTAATCTACCCAGTGCACCTAAGCCCTCCAAGCATCTTGCTCCAACGAGGTTGCGCCGAACCTTTTTCTTTTCTAGCTTCCCGGATTCCGTTACTAGACCATAGCATCAACCAATGAAGATTGGTTCCTTCTTAACTGCTTCCCAGAAATCCAAACGACTGTCTCACAGTGATGATGATGGTGAGAACTAGGTTTGGTATAATGCCTCTCAAGGATTTGATAATGGAGAGGAAGAGAGTAGGGGAATTTGAAGAGACTCTAAGGTATAGATTGTGGGTGAAACAATCTAGTTTTTCTTTAGGGTTTCTCTCTCAAAATTCTCTCTGGAAGCTCTTTTTCAATCGTGGGTTAAAGGGGTATTTATACTGGAGTGGGAGAGGAATGTGAAACGTCAGGTTTTACAAAACAGGGGTGGCTCGCTGCTTGACCTCGCGGCTTGACCAAGTCGCGAGATCCAGTCGCGAGTTAACCGTATGGCCAGTTGTCCTGTTTTGTCCTGTAGTGCTCCAGCTAGCATGACTGTTCATCTTCCAGCATGCTTGGCACGTGTGCAGCTTCTGGTGGCTTGCAGCCGCGAGTCCACCCGCGAGTCCCAGCCGCGAGTCTCTGTTTTCTTGCACATTCTTGAGCAAACTTCACTCTATCTCACTCACTACCCTTACAACAAACCCACCTAAATACAGGGTTACTAAATGCTGAATTACAAGCAAATTTGGCACGGAATAAAGCCAATTAGATGGTTGAATGAATTCAACCTTACAATCTCCCCCTTTGGCTATTCCGTGACAAAACCCTAAAACAGACTCTAGACTTAACATGTGAGTTGGGAACAGTTGAACAAAACTCACTCACACCTAACTCTAGAAGCTGTGAAGCACTTGAATCATATGAACATAATACTCCTGAAACACAACAATACACCATGATCATTGTAAGCAGAAAATTATAAATGCATATGAAACAGGCAAAATGTGATCAAGTAAAGATGGAGTTAATAAACAAATCATGACTTGATCAACCAAGTGAACACCACAAGGTAGTAATCACAGTGCTCATTCACACTTGGAATGAACACAAGGACATACAAGTTAACAAGCACAAGGCAAGACACTTGTATGCTCAACACTCAACCAATGCATAACACACAAGGCATATGCATCTAGGAACAATCCTACAAGGGCACAAGAGTGACAGTACATAAACCAAAATGCAGAACATTTAGATTAAAGTACTGATTTCAACATAGCATAAAGGCTGCACTAAGCAAGGTACATACCATAAAGCCTACAAACTATGCATAAAACATTAACCCTAAAAGCTTACAAAAGCACAAGGGTACAAACCACAAAAGCATTCTGAATAACATCATCAAAATATATTAAAATTTAAACCAAGAGTATAAGTAATGAGTTAGAAACAACTATACACAAAATACCCAAAAACATAAGCATATATAAACAGAGTTTCTGAATTTGATAACTATGACAACTCCCCCTCAACACATTACTCCCCCTTAAGATTTGCTTTTCTGCTTTTCATCATTAGTGATAGAATTTCTCCCCCTTTTTGACCGGAATGGCCAAAGGGTCACTGGTCATGCTGAGTAGTGAATCACTGGTCATGCTGAGTAGTGAAGCTGTCAAGTTTAGCAGACAAGACATCAATCTGGTCTTGCATGGCTCTCATCCTGTCAGAGTGCTCAGTTTGGACTGCCCTGATCCCATCAAGTCTTTCCAGAATGATTTGGAAAGCATCTGGAGATGTATCTGCAGAAGTTGAAGTTCTGTGTCTTTTGCCACTCCTCCTAGGTGTTGAGGTTGATGCATGCCCTGCTGCCTCTGCTTTAGTCTCCATTGGGACACCCTCCCCTTCATCACCTTCATCTTCTTCTCCTGGAAGCCTAACACTTATCCTTTTGCAGGTAAGCTTGTTAATTGCAGAGGGTGTGGACATGGGACTGATGTCTTGAGGGATTGGAACACCCTTCCTTCTGAAAATCCTCATTAGCAAACTGGGAAAGATCAATTTAGGCCTAGAGGTTGTTCTAGTCTCATCCACAATGGTGTCATATATGTGGGAACTTATGTCTATGAAATTCTTTTCTTTGAGATCCATCAGAAAAACTGCTCTAGCACAATTGATTATAGTCAATTTCTTAATGGGATAGAGGTTAAACATCATGATTATTGTAAGGCACCTCATGTCCACTGGAAAGGCAGTGGTATTCAAACATTTCCCTTCTTTCTGCCCACCTATCCTTTGTTGAACTGTTTCAATAGAAACACTCCTATCCTTGTAATTGATAAATTCTTCATCATCTAATCCTTCAAGCCCTAATGCATCATCTATGACATGAGCATCCAAAACGAATTCTTTACCTCTCACCCAGCAACTTAATTCATTCTCCTTTATCACAGCATTTGAGTAAAATTCCCTAATCAGGGGTTCACACACAACAGGAAAACCACTCAGAAGCTTTTCCCATCCTCTTCCTTCAAAACAGCTGGGAATAAAGGTTTGTCTTAAGTCTTCCAAATCTACAAATCTTTCTTGAATGATTCCTGCATTCAAGAAGCTATCCTTGTATCTCTCAAAGTGATGAACAGACCTAAACAGTTTAGAATCCATTTTTAATCTTTTGTCAGCCTTCTTTGCAGTAGATTTCTTCTTCTGAGGTGAGGGAGCCATCTGTGAACAATCAAAAAAGGCCACAACAATAGAACAATATATGTGCATAACCAGTCAGTACCATGTAATTAACAAAGAGATATCATCCATACAAATGAACTTTGAACATTTAAACAATAAGCTACTTAGAACAATCACATGGATAAACCAAGCCTAAGATAGGAAACACATGAGCAACATGGAGAAACTATCCTAAAGGCAGATATCTGTCATTGAGACATATAATTGAAAGATGATATGACACACACTCAGTGTTTTGAGGCTAACAGAATCTCCCAACAGATTAACACAATAGAACAATCACATTCAGCACAGTAAAAACACCTAATATCCAACGGAACATTTTGAAACAACACAATAGCTCAAGATCAGATAAAATAAAAGACACACTAAGCTAAGCACAGGATGAAGACCAAAAAGGAAACGACTATCATCAACACAAACATTAGAAACAGCAACCACAAGCTAAGCATGAACAAGGAGCTAAATCCGAAACACTAACCCATTTCAAAATCACAAACATATGCGAAAAATCAAAGGGGAAAAGCACAAAATCAAGTAGAAAAGAGTGCAAAACTGAAAACCCATACCTGTGACTTGAAGATTTTGAGCTACAAGAATGCAACAATGGAGATTGGAAATGGGAGCACGGAGTGTTTGGGAGGGAGATAGTTTAGAGAGAAGATGAACAGTCACAAAAGTTCGTGGGAAAACTGAAAAGAGGTTTAAAAACTGCTCCTGTTTTTGCAAAACACGCGATTTACGCGACTTGATTAAGTCGTCACACAGTCGCCAGCTCAAGCCGCCAAAGCACTCAAGAACAAAAATTTGAAAAAATTTTCTAAGTGTTTTTCGCGACTGGAAGGTCTACCCGCGAGTGAGTCGCGAGCTGAGCCGCGAAAATCTCTGAGTGAACCTCGCGACTGGACCTTCCACTCGCGAACAAGTCGCCAAAAATGACCAGCGAAGATGCGACTGAGGCTCGCGACTTGACATACCCGCGACTGAGCCGCCAAAATAGGGCAAAACTGTATTTTTGAAATTTTCAGATTTTTCAAACAAAATACTTTCCAAAAACACCTAAAATACTCAAAAATCTTTTTGTGCTTGAATTAACAAAGATTGAGCATGTGAAAACACATTTCATCAAGTACAATCACACAAATGAATATGGCATTTATTGAACATAAACTTGTGTGTTATGTGTGGATATCAACAATGAGATAGTCCTTCGTCTAATGTGAAGCTTCAATGATCAATTCAACCAAGGTATACACAATTAGCACTAGATCATGTGACCTATCTCAATTATAGAAATATGTATATATGACCTCCCACACAACTTGATAACATAACTTGGAGCTTTACATTTTACTCCACTTTAAGTCATAACATTTGATCTTTTTGATCCTTTTTTGAGGCAATCACCTCTCATTGTGAGAGTGATATTTGACATTTCACTTTAATGATCAAGCCTTTGGCTTTGAATAAACAAACACTTTAATATAAGGTCGCTTACCCTTTTTTCTAGTTAAATACTAGAATGTGCGACAGGCTTTTGCAGCTCAATATCTCTTTTCATTTGGAGAATTACATTTGGTGAGCTCTTTTTAGCAAAACAAAAAATAAAAAGTGGGAAGATATATAGACATAAGTCTATGCATGTCTCAAGATCAACATAATCATTTACTAATCATTCATGACAAGTTTGAAGATCTATTTACAACAATCACATAGATTTCAAGATTTTTCCCATAGTGATATAAGTGCATGAAAATAAGCAATGCTCGAAAATGCACAAAGCCATTAGCACAAAGGTACAAGGCAAAACAAGTTTTGAGACAAAACTCAACAAAGTCAATCAAGCTTTTTGATTTTCTAATTTTTATGTGGTTTTTGGATTTTTGACACAAGAAATAAAAAGATTGATAAAACAAAATTAAAAATATTCACAAGTAGACAAGCAAACAACCAACATCAAAAACAGCAAACAAATCAAACAAACATTGTCGCAAAGCATAGGAAGTATTAATGCATGGACATGTTGTAATGCTTATGCATGAGTACCCTTTTTCACTCACACGTCACTTGCGTTTGGGGTGATTTCCTTATAAGATTGGGTACGGGAGTTAGGGCTTTCAAACCTTCGTGAGAAGCTTTCCAAGCAGTTGGTGAATGCACCAATCATCTTCATCACGTTCATCATTCCGGGATCTCCATTTTGATCTCTAGATTGATCACCTGCCCAAATTCTCCTGTCATTTCTGGGTCCTCCTGACCTTTGAGGAGTTGCACTGTTCTTTGCTCTCAGTTTTTGGCAATTTGGTCAAGTATGCCCTTGAAGTCCGCAATAATGGCACACATAAGTTCCTCTAGGACCTCTTTGTGGTCGTGGACGTGACTTAGCACGAGATTCAGACCTGCCCACAGACTGATTACGGGGATTCAGCATTCGTTGGTTCACCACATTCTTCTTCTCCTCCACCTCGAGCTTCTCACCAGTAAGGTCAGCTACAACTGGATCTTTGGCCTTTACAAACTTCACTTCTTTAGTGACATTTCCAGATGAACTACTTCCTCCGGTATATCCCAATCCGGATTTGTCTGAAAAGCTCTTTTGAGATGATATAACATCATCTAGCTTCTTGGTGGTGACCCTCTCTATTTTAGCATTCGCTTGCACAACCTCATTCTCAAGAAATCTCACTTTTGTGTAAGTTTCGGACAACTCACCATTCAGTGTTTCTATCTCACATTTGGCCTCCCTATATCGAATTAGGAGACTTTTGTAGTCCTCCTCAGCCTTCTTCATTTTTCTCACAGCAGCCTTGGCCACCCTTGTGTACTCACCCGACTTCTCCAAGAGTGAGTTATAATTCTCTTGAAGATTTGCTGTGCTTTCTTCTTCTTCATCTTCTGATTCTTCAACAATTCCTAGTGATTCATCATCACTATGTTCTCCAAGGTCTCGTACAAGCAGATTCAACTCATCCGAAGACTCAACATGAGCAATAGTCATAAAAGCTGAATAGTTCCCTTCTCCATCACAGCTCTCTTCAGATTCTGAGTCAGACGAATCTGAGTCACTCAAGGTCGTGGCATACACCTTGCCTTTCGATTTCAAATAATTTGGACATTCCTTCTTAAAGTGTCCATGCCCGTTACATTCAAAACAAGTGACACCTTGTGTGGGTTGGGATTCTTTTCCATCTTTCTTTTTGAAATCCCTCTTCTCCCTTCCAGAACTTTGGAATTTTCTTTTATCATCAAATTTGCCATTATTTTTGAATTTCAAAAACTTTCTGAAATTTTTGACAAGGTAGACTACATCTTTGTCAACCACATCTTCTCCCGATGAGTCTTGATCTTCCACCTTCTCATTAATGGTCTTTAGGGCAAGGGATTTACTCTTCCGTTGATTGGGCAGCGACATCTCATAAGTCTGCAAAGAACCAACCAGCTCCTGTACTTTGATGTCATCAAGGTCCTTGCTCTCTTCAATTGCTGTCACTTTAGCACGAAAACTTTCCGGCAATGATCGAAGGATCTTCCTTACAATCTTTGAGTCCTCCGTTTTCTCCCCCAAGTTGAACTTACTGACAACCACCTCATTTAACTTCCCATAGAAAGAGTCAAAAGACTCATCCTCACTCATTTTGAGCTCCTCAAACCGAGTGGTCAGCATTTGTAACTTGGTGTCTTTCACTTTCTTCGTGCCTTCATAAGTTGTTTCCAGAATCTCCCATGCTTCTTTGGCAATGGTAATGTGAGAAATCCTGTGAAATTCATCTGGAGACACACCACAGAAAATAGCATTGAGTGCTTTACTGTTAGCATTAGATGCAGCAAGTGCTGCCTTATCCCATGTGGATTTGGCTGCCTCAGGTTTGGTCCAACCAATCTCAACAGCATCCCAAACGGATTCATCAATAGAACACAGAAAAGCTCTCATACGAACCTTCCAAAAATCATAATTACTACCATCAAAATATGGAGGTGCATTTAGGGATTGAGACCTATCCATCTCAAAAGGGAGTCAGGGATCACACAATGGTAATGAAACCAATAGCAGTGTACCCGCTCTGATACCAATTGAAAGTTCAAAAACGTGTACAAAACACCTTTGAACGTTTAGACCCCCAAAAAACTAACTTAACCAATTCAAACAATATGTCAAACAATTAGTGTGTGGAAACTTAACACATGCTATAATATGAAATTGGTTATAAACTATCTAAGCCATAACAAAATAAAATCCACAGCAGATAAATATAAAGGCAAAGATAGAGAGGAAGGAAGATGCAAACACAAAGATAACACGCGATGTGTTATCGAAGAGGAAACCGAAGTCCTCGGCGAAAAACTTCTCCGCCGCCCTCCAAGCGGTAATCAATCCACTAGAAAATACAGTTGTGATACAAGGACAGCAATAGACCCTCCAAGCCTAATCTACCCAGTGCACCTAAGCCCTCCAAGCTTCTTGCTCCAACGAGGTTGCGCCGAACCTTTTTCTTTTCTAGCTTCCCGGATTCCGCTACTAGACCATAGCATCAACCAATGAAGATTGGTTCCTTCCTAACTGCTTCCCAGAAATCCAAACGACTGTCTCACAGTGATGATGATGGTGAGAACCAGGTTTGGTATAATGCCTCTCAAGGATTTGACAATGGAGAGGAAGAGAGTAGGGGAATTTGAAGAGACTCTAAGGTATAGATTGTGGGTGAAACAATCTGGTTTTTCTTTAGGGTTTCTCTCTCAAAATTCTCTCTGGAAGCTCTCTTTCAATCGTGGGTTAAAGGGGTATTTATACTGGAGTGGGAGAGGAATGTGAAACGTCAGGTTTTACAAAACAGGGGCGGGTTGACCAAGTCGCGAGATCCAGTCGCGAGTTAACCGTATGGCCAGTTGTCCTGTTTTGTCTTGTAGTGCTCCAGCTAGCATGACTGTTCATCTTCCAGCATGCTTGGCACGTGTGCAGCTTCTGGCGGCTTGCAGCCGCGAGTCCCAGCCGCGAGTCTCTGTTTTCTTGCACATTCTTAAGCAAACTTCACTCTATCTCACTCACTACCCTTACAACAAACCCACCTAAATACAGGGTTACTAAATGCTGAATTACAAGCAAATTTGGCACGGAATAAAGCCAATTAGATGGTTGAATGAATTCAACCTTACACCCCTTTTTGTCATGCATTGACAAAGACAACTTAAACAAATAGTTGACAGAAAACATACACAATAGAGTAAGAGAAAATAGAGAAATAAGGTAACACAAAACAATTCAACTCTATAGGAAATAGAGACAACTCCCCCTATGAACAACAAAGTGAAAAAACAAGCTTCTCCCCCTATAAAAATAGGAAAAACAAAACAAGTTTTGGGAAAAACAGTTTTAGGGAAAAATAAAGGCGGTGGGGATAAATAAAAAGACACAAACCAAGTTTTTAAAAAAAACTAAGTTGAGGATACACATGAAGAAAAAATATTCTCTCTTTCAATAAAATGCAAACATGGCACTATGTGATCCACAAACAGTTGCATGAGTAAAGAAAATATTTGTACATTGATTATCCATCATATCTCTTAAGAAAAATATTTTCTACAGTTCACATATAAAAATAGCATATACTAGAAAGTACATAACTCAAAAATTAATCAATCAATTTTTTGATCAAGTTGAGTACCCAATGTAGCAAAGTGTATGCATGTTATGTGTGAAAACAATGAGAGATATGACTGCAAAACTGCAAGATGGATACAAAAACAATGCAATGCATGTGAATCCTAAACACAAATGATGCATGAAAAAAATTGGTCAAATACTTAAAAAAAAACTGAAAATTTTTCACTCCTCAAAGCACAATATTTCATGAATGAAATGCATGAGTATGAGATTAAAAGTTTTTAAAAAAAACTTGAATTCAACCTAGATCTTCCAAAAACAAGTTTTTCAACCAATTTGTCTCCAAAACTCAAACATTAAGCACATTTTGCATCAAAATCAAGGAACTTTAATCTTGGATGGCCACAACAAGATCACACACAATATAATGTACCAAGTTTAACAAAGAGTAACTTGTGTAGTGTGTGTAACTAGAAAAAACTTGAGATACATGTGAGGTGATATATGAATAGCAATCAATCATAAAGTCTACAAAATTCATCACATTGAATTTAAAAGAGACTATCACCTAAAGAGTTACATCATATAACTCTCACATCTCCTAGAACATAAGCTTGCAATCATGTAAGTTTCTTGAATTTTGTCTCATAATATACACACCAATTTTAATTATGTGATTTGGCATTAAGCCTAATAGTACATACCAATTTTAAGCATTAAGTAATTAAACCGAGGCTACACCTTATGTTCTTTTTGTGCATGTGTTACACTTTCTTGAGTACAAAATCTTATGATATATACTAAGGTGTTCATGATTGGCTAGTGAACAGTGGTGAGATGGTTATTTATGCCTTTCTCTAAAGGTTTAAGTCCGACAGTCAAAGACATGTGACTTCAAGATCAAAACAAAGTGATCAAAACCAAAAACATCTTTCCCACACAACATGCACTACAAAGCTTCAACTAGTAAAGTGCAATAAATAAGTTCATCAAAGTTAAACAAGGTACATAAACTTGTTATGTAAAGATATTATGGCCAATCCTTGATTATAAATCCAAGATGTGAAATAAAAAACACAAAAATCTTTTTGGTTTAAAAAAAATTATGACCAAAAACAAAAAGCACACATTATGCTAAATGAATAATGCAAATGCAATGCATGACAATGCTTAACTAAGCTATAGAGGGTACACAAATAAGAAATATCAATTTCTTAATTAACCCATGAGTACATGTACAAACTAGTAGATACTCACACAAAATCAGAAATAGCTTAGCACTTATTTAACACATACTATTCAAGTTTCTCCACAATGTCAAGCATGTTCTAAATCAAGAGAGAGATATCATAATTCATGTAATCCTCAAAAAGAAATAAAACTAGACACAAAATAAAATATTTTTGTCTTTTTGAAATTTTTCAATGTTTTTGGATTTTTTATTTTTAAAAAAAAAAAACTTAAAAAAAAAACAAAAACAACCAAAAACAAAAACAAAACATGTCCACTAATAATTGAAAGAATTAAATCAAGGGCATGTCAGCAACACTCACCTTAGAGAATCTTTTCTCACCCATCTAGCACGAGTCTTCGGCTTTGTAGGTGAAAATCCATGTGAAGTAGAGTGTATTTGAGGAATTATACCAATTTTTTGAGACAGATTGAAATCCTGCAAATTCCTTTTACAAGCCAACAAGCTTAAATTTTTCAAAATAATATGAAACAATTTATATGGACTTATGGCAAGAGAAATATCATCACATATCCTAGATTTTAACACAAAATGCTTAAATTTCAGTTTATGACAATTAGGACGAATGTGACCATGGACACCACAAAAGTGGCAAACGGGAACAAATTTAGGAACATCAGTATTCCTAGTGGGGTATCCGGTCACAGGCTTTGGTTCTTGCCTCAACAAAGAACAATTTGGTCTAATATGACCAATAACAACACAAAGGTGATAGGTAGGCACAAAAACAGATTTATTATACTCTCTAACAGTAAGTTTAGACTTAGGTTTAGAAACTTCAGTATCTACATCAGAACTTTTACCTTTGTCTAACCTAGCAAAATAAACCTTTTCTTTATTATTCCTCTTGAAATGAGGGATATAAACTTTCTCAGTTTTAGGCTTAAGAGAAGCAGAAACACTTCTGTTATCAACAGCAGGCTTGATACAAGTCAAATCTTCAATTTTAGACTTAGATTCAACTAACTCTTGTTCCAAGCTTTTCATCTTCTCATCTTGAGAGGAAATTTGATTTCTCAATTCTTTCTATTAGATTCATCTAATCTAACGACCAATTCCTCTTTTTCAAGATTAGCCAATTTTAACTCTTCCTTGAATTTCTTAGCAATTTTCATAGATTTCAATAATTCCTTACGAAGAGTTTCACAAGCATCAATAAAATCAACAGAAGCATGAGCAGAAACATGATCAGAAAGACACTTCAAATTATCCATGACAACAGGGGTCAAGGATCAGCTCTTAGATCAAAAGATCTAAAACAAAAGAGCAACCCGCTCTGATACCACTTGATGGTTTTTAGACCCCTTAAACCACAATTAGATTAACCTAGTTAATTAGCCAAGTTGTTACTTAGTCCAAATTCCAAGTCTAGGTTATCACAATCAAACAATCATATCATGCATAGCAGCGAAAAATAAATAAGACAATGATATGATCACCTAGGAAAACCAAACTGGTAAAAAACCTGGGGAGGATTTGACCTAACTATCCTCAAGGTAAACTTGAATCCACTATCTTGAAAGAATCGAAGTTCATACAATAAGACTTACAAGCCCCTACGCTCGACTTCTTATTACTACCAACCAGTAGAACTTACTGACACGACCACGTGCAAGCTCCGAATCCACGGACTCCTTTCTTGGATTCACCACCAGCTACAAGCACACCCGCTTGTGTTTTCTCTAAGTTTCAATGGCAGCAACTGAATTGATCATCAAGGTGTAGATAAATCTTCTCCTTGAAAACCCTAAACTTGTGTAAAGGAAAACTCCTCTAGATCTCACAAGAGATTTACACAAACCGCAAATATGAGCAACCTTTAGAGAGCCTTTGGGTACAAAACCCTAAATACAAAAAGAGGCACAAGAGGCACTCTAATCTCTCTAAAAACAACTTTAAAAAACGTTCTAGGGATTCCCTTATATATAGGAGAGTTTTACTTGAACCCTAATATGTTTAAGTAGAGTTTAGGCTAAACTAGAACCCTGCAAAAAAATAAATCTGCACATGGTTCGATCAATCAAGTCTAATTTTCGATCGATCGAGCCTTGTAGATTTAGTCCAATAAATTCTACAATCACTCGATTCCAATTTCACAAATAAACATACTTTGAGCAAGCCTAAACCTAGACTCTATGTTTTGATCATAGTTTGCCAACATAATACAAATTGAAGTTCTAATACATTAGTTCCTAATTTCTTAGAACCTAACAGTTATTAACACTAAATAAACTATTACTTGAATCCCATTATTTTCTTGATCACCTAATCTTCTTAATTAATTATTACCCAACCAAACATGAATAATAATTTCACAAAATTGTGAACTTCTATAATTTCATGTCAAATTATAATTACCTCGCGCCTTCAATCCAACCTGAAAATGGCTCTTTATATGTACTGGTTATCATAGTGGGGCGTATGATAACTAAGGGCAAATTCTTATTATAGTTTCCTAAAAGCATTTCCCCCAATGCCTTCGTATACACGTAGGTGTTTGGCCATCCATATAGTTTTGCCCTAGCAATTAATAAAAAGAAACAAATAAAATTAACAAAAGGGGGGAAAATCATGTGGAGAAAGACTTTATAATTACTTCACAAAATGTTTGAGTAAATATATATTATGTTATTTCGAAATGTTATTAAAGCATATAACATATTTTGTAAGATTCTTAAAAACCTTTTGGTGCCAAAATCCTTCATGGTTGATGTGATTTCTTCATTCGTGGCACCTTGTACTCTTAATCTATCTAGGTATTCCTCCACAAGTTCTTTTTCGACATTGATATCTAATCTTGAAGTTCCCTTTAGCCTGTCTCCCTTGTAAATTGGGCTCTCTAGTATGTACCCGCCCTTCTCGCCACACACATAAGCTGTGAAACAACATCAATAGTTTATTGAAGAGAGCTCATTTTTTACGATTGCAATGAAGAATATGGGTGATCAAAGTAGCTTATTAGTGTATAAGGGCAATAATCAAGTCTACACTGACCAGTTGATACATGGAGAAGGACCTTCAATTTAATACATTTCTTTGCAAAGCTCAAAACATGCAAAGCTCCAAATGTATTGATGCCCAATGCAACGTCATATCTTAAAAAGGAAAGAAAGTATTAGAAAAAGAAAAAAAAGATATATATATATATATATAATATAAAACTGAATACGTTAGACAATTAGTTGATTTCATAAAATTTTGCTACATAAGTTTTAGTAGTCTCACAAATTTTACACATCATTAAAACCAAATCAAACCGTAAAGGTAAACGTAACATGAATCTAAAGAATTTTTTTTTAAAATAACAATAAATATTAAACAATTTAGTTAATTGTCATATTTCAAAACAATTTTGAAAAATAACATCTCGAGTATCTAAAACTCGAGTTCCAGATAAAACTCGAGTTTTTAAGTCTCGATTTGGAGAAAAAAAATTGCGCTGAAAATCGAGTTTTAGAGACTCGATTTCCATAAATTGCAAAAAACGCCGCTATATGGCTTTAAAACGTCACTATAGGGATTAAAAACGCTACTATAGGGCACCCTAAACCTGGTACTTACAAAAATTTTTTGCAGGAAAACGCCGCTATAGGGATTTAAAACGTCACTGTAAGGCTTAAAAACGCCACTATAGGTGAAATTTTTTGCATAAAACTCGAGTCTTAAAGACTCGAGATCTATGTGGCATTTTTCCACTCAGAACGCGAGTGTTTGAAGGTCGAGTTTTTTAAGTGGATCTCGATTTTTTGAAACTCGAGATGCTATTTTCCAAAATTGTTTCAAACGTTGTCTAACTTACAAAATAGAAAGGCTGAAGGAGGTTATTTTGCTCAAAACCTCTGAATCTAAAACTCTAAAACACTCGAATGTAACATAATCCTTTACCCTCTCTCAAACTCTCTAACCTCCATGAGCTATGGAATTCCTGCGGGTTGCTACAGCATTTACATATATCTCTAATAGCAAGTTAGCAACCTCAAAAAAGACAACCATCAAAAGCAAGGAGGAATGTCTGGGTATTGTTGTAACTTGCAAGCACCAAACCAATCTCTGGCAAACCCCAAATCCAAATCTAGCAATCAAATCTAATCTCCAGAAAAACAAAGAAATAAATAAAATAAACCAACAGTGCAGGTCGAACCCATAATAAGAGCAAGTTGATTAAGAGCAACCAAGCAAACTTCAAGTTCTCACGATCAAACCCACCACCACCATCGATTAAGAGCAAGTCAAACCCAACCAAATAAACCCAGAACAAGAGCAAACGATCAGACCACCAATTACCACCATCGCCACCGATCAGACCATCTCATTCTCTAAATCCAGATCAAAGCCAGATCCCAAAGAAAAAGCTGAAAGAGAGAGATCTTGATTCGAGAAAACGAAGATCGGTCAGACCGTTCGAATCTTTGGATGTGGGAACCATGATATGAGAAACATACCCACTTCAACACCTTTCTCAACAACACACACTAATAAATCAACCCCCTTTTCAGTGCACATTTGCTTCAACTTATCTTCGCCAATAACCCCGTCGGTCCTGCCCCAACAATAACAACATCATACCCTATGGATCCCTGTCCGATTCACTACTAAAACTCCTCAATCCACTCACAAAACCCTGACCCCTTAAAACCCCACTTCCATTTCTTTCACAAGTCCTTAAATTTGCATAATTAACCCAATACCCAGATGAAGAAACCTTACAAAAACCAATCTTGGAGCTGAAAGAACTGAAATTTCGATCAAAATGGTGAGAAAACGAATACCCATCTAGAATTTTTGCTAGATTTATAGAATTGAATTGGTTTAGAGGAGACCCAGATGGGTTTGCAGAGATAGGAGAGCTTGTGGGATTACAGAGATGGGTTTCTAAGTGAGTAAATGAATAGGGTGATATAGAGCTGGATTTTCTAAGAGAACTGTATATGGATTTGGAGGAGATAGAGAGAAGCCTGAGCGTGGTTGAGACTATGAGACAATGTAATAAAGACTTACGTCACTGATCAGTGATGAGCTTTGTTGGATTATGCAGATTAGCATAATATTTAAGGTTTTTTTAAAAAAATTAATTTAATTTTTTTTTAGCATTAATTTTTTTAATTAGATTTAAGGTTTTTTTTTAATTTATTTTATTTTTTAGTTTGAATTTTCTGAGCTGGTTTTTTTTTTATTAATTTAAATGCTAACCTGGCATTTTAAAATACTAAATATAATTTTTTATTGTTATTTTATTATCCACGTCAGCATATAACATGCCAACAGTGTACTCCGTTTGTCACATATGCATTTTTTGTTACTAGGTTGATGGCAAGGATCAAAATAATATCGATTTTCTGATTTCAAAGACTGACCTAGGAGCAAAATCAATTTAGGGAACAAAACGAGAATTAACCCAAAATGTAAGGATCAAAAGTGCATTTTCGCCTTTTTTTTTTCTTTTTTTTTCTCCAAAATAATCCTTATAGTTATTGTGAATTGTTAGTAAGTACCCCCACATGTTTTAATTTGAATGTCAGGCAGTCTGGGTACGTAGCTGGTGCCCTTCAACTTTTTTAATGCAATTTTTACTTATTAAAAAAAAATAGCTGAGAATTTCCATTATAATTATATGATTGTGTTGTTTGTGGACAGTGCAAACATTAAGGATTAATTTAATTTAAATGGAAAGCAACAATTTCTCCAACTCCACCAAGGTTTCTTTGTCCAATGTTTTAACACAATTTCTAGCATCATAATTTAACTAAGATTTTTTTTATAATTATTGTCCTGAAATTATGTATAACGTCATTAATTTGCAATCATATTTTATAAGAAATTTGAAAATGTTGTTTTGTGGTGCAAGGTATATCTACACATGCACAACACCGGATTTAGTTGTTGAATTGCTTTTAGGTTGTCCTACTTGATTTTTCTACAGAGAGATAAATGCTTCGGAGACACTTATATCAGTTATGGTCAAGCTTGGTGGAAAATATGCATATGAAGATGTGGATCATGTATGATTATTTCATAAATTTGATGTCTAGTAGGCTTAAGTTTGTTTGTCATGTCTTCCTTCATATTGTGAATGTTTATCAATTGTTTTTATGAAAATGAATAGCACGGTAGAAACAAAAGTAGTGTATCTTCCGTTTCATCTTATATAAATTAAAAATTAAAAAATAAACACACAAAATGGTTATTTCTCAAGATCTGTATATCTTTATTTCATCTTATATTGATTTTAATCTCTTTTTTAAATAATTGTAGCATTGAATAAAGTGAAAATATTTAACATTTGCTAACTATTTGGTGCATCGCACGGATTAGCAATAAATATTTATATAGAGAGAGAGAGATTAATTATATGAATCACTTTTGTTACCTTTCATCAAAGTTTGTTGTAGCAGCAGAATTTAAGACGATGTCTATTTCATTCCACATCTCTTCTCTTAATATAGAATCTTTGATTCCCAAATTCACGTCACAAATGTCACCAGAGATAGGAGTAACCCTCTCAAATACATAGGATTCTAGATTTGCACCCAAACTCTTTCTTAGAACATTAAATAGGTCCAGTCCTATTACCTGCAAATCAAACCAATGAAAAAAAAAAAAAAAAAAAAAAAAAAAAAAAAAAAAAAAAAACCATTTAAGCCTATTTAGTACGAATATTGTATTAAGAATAAAAATTAAATAAATTTATTTTACCCTTATTTTGCAATTAAGAATAAAAATTATTTTGAAATTAAAAGAAGACTAAATTGTAAATTAAACCAATTAAATTTGGGATAATTTTTATTTTGGTTATTAATGTTTAAAACTCTTTATTTTAGTTTTTTTTTTTTTTAGAAACAAACTAACTGTTAAACACACACACACTTAATTACACTATGTCGCCAAGATCAAATACATTACTTAACCCAAAGTACTAATACAAAAGGGCCTAACTCTTGTAGTAGTAAAGTGGGGCTTTAAGTAATGGGAAACAAACTAACTGTTAAACACACACACACTTAATTACACTCTCTCACCAAACTCAAACACATTACTTAACCTAAAGTATCACTACAAAATGATCTAACTCTTATAGTAGAGTGGGACTTTATTTTAGTTCTTAACTTTGAACATTGTTCTTAATTTTGTCATTCCATCCATTTGAAGGAATGGTGTTATTGTTGAATGTCATTTAAACTTGTAAGTTAAAACTATATCATTTTGTTCAAGATAAAAAATATATGTATATATATATGAATTTTTTTTTTTAAATTCTCTCTCTTTAGCTATCTCTCCCCCATTTTTCATCTCTCTCATCTTTTTGTTCTTAGTTCCTCACATTTATTATTACACTACCAAGCCCACCTCAACTGTATAGATATTGTCCGTTTTGGGGTTCATACCCCTCACGATTTTATTCTTCCCCATAGCACACAATCAATTCCCTCAAACTTGAAAATGATGTATTTTACTTTTTAGTCTTTAAAAAAATCATGTATGTGACACATAAAATCTCTTGCTTACAGAATTATAAAAAAAAAAAAAAAAAAAAAAAAAAAAAAAAAAAAAAAAAAACAACTACTACTACTACTACTACTACTAAATATGGTACCTCATGACAAAACCGTTGTGTAGCAAACTCATTGTCTGAAGCTCTCAAAAGAAGATAGATCCTTTTTACATTTGGTTGAACCCTTAGTATTTTCTCCATAAAAACTGCGTTCATTTATAAAAGCAAGTTATCACTAGCACCAACATCCTTTCAACACACATATACATTGAATTATAAACAAAGCATAACACAAACATAGGAATATATAGATATATACACATACACACATAAACGAATGGAGTCAAGTAGACTATATACAAGCAATTTGCTTTCTAGGTTGTTTATATTTATAGCTTTGAACAAACAAAAATAAATGCATTTCAGGAGCGCGGCAGAGAGAGAGAACCTTTTGCTAGAAAGCCTGTGGCACCAATGATTAAAATAGTCTTGTTCTCAAAAAATCGGAGTATACATTCCAACTCCATGAGAGAAGAAATGAGAAAGGCAGAGAGTAGATGATGATGATCTCAAAGCAAGAAGTGGATGACTTCTAAATTGAGAGTTGCCTTGCTTTATATAGAATTGCCAAATACATATTGTCCAAAATAATTTCTAAAATTTTTCGTCCAAACACAACTTATTAAAGGAAAAATAATAGAAATATGTTTTGTATTATTTTTTTATTCTTATAGATTCCATAGAAGTTCAATTTATGGTGTCTACTCCATGATAATTAATGATAAAATTACTTTTATCATTAGACTAAAACATCAATCAATTTTTGGTATAAATAGAGTTTGAATTTCAGATATTTTATTCAATAAAAATGAGACTTTACAAATTAAACTAATTGGTAATTGACACACATAAATAAAACTCATATTTTAAATATCCGAACCAAGGTGGTTGGAGATTAGCCCAATGCAGTGTCTACCAAAATCTCATTGCTGAATTGCCCAGTAGAGTATTTCTGATAAATA
Source organism: Quercus robur (assembly GCF_932294415.1). Lineage (NCBI taxonomy): Eukaryota > Viridiplantae > Streptophyta > Magnoliopsida > Fagales > Fagaceae > Quercus > Quercus robur. The sequence goes on along the minus strand of NC_065534.1, from coordinate 13,119,378 downwards.
AAAATAAAAAAGAAAAAGAAAGAAATAAATAAGTAGGAAGCTAGTTGGACCACAAACCATCAATGTTTACGGATCGGTCGGCCTGAACCAAAGCAATTACGTACATATGGATAGAAAGGTCGGCGCTAAACCAAGGCAATTATTTCATAGAAATTAGCATCTACACGTACCTTATTGTTGTCCTATTCTCTTATCTTTAATCAAAGAAACCGGCGAAAATAGTCAAATACCATATTTTGGTAAAATTTGTGGTAAATTAGTACTGTTTCAAAAATATTTAGCAATTTATCATTTTTTTAGTACTCGAGTTTCACAAAATCGATTTCTAAATAGTATTCGAGTTCCTAAGTGAGTCGCCAGCATAACATTGCTAACCTAGAATTTATGTAATTAAAAAAGTAATATGGTACTCAATATTATGGAATTGAGTACTTCTTTATAGTACTCGAGCTTAACAAAGTCAAGTACTTTGTTTGTTTTGCTTCTTTTTTTTTTTTTTCCTTTTTCTACTTTTTGTTTCATTCAAAACTTTTACTTATTTCATCTTCAATTGCTTGTGATCATTATGTCCACCAGTTCTTCAAGACTACACTTAGTGAGTATTTGGATAGGAATTATGTTGCGTCTGGCATTTTCGTTTTGCTTCTTTTCTTCTTCTTTTTTTCTTTTTTTTTTTCATGCGTTTCCGGCTTTTAGAGACAAATTTTACTGTTCATGTACTATTTACGCACTGTTCACAGGACCCACAGCAACTTTATTTAGAACAAAATTAAAAATGGGTCTCACGGTACTATTCACACATTTAAAACTTATTTTGCTTCAGTGTTTTCAGTTTTCAATTTCAGCAAAAATAAGTTGTATCCAAACAAACCCTTAGTCCTCACTTTTTCTGGGACTTCACTTCTTGCTCACTGGCTTAATGGCCTCTCATTTTATTTTTTCATCTTTTCCTTCTTTTCTTCTTTTCACACTCTTGACATCAAATCACAATAAATGCAACTCACTTTCCTTCAGCTACTTTCTTTTTCCTTCAACTCTCCCTTAGGCCGAATAGCTTTAATGCATCAGCCCCTTTCTTTTCTTCTTTTTCTCCTCAACGCGTCCAACACACCTAATTCACCGCCCAATAAGAAAATAGGTTGACTTTTGTGGCTTGTCCAACCACCTCTTTAATGAGGTGTTTTATCAAGTGTGGGCTGGACCCATGGTACTATGATGCACCCAACATGGTGGACACAATGATCACAAGCAGTTGAAGATGAAATAAGTAAAAATTTTGCACGAAACAAAAAGTAGAAAAAGAAAAAAGAAAAACAAGGTACTCGACTTTGTTAAGCTCGAGTACTATAAAGAAATACTCGATTTTTGCAATATCGAGTACCACATTATTTTTTTAATTCCTCGAATTCTAGGTCAGCAGTGCCACACTGGCGACTCACACTAAACTTGAGCACTATTTAGAACTCGATTTTTTGAAACTCGAGTACTAAAAAAGTGGTAGATTGTTAGATATTTCTGAAACAATGCTAGTTTGCCACAAATTTTGCCAAAACGTGATATTTAGTTATTTTCACCCAAAGCAACCTCTATAACATTTCCATGATCCTCAAAAAGAGGGTGAATCTGACATCAACAACATAAAACAATAATAGGATAACAGGGAAAAAATAGCATAACAACCATTTTTTTTTTTGTATATGAATTGATTGACTTACATCTTCCTTAGTGGCCGTACTAGGAACAGATCCAACAAAAAGTTTGGCAAAATTGCCACCATCAAATTGCTCTGAAAAATTCAATACAAACATAAACAAAACAGGAATGAAAATAAACCAATGAAGATTGCAAGGGTTAAAGGAAAAACAAGCATGCAAGCTATTAGGTTCTAAAAGTTTAGAATAATTGGAAAACCGTGAGCACAAACTTGTCTAGGTATAGATCTTAGAGTCTATAGAGTTTATTAGACAATACTCAAGGTACTACAAGTCAAAATACAAGAACATTCAATCTGCAAAAAGGAGAACTCAAATTAAGTGAAATCCGACCGATCGAAAATTAGATCCGACCGATTGAAAATCAAAAAATTCAAATTCAGTGAAATTCGACCGATCGAAAATTAGATCCGACTGATCGAAAATCACAGACATAAAATTTTTGTAGAATTCTATTTCTGCCCAAACTTTGCTTAAACGTTTTGGGTTTCAAGTGAAACACTTCTAGTATATAAAGAAAAATCCTAACTATGTTTTGAGAGCTTTTAGAGACTTTGGAGGTGCTCTTGTGAGATCAAAAAGGTATTGTGCCTTCCTTTATCAAAGTCACTACCGGAAATCATTCTTATATCATTAGATCCGGTAGATCTGAAGTTGCTACAACAAGATCAACAATAGCTGATAATCTAAACCTTCAAGAGTGGTCTTGGAGTCACAAACTGGAGAGTTTGTGTTGCTAAACCTTTGAGTGGGATCTCAAAGTCACAAGCAAGGGTGCTTGTGTTGGTATAAATTCGAGAAGAGAAGGGGTCCATGGATTCGGAGCTTGCATATGGTCGTGTCAGTAAGTTAGTACATGAGGTAGCAATAGATTTAGGGTTAAATCTGATTGTAAAAACTTCGATTCTCTTATAGTGGATTTACTTTACCTTGAGAATAGTTAGGTCAAATCCTCTCCAGGTTTTTACCTTGAAACGGTTTGTTTCATTGGTTTTCCTAGGTCATCATATTGTGGTGTTATTTATTTTCCATTGCTTTGCATGATATGATTTATTATTGTTTAACCTATATCTGAATAATAAACCTAATAATCAACTTGGTTAATTAATTAGGTTAAACAATCTGGTTTTAGGGGTCTAAACGAACAAACACAAGCTCCTGAAAGTGACAACCCCAAGAGCAAGTTCCTGAAGGGTAACTCAAAAAAAAAAACCTATGCGGAGGTGGCTAAGGATGTCTTCATGCAAGACACGGAATATGGAGCAGGGGATGAGGGCGTTGATAAGCAAACTAAAACTGAAACCGAGGATAGGGAGTAGCCAAAGAGGGAAGGAGATCAACCCAGGGAGGAAGAATGCTTGATTGACGATGCATGGGCGATCACGGTGTCTACAAAGATGAAGCGCAAGCTGGTCGGGCCATGGCAAACGAGTGTCATACTCAAACTTATGGGTAAACAGTTAGGATTTCATGCTCTCCAAACCAGGTTAGCGGGTATTTGGCGTCCAACAAGTAACATGACTTTAATTGATATCGGGTATGGTTTCTTCATTATGAAATTTGCAATCCAACAGGATTATCAACATGCACTCATGGATGGTCCTTGGTTTGTGGGTGAATAGTATCTCTATGTTCAGGCATGGGAGGTGGACTTTCACCCTAATGTAGCAAAATTGACAACCACCGCAGTTTGGATCCGCTTAGAACAATTACCCATAGAATATTATCATCCAGAGTTTTTGAAACATGTGGGGAAAAACTAGGGAAGCTTCTAAAGTTAGATGCGGTTACAAGTGCCGCCATTAGGGCAGGTATGCGCAATTGTGTGTTCAAATTAATATACCAATCCCTTGCCTAAATGTGTCAAATTAAATTGACGCATCTTGGCAAGGTATTGTCTACGAAAACATTTCGCTGCTTTGTTATCGATGTGGGAGAGTAGGACATAAGGATGTCCACTACTCCGAAGCTAGGGACAGGGCAACGGACACGTCGGCATAAGTTATCATGACAAGTGGAGTTAAGGGGCTCACCGAGTCTGATACCTCACAAATTCCATGGAAGACAGTGCAGACTCATCAACCTCAGCCACGTGGACTGAACAAAGACACTCAACCACGAGCAATGACGCATACCAGGGGCGGAGTCAGGGGGGGTCGAGAGGGGGCACTTGTCCCCCCTGACCCTGCCCAAAATTTTCCTTTTTCATGTATCAAAATTTTATATTCATATCTTTTTTTACTTTATTAATATTTTTTAAAGTTCAAAATTTATAAAAAAAAAAATGATAAAAAATAAACTTAAATAAAGAAGAAAAAGTCTTAATTGAAGAGATGAAAATACCATCCCAAAAATAAAAAAGTTTCCTTTCAAAAGTATTAAGCAATAAAATTTGGAAACAATTACATGAAAAATTTCATAAAATATATAAGGGGATTATTTTATTGGCTATATATTAAAAAAAAAACTAATAAACTATACAAAATATAATGATATGCAATGATTTTAGGGGATCTTTCAATATTGAATGATCACTTACTATTCATATTACTGGCATTTAATTGTCAAGTTTGGTTAATATTTTGTATATATGATGCATATGTTGTATGCTACATACACAATATGTATTTGTTTATGGAAACACATGTATATTAATTATAAATTTTGCCCCCCCTAAGGTCAAATCCTGGCTCCGCCACTGACGCATACACGAGACCCTCGTCTAGCGTTAACCCAACGTGGCCATGCAGCATCATTTAACTTCCAAGTGCTGCGCACTCAACAAGCAGATTCGGTGAGGAGGTATCAGAGGGATGAAACGGTGAAGCCAATATTCACTGGCGCAGGGGGTTTATTACGCGATAATTATGGATTAATTGTGGATATCAGGCTTTGCGTTAAATCTGGGCATCGCAACCAATAATATGGCCGAATTGGTAGCAGTCCGATAGGGGCTTCTATTAGCATGGGAATTGGGGTTTAGATATATCCAGTTGGAGATTGATTCTACTACAATATTATCTTGGTTAACTGATAGAAATGCTTCTTACCCTCCTGATATGATGTCTATAATATGCAATTGCAGGAGCGAGCCTCATGGAGCAAGCATAGGTGGTGCAGGCGCATCATATCTACTGTGAGGCGAACAAATGCACGGATGTACTCGTGAAGTAGGGAACCCACCAACAAAATCTTTTGTCTGTATATAGTACTTGTCCCAGTTTTATATATCATTGTTATGTAAGAGATTTGGCTGGCTTCAGGAGTAATAGACTATGTGCCCGTCAGTCGGAGTATGGTGTTGGAGTATGAACTCTTTATATATTAATTAAATAAGACCACCTGTTTCTACAAAAAAAAAAAAAAAAAAAATGCAAGTATATATAGGAAACACAACAAGATATGGCAAAGAATAGGAAAACCAAAAAATCACAAATAAGAAATGTTGTAATATACTCTTTCCTACAACTTCTCATACCAAACCAACCCACTAGATTGCAAATAGTTCTTCCTTCTAATTCAACCATGAGATCCTATTAACTAACAAAATTGAGATGCATAAATTTTCTCAGGCCATTGTGATACTAATTCTCCTTCTAAAAATATCCAATAATGCATCACTAGACATCCTTAAATGTTGAGTTGTAAAGCTCTTGGCTCTTTTGTTCATAAATCATAATTGAATGCCCACTTGCATACGTTTTCATAGTACATAAAATCAATTCTGACACAAGATCAACTATGCGATTCCAAGCAAGAAAAAAAAAAAAAAAAAAAAAAAAAAAAACCCACAAATCCATCAACAATTAATTAACTCTAAATTAGTACAGTACTGCACCATAACCCCTAGCAATAAATAAGTAATCAAATAAGCAGTTTAACAAGCACCAAGTACACGCAACAAGCAAGATTCAATTCAAACTTTACAGTTAATCCCATAGTTACTGTAAGCTCCAAGGACGGACTTGATGGGCCAAACCACTATTTGAGCTCACAATCTATTTATTTGGTAAGTCTGAGTATCCTACCTTAGGTTGTCTTAGGTTAAGGGACCCAATGCAAACACTTTTCTCCCTTTTTCTTAACGTTAACTCCTCTCTCTCTCTCTCTCTCTCTCTCTCTTTCTTACTCTCTTCTTTCCCTCAAAATTGCATCCCCCAACTATCCATTCATTTCTCCTATTTATAGCCTTCGTTAATGGGGTGATCATCATTATCTTCTCCCTTAGTGCAAAGAAGGGTCCAATGTCAATGGGCTCAAGTGGGTTTTTAGGTACGAATGGCCTTGGAAATGGTTCCCACTTCAGTTAATATGTTCGGCAACGGAATTTCCTAAGGTTCTGCCGGGCACGTAAATGGTGATGTGTCCGGGCAATGTGACCGAGCATGTGCATAGTTACCGGGAATGGTTTCCCGAGCATCCTATACGTGAGCAGGGCGTATGCGATCCACTTTCTAAGTGTCCTAACAATACTCAGTCCATGTTGGTGGCTATTCGTGGATCTGGGCCGGGGCCTTTGTCGATATGAAGATTAGATCCTTGGCCCATATCATTGATTCATGGTCCAAGGCCCAATATGAACTTGGGCGTTTAGGTGCCGTACAGTTACAATTACAAAATTATAGTTAAACCCAAAATAAAAAAATAAAAATAAAAATTGCAAAGAACAAGGCGAACTTAGTGAGCCTTTGTGGCCGGGGAAAGAAAACCCTTGCTTCTGTCTGGAAAGGGGTGGCGACACCGGCAATAGCGCCAGTTGCTGATGATTATTGTTATTATCATCAAAAGTGGGAGATATTGAGTAAGTATTGGGTGGAGAACCTAGCTTATGTTGCAACTCTTTGTTAAGGAAATCATCATGCTCAACTACTCAGAAAAGGTGCGGAGTTTCTTATGCACGTATGTCTGGCTTTTGATAGAGCATTTGAACCTCAAAGAAAGTTTTCAAAAGTCACAAACAAGACCACATTAGGAAGAAGTACACATGGCAAGATAGGGGACTCGAATTTATTTGTGTATTGAAGTTATCATCAAAATGAACTGCAAATTTAAGTTGATATGTCCTTAAATCTCTCTCTCTCTCTCTCTCTCTCTCTCTCTCTCTCTCTCTCTCTCTCTCTCTCTCTCTCTCTCTCTCTCTCTCTCTCTCTCTCTCTCTCTCTCTCTGTAAAATAAATTCCAATAGATTAATTCGTTCTAGCTGATTTCCATTTGTTTCTTATCTTTTTTCACCAATGATATGAGATTTGCTTAGTATGGTGACATTTACATTGCTTTAGGACAATGTTGCACAGATAGTACACACAATTTAGTTTTTTAACTAAAAACATGACTTAAAGACACGATTTTTAGTTCAAAAAATAATTTGTGTGTACCGTGTGTGTAAAAATGTGTGTACCAACAATTAGACATTGCTTTATATGAATGATGTATCCCATCAATGAAATCCAATAAATGCATGTGATAGTTGGTCCCACCAACCTCCCACATACTGTTCATTTATTAGATTTGATTAAATCCCAACTTGATAAAGAAATTTCATTAGATCCTTTTTCCTGTTTAAAGAAAGAAACATGAAATGAAAAATAGTAAGATAAAAACATTGAATTATTTATTATTATTTCTCCAGCAATGGCTAACATTTCAGTGCTGTTGTTGTCAATTACTTCTTTTTTCCCTTCCGATCCATAAATTGAATAATAGTTTTTTTTTTTTTTCTTTTGATAGGATAAATTGAATAAATAGCCCTTTTTTTCATTGAAAATGAATTGTCACCCACCGTTTATCAGTTTAATTGTTGCTATCCATGGTGTCCTAGTGTTCTTGTTGTGGAACTAAGTGACAACTTTTGAACTATAGACCAACTTGTGAACGTTTTCTACATGATGAACGTTTTCTATATATGCAAAAGGTGATTAAAAATTAAAGTAGATACAGCGCTGTATCTACTTTAATTTTTAATCACCTTTTGCATATATATATATATGACACAAATATTGTAATTGGTGTAGTATGAGATGATCTAGTAGTAATTTTTTGATCTCTTTTATGAAGAAAATTATGATTTGAATTCTCCTCTTCCTCACTCCTTGTAACAATTGAATTATCATCGATCTTTGAATAAGTAAAAGTTAACCCCTCAATCCTATATATCCTAAGTTACTAACTGGTTAAACTAGCTATGCCTACTTTCATTTTTAATCACCTTTTGTATATATGGCACCAATATTATAATTGGTGTAGTAGGAGACAATCTAGTAGTAGCATAACCGCCCATATAAGGATAATGATTGCTAAGATTAATATAATGAATCTCTCTGCATGCCTTTCCACTAGGGATATCATGACATTTCATACTCATTCTAGATATGCATCTCATCAAATTGCCCTTTCAAGTTTTCAAGTTCATGCACTCACTTTATCTTTAAAATAGAAAAAGAGAAGACCCATGCTTTAAAGAATATATAAGAAAAGAGTCACATTTTATAGGTAAGTTTTGTTAACATTTCACATGCTATGAGTAGCCTAACTAGCTAGCAAGAAAAGAAAGAGGTATTAGTGGCCAGTACCAAAGCATCATGAACTAGTCCAGGCCAGAAAAATAAGGCTGGCACTTCCAAGAACTTAATTGAGGTTTTAGATCTCCTTTGATTAAGTAGACACAAATATCATTGTCTTCATCTAGCCAAATCTTAGAAGTTGAAGATAGTATGACCCAAAAGCCCAAAGTCATGGTAGAGTATCATTTACCCTCATATTTGTAGAGTAAGTAAAGTAATTCTAGTCCTACTTGTAACGTACTATTACAAATGTAGGGTTACTCTAGGGTTAGCAACTATACATATATAACACGAAATAATTTATATAGTAAATATGCAGTTATCAAAGACTTTTCAGAGTGGATTTAGATAATCACATAAATTTTCTTACTTCATCTTTCATCTTTTCTCTATATGTCATCTCAACTTTCCAGCAACAATTCTAACATTTTGAAAAATATGCCATTTTTTCTCTCTCTTTCTTCTTTAAGTTTTTGAAACTCCTTTTAAACAAGTTCAATCAATGAAACAACAGTAGCTTTCATGGAAATAGCAAAGCATGCATGCTATTATGTTAACCACTGACTGCCAAATTTATATACAGAGAAAGCGATTGCAAATTTGGACTCATATATGGGGTTAAGACTTATTATGACCTAGCTTTCAGTGAAGAGAAGCTTGGTGAAAATCTTGAATCGTGGCACCAATTATGCACTTTTGATGATAATGACTGGCTTAGTAGTTGGGTACCTATAGTATTAGAGAAAAAGGCACCAATGGCTACCATATATGTTACTATATATACAGCTCGCCTACCAATCCCACCACCACAAATTTCATGTGTGGATGTGTCATTTCGAGCCTCTCTTTGAATCGTTTGTTGCATTAATGTTGACGTGAGAGAAGCCCTAATGGGAAAAGTGATATACATGTTTTGCTTCAAATGCGAAATATATCAAATTATGATTGTGCCCCACTATTTTATGTCCTCAGACGCCTTGTGCCTAATATGGGAAAAAAAATTGCTATCTTTTAGGCTAGGCACCATTGATGTTACTGGTCCGACTTGAATTTTCACACTTACACAATGTCATTTTCTGTTCATAACTCTTCTTTTCTTTTTCTTTTTCTTTCTTTTGCTAGGTAAGTGAGTAAAAAAGATAGGTAGATAAGGATCATAGGTGTTAATCCTAAGCCAACTTTAAAATGAGTGCTATGACCTTCAAACATATAAACTGTTGTAATTGTGTAGTTGTGCCTTAATTTCATTAGTATTGGATGCATAAGGCTTTTATTTTGTTATAGTTGATTAAGTTACATTACATTAGAAATTACTTTGTTAAAAGTCTTGTAACTGAACTTATATTTTTTTGGTATTTCTAAATTAATGAGACATTCATTATTCAAATTCTCCCTATTTTTCATCTATTTTTTGATGTGTTCACTGCCATTATTTGCTCTTCCTAACACCATGACCTTGCAAACTTTGTGTTTGATTAAAAGTTCTGTCTTTTAGTGCAAAAATGAAAGAGGAATTTGCTCAAAATAATTTTCTAATTTAATAAAGTTCCTTAAAATTGATAGTCTAACTCTAGCTATCCTATATCAAGAAACATTTAACACTTTTGTGTAGTTAGTTCCGTAATTGATAAGAAATTACTGTTCAAATTGTGGGTGATCTTGAAGTGATTGAAAATGCATCCATTAGTAAGATAGGGCGCTGATCACACGAAAAATTGAAGTAGAATGATAGATTGTAATCTTTGCAGAACAAAAGCAATTGATTTAGTTTGAAAATTATTATTCAAATTCCATGCTTAATTTGTCTTTTCTTGATGACTTTGATTGAGAGCATATATCTTGATTGACTGAACGTAGATAACCACTACCTGAATTCTTTGACAAAATTCGATCGAAGCCAACAAAATTGAGATGATTCAAAATGTGCATGGAAAAACTTCATGCTCAATTTCTGAACGTTACTTAGTAGTTTAATTTCTCTATCAAGGCCCTGTAACTTTTATTGGGGTTCCAATAAATGATGAAAGGACGTAGACAACTCTTTGTTGAGTGTACATTGCATGATTTTTTAGTACTCTTTTAAGGCAAAAGTTAATGAATGCCTTAAAAGTATTGATTTAGAAAATAATTTTAAAAATTTTTTATGGAGAAAGAAAAAACTAACTAAAATTTTTTTACAGTTTTTAAAAAAAAAAAAATTAATTTTTATATAGAAATTTAATGAACAAAATTGAAATAAGAATATTCATAATTCCTTATACATCAGCCCACACCTAAATGGATTTGCCGAATCCACAAGATGTTGAAAGAGGCTTGATGCATTAATATAAAAAATCTTATATATGACATGTTTTTTTGGTCCTGAATTTGTTGGTACATATATATCAGATGTTAAATACACTGTAACCGAGTCTTCCTCTAAACAACAACCTGCCTACCTCTACAATGAATTGCTTTTAATTCCCAACCAACCAATCTTAAATATATGGTCTTTTGAAAATGACACTGGTAGATCTAACTCTCTCTCTCTCTCTCTTTAATTTATTTTATTGGAGAAGGTGGTAGATCTAACTTTTTTTTTTTTTTTTTTTTTTTAATAGAGAAACACACATATATATATATATATATATATATATATATATAGGGGAAGGGGGAAGATCTAACTTTGTCACAAAGGCTTTTGAAATTCCAATATAAACTATATATAACTATAAAATAATTTAATTCATGCTCACATTTCAAAATGAACGGATAAGATTTTAAAAACTCTCGGATGAAGTTATCCTTAAAACTTTAGAGCAATTTAATCCCCTTTACATGATAGATGGAAAAAAAAGAAAAAGAAGAAGGTATTTTTCTTTATTGTAATATGAAGAGTCTACTCTTATTGGTGAATAACTGTAGTAGGCAATTCTATTTAAAAAAAAAAAAAAAAAAAACTGTAGTTTGCAATTTGCATATGCGCCCCACTAGAATACATGCTGGTTTTCAACAATTCTTGATTCTCCTAGTGTTCATGATATTGTATTCTTCACTATTCTTTTATGAATATTATTGACAAATGAAATTTAATTTTCAAACTAAAAGAGGTTGGTCTACTTTTTTTTGGTTTCTCCAGCGAATGAAGTGAAATTCAATTGATGGAGGATTTCAGTAAACCATTCAAGTAGGATTTTCCCACGAGACTGGAATTGGGTCATGGGAATAGGCCCTATAAAGCAAGGCAGGGCTAAAATCTCAAGCCCAATGAAACTTCTGTCTGATCCGGCTTAGCCCAATCCATTATTCATTTAATTAATAATACTTTCTTTTTTATTTTACTTCCACTTTTACCAAAAATCAATTGATATCTCAAATAGTATAACTATGCAAATTATGGAGCATGGATTATTAATAATGTTTATATTCGGTGATAATTTTAAGGAGTAAGCTATTACTTCCAAGATCAATGGCCACTTCTGCTAGTTCTACTACTTAAATATTTTACTTATTTACTCTCTTATTTTAAATTATTTAATTATTTACCTTTTTTTTTTAGGATAGTCTTCTTTTTTTTTTTTGAGAAAAGAAAAAGGGGACTCGCGTGTGGTAGTTATTGTCCCACACCCCACAGTACAGTTGGGTAAGTCCATGGGTACCACCAGCTTGAACTGGAGCTCGAAAACTCCGAACCCACACACATCTCAGGCTCTATTGGTTTCTGGGACTTCCAAAAATTGCAATTTTAGGATAGTCTAAGTTCAATTAGAAAATACTATTATTTATTTATTTTTTAGGAAAGATTAACTAAGTAGGGAAAGCACTTACACATGCGATAACCAGCCGTGTTAAAGTTAGATTAGAATGTCACTTCATGATGCTGGCCTGGCCTGTTTGGCTCTCTTATTTTTGTTTTATGTTTTCAAAACTTGTTGCACCGTATAGGCGCCGAAATAGTAATTTGAAATCATATTTAGCTTAGCAGGACTTTCAGACTTTTTCTTCCGCAGGTTTGATTTCTTTTCAAGAGTAAATTGAAAGTACACCTTAAAGTTTGAGAGTTTTATACTTTTGAAATTTTAGAATTTGGATCATACCATAAATTTACACATCGTTTAGATTGTTAGCCCTTCCATTGGTTGTATGTTTCGGTGGCTGTTAATTGCCACATTAACTTGCCCTATATGTTTCGGTGGCCAATGAAAAAATGCCACATCAATCTTATCATTTCATATAAATTAAATAGATTTAAAAGTTTAAGAAAAAAAATTGTAATTTACATCTCTAAAGTTTTGGAGTGATTGGATTTTACACTCTAAAGTTTCAAAATTTAGATTTTATTCTTTAAAGTTTGGGGTGTTTGGATTTTACACCCCAAATTCTGAAACTTCAGAGTGTAAAATCCAAACATCTTAAACATTAGGGAGTAAAATCCAAACACCCCTAAAATTTAGGGGTTAAAATCCAAATTCTAAAACATTAGGGTGTATAATCCAAACACTCCCAAACTTTAGGGGGGAAAATCCAAATTTTGGAATTTCAGTATGTAAAATCCAAACACTCCTAAATATTAGTATGTAATTTGCAAGTTGTCCAAAATAAAACTAAACTCTCTAATCTGTTTGTTTCAGCATTAACATTTTTTTTGGAAAATTGGTAATTTTTCAGATAACATTTGTTTTGAAAACTATCTCATTTTCTGGTGTTTAGTAACAACCTTGAAAATGAGCTTGAGATTGTTTTCTAGTGTTTCTTATGTTCAACTTTTTGTAATATTTCTTGTATAATTTAAAATGTGTATAATTTGAAATTTATGTAATCCCACCTAATCAAAAAAAAAAAAAAAAAAAAAGGTATAAATTTGGTTTTCAAACTAAAATTTTCACAATAGATACCGACAATAATTAACATTATATATATATGAACTAAATAGTTCTCATACATATAAGCTCATAATTTTTTTCAGATAACATTTGTTTTGAAAACTATCTCATTTTCTGGTGTTTAGTAACAACCTTGAAAATGAGCTTGAGATTGTTTTCTAGTGTTTCTTATGTTCAACTTTTTGTAATATTTCTTGTATAATTTAAAATGTGTATAATATGAAATTTATGTAATCCCACCTAATCAAAAAAAAAAAAAAAAAAAAAAGGTATAAATTTGGTTTTCAAACTAAAATTTTCACAATAGATACCGACAATAATTAACATTATATATATATGAACTAAATAGTTCTCATACATATAAGCTCATAATTCAAAATATCCATGCTTCTCATATGAACATTTGGAATTTTAAATGAGCGTTTGTAAAAAAAAAAAATGAGGAGTTTCTATTATGAAACAGAGTTTTGAGATTTAAAAATGCTTTTTTAGGTTTCCAAAATGTCTAACTAAGCAGACCCCTAGCTTCACTTTATGGTTTATGACCATATTCTATCAATTTTTGGGTTTTTAGGACCAATTAACTTGATCACCTTGGGCTTATTTGTTTATTTGTTTTTTGGATTACATATCTAGATGTAGGTATGAGTTTCAAGCTGTTTGTTCTTACTTCCATTTGTGTTTTGAGTTATTCGCTGACCTGTTGATTGTTTAGTGCAACAATTGATTTTGAGTGGAACTAAACCTTCAAAATCTTTTTTGTTCATGAGAGAGAGAGAGAGGGAGAGGGGGGGGGGGGGGGACACTTAGGATGATGATGACTTCCCTTTAATCCCATATACACATCACACGTGTATGTTTTATTTTTTCTTAGCTAGTGCCATAGTTCAATCCACCAATCTGCTATAGCTACCCCAACCTGACCCAACTCGGTTGGTTTTGTTTAATTGATGAGTTGGGTTGGGTTGCCAATTTTTTTTTTCTTGGTTACAAGTTGAGTCAAGTTCCTCAAGACATTTACAAATTTGCCTAACCCAACCCGTTCCTATTAAATCTTTTTGTTAATTACTCGTTTTCCCCTTTCTCTAATATAAAATAGAACTATTTGATATCTTACATCTAAGTTGGGATAAAATTATTTAATATCTTACAAATAAAGTGATACTACTACTTAGAAATTCAAAAGATGGCAGGGGGCAGGAAATAGTTATAATACTTCTACTATTCTATTTTATTTCTCAACTAAGTTGGGATGAAACTATTTGAAATCTTACTATTTATTATTTAAATGTCATTTTGTTTGATTATTTGTGTTGATTTGATACTATGCTTAGAATCTTTGGAAGATGGTTAGGGCACTTTTCATACTGCTAGTTGCTACTATTCTAATACTCAAAGGGTCTTTTTAAAAATTTCCAACCCGATCCACGTGGGTTGGGTTGGATCCCTATAATGGGTTACGTTGGATTGAGTTTTTTTTTTTCAAACCCACCATCATCCATGTTCATTAAAAGTGATAGCCTATCAATCAGATGCTTGTATAAGTTTGAGTCAACTTCTTCCTATTCATAAATAGTGGGTTCCAGTTAGCTCAACTGGTAAAGTCTCTGATGGTTGTATAAGAGATATGGGGTTCAATCCCCGCCTACACCAAAAACTGATTGGTGTCTTAGTCTGATGATAAAGAGCAATCATCAGGAGCGAACGCCATAGGTTGAAACTCTCTCAAAAAAAAAAAAAGTAAATAAATAAATAATCATAGTTTGACAATTTAATCATAGTGATAGGCTTGCTTAGTCTTAGTCTTCGTATTACTTTCACTTTATTATAAAGTTTCCAACTTTAAGAACCGACAACTCTCGTATCAAAGGGGTTGCTATCTTTTTTTTCTTTTTCTTTTTCTTTTTCTTCCTTTTGTTCTTTTATTGTAGAGGCTCTCTTTTTTTCCTCTTTTATTTATAGTCAACTACATGAATGGTGTCCAAAGTCTATTTG
Source organism: Quercus robur (assembly GCF_932294415.1). Taxonomy (NCBI): domain Eukaryota; kingdom Viridiplantae; phylum Streptophyta; class Magnoliopsida; order Fagales; family Fagaceae; genus Quercus; species Quercus robur. The sequence goes on along the minus strand of NC_065534.1, from coordinate 13,104,249 downwards.
TGAAATTAAGTAATTTTTCGATGGTGTTGAAAGGCCTATTTGTGTAATTAAGTAATTTTTTTCCAGTCTTGATATGAGTGGTTGACTGTTTTAGGCAGCATCCTTTCATCTTCTTTTTGTGACTTTTTTGGTCTTCTGAGCTTGGGATTTTAGTCCTTTAGGAGTAGGTCAATTCACATTTTGTGTATTGATCAACATCCTCTTTTCCATAACATTATTTTACTAATAAATCCTTCAAATATTTGATCATTCCCCCATCATTGTCATTATTGTTTCTTCTCCTTTGTTTCTCTTTTCCTTCTACAATCTTTCTCTTACATTGTGCTGATTTATAGTTCTCTCAAAGTTTATTTGTATGTTACTTACGTTCCATATTGAAAGCTCAAAATGTGTGAAAACACAAGAGCTTGTTTGGACCCTCAATTCAAATTACGGCTTGGTTGATTTTACACTAACTTAATACTAAGTGCAAAATAGTGTAAACACAAGCATACAAACACGAGAGCTACTCTAATCCATATTTAAAGCAACACAGCAGTAAAATGAAATGAACAAGAGTAGGGAAAAGAGATGCAAACACAGATAACACCGAGACTTGTTATTGAAGAGGAAATCGAAGAACTCGGCGAAAAATCTCTCCGCCGCCCTCCAAGCGGTAATCAATCCACCAGACAATCAGTTAGGATACATGGGTAAGTAAGAGATCTTGCAAACCTAATCTACCCGTTGTACCTAAGCCCTCCAAGCTCCTACTCTAACAAGGCTTCTCGAAACCGTGTCTTGTCTAGCTCTCCGGATCCTACAACAAGTTCCATGTTGCATCTATCATCCTTGGCTTCTTCCAATGCTTCCCAGCAGCACCAAAAACTCACTAGACACTCGCAAAGGATGTGGTAAGTGTTTGGGCAATCACCCTTTCAATGGTATAGAAATGGAGAGGTAGGAGATGAGGAAATCCCACAAACAAAGGTGTAGAGAATTGTTGGTATAACAATTTCTAACTCTCAAGTGTTTTAGCTAGGGTTTTCTCTCAGAAGTTCTCCTTCACAATTGTGAGTAAAATGGGTATATATAGTGAGGGTACAAAAAGTGTGTATCAGATAGTACAGACTGGCAGAACAGAATGTCTCGCGAGTCTCTCGTGAGAAGGCCTTACCCGCGAGATACTCGCGAGACATAGCTATCTCCATCTGTACAGACTCTTCGCATTCCAGTCATGTGCAAGGCACATGCTTCACTTCGTGGGAAGCTTAGTCGCGAGACACACAAGAAATCTTCTAGCTTCACTTGCTTGAGTCTTCACACACATTCTCTCTCTCTCTCTCTCTCTAGTACACAACCCTTACAATCACATCCCACAATAAATACAGGGTACACAAAATTGAATATAATTACAATCAAATTTGGTACGGAATAAAAGCCAACAAAATACAAATTTGTAAATCACAACTTTACACATCTCTTTTTCTATATACAGGTTAAGAATTTAATAGCTTGATTTACTTATTGTGAATTGGCTACTGCAAATCTTTCTGGTCAACTGGTTCCACAACTTGGCCAGCTTTTAAATCTACAATACTTGTAAGTCATCTTCACATGCAAGGCAAGTTGTTTGACTGTATTTTATTTTTTGTTGTGTTGCATGAGTTAGTGCCAGGATATGTCCATTTACTATTTGCAAAGTTCCATGGGTACATACCCAAATGAAATTTGGGTTGATCAAGAATTGAAAACAAAAATTTGTAGTTATTATCTCTAACTTCTTCAAGTCCTTCATGAAATAACACAACCACTCCTTATCTGTCTGTTTGCCTAGGAGACAATACAATGGCAGTGGCCAATAGTCGACCCATTCACGTGAATTATAGACTCAACTACCCATAAGAAATAGAGTCCGACCACTAATTTATCAAAATGCGATACTACAATGGTCACAAAACGACCTTAAACAAAAGTATCGTTACAATAATGTTGTTAGATATGATCAATGTGTGTTGGAACTTTCTGTTTTTGGGAAAAACTCAATTATTTAAATTGAGTTAAGATCTGTCATTGCTTTTTATTGTAACTCAATGTTGATAGATTCATTGTAATTTTTTTAAAATAATTTAAGCTTCCAATATCATTTATAAAAATATATTATAATAATAATTTTTCCTCTTAAAACCGAAGTTAATCATCCTAATAATCTTTTACCAGAATCTTAGTAATCTTATTTTGACATATATTTAACTCTCATTATTAATGGAGCCCTAAGTTTACAGGGGCTAGCCCACGTAATCAAAAGACAACCTAAACCTAAACCTGGTCTCTGGGCCTACTTGGGCCTATTCACGACCATGACCCAAAAAAAAAAAAAAAATCCCATAAAAATAATTATATTCTTTTAGACTTGCTCACTTTCTCAATTCCAATGAGATTAACTTATACATTTTCCTTGTCATGAATAAAAGGCCTAAATTTAAAACAAAAAAGAAGGTTTACTAAATTTTCACATGGGTAATTATTACACTCCTCTTTCTTGAAAATAGAAAACATTCACCTCCACAGTCACCTCTTTCTTGAAATAGCAAGAAAATAATATTCCCTCATTTGTTTATATTAATAATGAAATATTTGAAATTTTTATAAGATTTTCTTTAACAAAGTTTAATCATGATGAGTAAAAACATAACTAATAAATTTACAATTAAAATAAAAAGTTTATCAAGTACTAAAAGAGTTGCAACGACAACTCTCATCTTAAGTTGTTGAACAAAAGAAGAAGCAAAAGTCATTTTGAATATTTTAAAATATTCCAATTTTTAAGCAAAAGGCAGGTTCTTTCCCAATATTTTTAACATCAATTTAACAAAGTTTGGTCAAATGGACATTAATAGGGAAAGTGTTTTTTCCTTTCATGTTTGGGGTAGTGACATTCCCTCAAACCTCAAGGAAGTAGAGTGTAATTACCCCAATTTTCTTTGAAAAAAAGTTTGTTAGATTTTGTTTGAAGAAAAATTATTATATAAATGATGATCATGTGGAAGATGAATTTCCTAATCTCATGAGTCTTATTTGTCGTATGAAATTTATAACATAAACCATAAAGTGACTGATTAAAAAAAAAATTTAAAAAAAAAAAAAAAAAAAACTATGATTACTTTTCCATCATTTGGTCTGAACTTGCCATGACTAAAGGGGAAATAGGTAGGCAAGGTAGATTGCACAATAAGATCAGCAATGATCAATTATGTTGAATTGGTTGACCATATGTAACAGATAATTATCTCAAGGAAAGTAATCCTGTAAGGGTATGTCTATATGCTATAACTATGATGAGGTAGAATTGATGAACACCATTTTTTTCATTAATGAAATCTTTGGTAGGGCCTGTGAAACGATCATGTTTATTGAAGGTGAAACGATCAACAATAAGACAGATCGATCCAATAGGATCAGGTGGATAGCTTGTATCCAAACAAGTGCTAAAAAATTAGAAGTGAACCTAAACCTTTGTTGCTCATATTTGGTGTGTAATATAATATTTAGCTTTCTTCTACATCTTACTTGTGTACATGATTGTACTGCATTATGTACATGTGGTCCAATGTTCTACATCTTACCGTACTTCTTTATTTTTGCTTCTTAATGGGGATTTCAGGAAGGAAGACACTGAGGCACCTGCGATTCTTCTTCATATTCCACTGCTTGCTTGAGATAAGGTAGCTTTCTTTTCATTACTCGCTTTGTGGGAAATGCACCTGTGTGTAATATATGCTTACAAAAAATAAAAACAGTATTCCCTAATCTAGGTAGCTATAGCTGCCCTATAATTGCATTTCTTATAAATGTAGCTAACTCCACTTGCCTGTAGCTGCGTTTTCAAAAATCTAGCTAGCTATAGCTGCCCTATAGCTGTGTTTCTTATAAATGGAGCTAAAACGCTATGCCTATAGCTGTATTTTCAAAAATGCAGCTATAGGTCCCTCTGTAATAAGTTCTAATTACAAAAAGAAAGTAATAAATAGCTATTACAAATAGAAGGGAACTATAGCTGCATTTTTAAAAACACTGATATATTAGTTAAAGTTAAAGATTGTTGGATATATAAATATTTTACATTTTACATTTACTTAAAGAAGTGGTAAATGATCATTGAGATTACGTTTGGATGACCTTATTTTGACACCGATTATTTGTTTAAAAATATGACTATAGTTACAATAAGTGAGGCTTTAAAAAACTTTACATATCACATTAAAATATTCCAACAATTATGCTTAAAATATTCCACAACTACTCACATTACGTTATGCTTGATTTAGAGTTATTATTTACAAAATTGAAACTGTGAATCTTTTTACTCGTGAAGTAGTGTTATATATATGTCTGTGAATATCTAAGCATAGCTAAGTATGTCTGTTCGTAACAAATCATCTATTCTTAACAAAGCACTTATGAATCTAATTTTAAGGTTTATTGGCTCTGCATTACCAAATGTTGTTGTAGATCAGATTTTGTAAATCTTGTATACCAATGGATAAAAGTTGGATGAAGAAGAAGAGGGGTGACAGGGAATACGTTGAAGGTGTACTTAGCTTTGTGAAATTTGCATCTTTACATGCATGTGGTGGGAAGATCTTATGTCCTTGTACCGAATGTGTGAACTTGAATTTAGTATCGCCTGGGGTGGCACAGGCTCATCTGTGGACTAACGGGATGCTTGGAAGTTACACACATTGGAAATTTCATGGGGAATTGACGACTGCGCCAACGGCCCCCGAATGTGGGAGTAGTCATGTGCAAGACTCCCATGAACAATATGGTGACTTTTGTGGGATGTTGCATGATTTGTACCCCACGCATGAAATGGCAGCTGAACCAATGGGACAAGGTGAAATTGCGCAACAACTGGTTGAAGGTCTGAATGATGGTGCATAAAAATTTTACAAAATGATAGATGATGTCAACAAACCTTTATATGCTGGTTGTATGAAATTTAGCATATTCTCAGCCATCGTTGTGCTGTTCCAATTGAAGACTCTTTGTCTTTGGATGAACAAGTTATTTACTATGTTGCTTCAAGTCCTGATGGATATGCTTCCTTCAGATGCTAAGTTGCCAAAGGACCATTATGAGGCTAAGAAGATAGTCCGAGATTTGGGTTTCGGTTATGAAAAGATTCATGCTTGTCCGGATGATTGTATGCTATTTTGGAAGGAGAATGTTAACCTCGAGGCGTGTCCTTGTTGTAAAAAAAGTAGGTGGAAAAAGAATGAGGCATCCGTTACAGGTAATAATGCCTCATCCAGTAAGGGAAAGAAGAAAGCTGCAAAGATCCTACGATGGTTCCCCTTAAAGCCAAGATTGCAGCAACTGTTTTTGTCACCCGACCTGGCTAGTTCTATGAAATGGCATGTTAATGGTCGTACAGATGACAGGGCCATGCGGCAACCTACTGACTCAGATGCATGGAAAATGTTTGACACCACGCATTTACAGTTCTTGTCTGAGCCTCGTAATGTCAGACTTGGATTAGTTGTAGATGGGTTCAACCCCTTTGGAATTATGAGTTCTACTCACAGCACTTGGCCTGTCATGCTAGTCCCTTACGATCTCCCGCCTTGGTTGTGCATGAAACAGTCATCCTTGATTCTATCACTACTTATTCCTGGTCCTACATCACCAGGGATTGCGATAGATGTATACTTGCAACCTTTAGTAGAAGAACTGAGGGAATTATGGGATGTTGGAGTAGAAGCATTTGATGCATCTTCAAAATATGTATTCCAATTGTGTGCAGCATTGATGTGGACCATACATGATTTTCCTGCATACATAGATGTGTCAGGTTGGAGAACGAAGGGTAAGTTTGTGTGTCCTTGTTGTGCCTCGGACACCGATTCTCGATATTTACAACATGGCCACAAATTCTATTACATGGGACATAGGCGATGGTTGGATAGTGACCATGAATTTCAGGATGAAGATACGTTATTTGATGGATCTATTGATATGCAAATGGCTCCTGTGGCACCAGTTGCGTCAGACATACTTGTGGATACTGAAAGAATAGTTGGACGTTGTCTGGGGAAGAAATGTCAACTTCTTTATAACAAAAGAAAGAGAGGTGAGGCAAACCAGTGTGGTTGAAAGAAGAGAAGTATACTTTTCACCTTGCCTTAATGGGAGGATCAGAAGTTGCGACACAATCTTGATGTGATGCATATAGAGAAGAATGTGATGGACAATATATTTGGCACAGTGCTGAACTTGAGGGACTGGACAAAGGATAATTACAAGGCACGCCTTGACTTGGCAGACATGGGAATAAGGAGTGAACTCCACTTATGGTGAAAAGGTGATGATAAGTATACGATACTGCCCGCGTGTTTTCATATGATTCCGTCGAAGAAAGATGGTTTCGTCGAAGAAAGATGGTTTCTTGCAAGTTTTGCGGGACGTAAGAGTGCCTGATGGATATGCTTCCAACATCTCACGCCGTGTCAATCTGAAAGAACACAAGATTTCTGGTTTAAAGAGTCACGATAATCACATCTTAATGCAACAACTCCTTTCAATCGCTTTACGAGGATCTTTGCCATCACACATTACTGGGCCTTTGATAAAGTTAGCTTGTTTCTTCAGAAAAATTTGTTCTAAAACCCTTACGGTTTCAGAGATTGAGAATGATGAGGTAAAGATTGTAGTCACGTTGTGTGAATTGGAAAAGATATTTCCTCCATCTTTCTTCACTGTGATGGTACATTTAGTCATGCACTTAGCTACTAAAGCCAAGGTTGGTGGTCCAAATCAGTACCGTTGGATGTACCCCATTGAGAGGTAAGTCATATGTAATATGTGTACATTATGAGCTTCATGTGCGCTTTTTAATAGCTAGTATCAATTACTAATCTTCTCATGCGTATTATAGGTACCTGTCTAGCCTTAAGTCTTACGTAAGAAATAGGGCTACTCTAGAAGAGTCTATTGCTGAAGGATACATAGTGGAAGAATGCTTATCGTTTTGTTCACGGTATATGAAAGGAGTTGAAACTATATTCAAACGACCCAGAAGGGTGATGGAGGAATCAACAGGGGCGGTTTCAAGTGTGACACTAGACAATAAGGAGTTCACCCAAGCTCATCGTTACGTGTAATTCAATTTCGAGAACATTTACCGGTTTTGTGAGTAAGTACTACAGACACCAATATAGACTACACGACAATCCAATGTACGCTAGGTGTATTAACACTAACACAATTGGCATCGCATGTAGGATGAACAAAAGTGTGGTGGAGGACGAACTTCGAAGGGGCCACCGTCGTATATCCCCAGCTATTATTCATAAGCACCACATGGAGAAGTTTTGTGGTTGGTTTAGGTCTCACGTACATTTCACGTCTTTAAATTCTCAAGCTTGTAACTTTCTCATAAGTAGAATTACTGTACGGTGTGTAATAAGTTTGTTTGGTTATAATAGGTGATGTTAATGACTAATGCTGATAGGAAAAGAACTTCACTTACTGATACAATTATCACACTTTCCAAAGGGTCGTATACTTTGGTAAATCGGTTGAAGCATTATGTCATAAATGGGTTAAAATTTAGGAGTTCGAATGTCGAGACAAATAAGAAAATGCAGAATAGTGGAGTTAGTGTCGTCACTGAAGGTGGCATTACGTACTATGGTGTGTTAACAGATATTATTGAAATGAATTATTCTGGCAGTATCAGACACGTGTTATTCAAGTGTACATGGATTGATGATCAAAATAGGAGGGGATATAAGACTGATGAGTTTGGGTTTTCTATGGTGAATTTTACACACTCCATACATGGTGGGGAGGAAATTGTGGATAAACCATATGTCTTGGTGTCTCAAGCTACACAAGTTTTTTATGTTGAAGATAAAAGACACAAAAATTGGTGTGTTGTTGTCAAAACAAAAGCTAGAGATGTGTTGATACTGGTATTGGCCCCCATTGTGATGAGGATGACACGTACGAGTTTTATGAGAACATTCCATATAGTGTAACTAGTAATGATGCTGTTGGGGAAAACCTTCGTTGGGGTCGAGATGATGTGGAGGGAATGACAATTGATGCCTCCATCATTGGCGAGAGAGATCTTCATGAAATGGACAACGTAGATGATTGTGAGTTCATTGATGATAAGTCCAATGATGAAGATAACAATGAAGTCGAGTACTGCAATGATGAGTAGTGTAATAGGGTACTGTTGTTGTATGTGTAATTATGTTATATATATTATTGAAATTGTAAGTAAAATTTGTAAAGGTTTATTGCGTGCAAAGTTGGAGAATCTTGCATATATATGTGAAAACTGTGTTCCTTTTGATGTTGTTAAGAAATTAATAACAGTTTTAACATAAGTAATTATCACATGAAACTGTTATTTCTTAATGTTGTTGCATATATATGTTTTAAATGTCCTTTGTGGATGTCGTGAAGAAATAACAGCTTTAATATATCTCATTAACGCTAAAACTGTTATTTCCTCATGTTGTTAGTATATTATCTTCATGTTGTTAAAATTGTTATTTCTTCATGTTGTTATTTGTTCATGTGATTGGCTGTTGGCTATAATTATCTTTATGTTTGTGTTGTGAAGGTGTTAGATGCAAGTATGGGCAAGAGGAAACAGCAGTTGCCACTTGTTTATGTCGGCGAAGGATCGTCACATGGACGACAAAAGGTGGAGGCACAAGATGATGAAGCACATGGACGACAAAGGGTGGAGGCACAAGATGACGAAGCCCATATTTCTCAAGAGGCAAGACCGGTTGCCTCTGATGACGATGAGACACAGGCTCTTGGTACTTAACATGTCTTCGAATAAAAATCGTATTGATTTTTCTTTTCTTTTACTTTAACTTTTCTTGGCAGACTATGCTTTTAATAGTTCAGTGTAGTGTAATAATAGCTTACAATGGTTGAATTTAGTTAAATAATATTCTAGATATTTAACTAAAAGAAAGTAATAAAATACTCACAAGCAAGTTCATTATACTCATCCTTGCCCACAACATATATACTGACATCCCCAAGTATTGTGTAGACAATACAAACTGATCTGGTGCATAAAACAAAATTCCCAGCAAGTGAACTCGGTACAACAATTTTATAATAAACTCAGTCATAGAAATAGTATTTACATGTGCTATGAAGGCTAAATTCTCCTTAAAGAAATAGAGAATGTGATACTGTTATTCATTTCAGGTGGATACTTGCCTACTCCTGCACTCTAATATTTGTATTAACCAGTATAACATTTGTCAAATGAGCATGATTTAGGCCTCTTTCACACAAAACTACCCAAGAATTTTACAAGACCAATTACACTTTGTCACATGAAGGTAATGGAGTGATCTTGGGTTGTTTTACTAAATAGGGGCATTATTCTGGTAAACTGAATACACCTTTGATGGTGAAACAACAAACTACCCTTTATGCTTAAAGGGTAGAACTCGAAACAGTAAGGAAATCCTATTATCAATATTGCAATGAAGTAAGGATTGCTTTTCCAAATGCTGCATCACATAATCTTAAACATCAAGTAAAAATAACAAAGTTAGTGCAATTTGGATATATATCTAGTTCAAATAGGGTATGGTTAGAATTGACCACATAATCTTTATTTTTCTTATTTATTTTTTATTCCTAATTTCTTTTACAAAAATATATATATAGATTATTGACCTTGTTTGGCTATCTACTATAGCTATTAAATCTTTAATATTCCATTATCATGAACTTGATATTCCATTATCATTAACTTGATGGGTTGGCTGTGAGATTATATAATGAGTTTTTATTTTTATTTTTTTTGTCCCATAAAACCTGTACGTTAATAATTAAATGCAAAATCGCCTCCTGAAATCTCTCCTTCATAAATGTACTAATGTTTTGTTTAAATGAAATTATAAACCCTTAATATTACATTAAGTTAGTAGATGTCTAATTTTTCCGTGCTGTGATATGTTTCATTACTTGTGAGAATTGATAATTTAGCCCTAATATTGGTGGTTTTGTATATACAGATGATTATGAACAAAGCCCAGCAGTGGAAAATACAACTAAAAAATGTGGTCCTACAAACCTAGCTGACATATGGGCATTGGATGGATCCTGGAAGATCCCGTTTTTGTTAAATGATCAAGGGCAACCAATTGGTGAGGACAGAAAAACGTTTGTTCGGTGGTTGGGAACTTTTTGTTACAATGGGTTACTATGCCCACTTGTCCCCGCTGGGTGGCCCAAAGTCCCTAAAAAATATAAAGAGGATTGTTGGACGGAGATTGAGGTAATATGAAAATAAAGTATAAGTAATAGTCATTTACAACCGCTGTCGTATATCCAATGTCATATTCAGTAGGGTCCATGCTTGTGTTTTGCTAACTCCACTTTTGCATTTCAGAAACGGTATCTCATTGACCCCGATATTGTTAAACCACCCGATCAAATGGGATGGGCAATGCATATACTCGGGGTCCTCAGGAGAAATCGAAGGACTAAGTTGAAGAAGGTTAACATATGAGGGCTAACAAAGGAACAAGTATTGGCCAAGAAGACACTGTGGGGGGTAATGGAGGACCAGTGGGTGGAGATGGTTAACTATTAGTTCGATGAGAAAATTGTGGTACTGCTACTTTATTCATCTATCTCATTTTAGTCGTAATTTAGTCAATGATATCATGTTGGCCATGTTTCACTCTAAAAAAACCTAAATCTTCTTGTTATGTATAATATAATTAGTTTAGCTCCAAAGCACTTTTCAATAGATGTGATAGAGTTGTTTTGCCCTTATCAACAACATAAACTTAAGATTACTATTATTTAGAGATTGGTTGGGGACTACGACTACTACAAGGGTATGCAAGTTCATCATATTTATACTAGGGGTCTCAATAAGAAATATAAAAAAAAAAAAAAAAAAAAAAAAAAAAAATTAATTGTGTCATAGTAAACAAATGAAATAGTAATTTTATCTTAGCTCACTTATCTTGCTGCACTGGCTAATCTATGTAGCTTAGGCTGTGGGCAAAGTCTTACATACTCCTTAGTCCAAATTCATTTGTCCTTTATGTCCTATTCCATGCTTAGGTTATGATGTATCTTCTTCCTTTAATACTAAAAACATGTTTTTTTAACTAGTTTATGTTGATACTTAGAAGATTACAACGCAGTTCTTAACGTAGAACTTAAATGCACATAATACATAATCACACCAATAAACCATCTAGATGAATGGGCATAACCAATTTAGGTAAACTAATAGCAAACAATAAACAAGTATATTCAGGTCACACACATGCTGCAAAACCGAATTTTATCAACTCCTATTTTAACACTGAGGAGGAGGGTAATTAGAAACATAAATATATTATGAATGCACAATGACAAGCACAAATAAGACAAAAACTTACATTAAGTAGTAAAATACATTAGTCAAGAGATCTTTCGTTTTCATATACTTTGCTAGTAATGTAGTTGCAGACATTAAGTAACAAGAATAAGGTCAGTCGAAGGAAACAGAAGGAGATAGAAACGTCTGGGGCTCAAAGTTTTGCACAAATTTCTAATGACATGGTAAGAAATGCATTACAAGTGCTACTGTATTCGTGTATCACATTAGCTGATTTTATGCTTCTGAATGACACTAAATGTTGAAAATACTCTTTTACTTTCTTGTTGGTGGTAGATCTAAACTTAGAATTCATGAACACCTTAGTCAATGCAAATGTTAAACAATATGAGAAATCTGAGAGCAATTGTGTTTATTGTATGAAATTTTGTTCATCATATAAGCAAAAGCTAACGGGCCTCCGGTCGAGCGCGCTGATGTGTATCTAAAAGTATACCGTAGGAGAGATGGAACTGCTGTTACTCCTTATGCGCAGGAGAACATAGTAAACACAATTTTAATCGAATTTTAGTGTATTTTGTGTTTGTATTGTTTAAAGTGTGTAATATGTTATTTGGTTATTGTGGAAAAACGTACAAACTAGGATGGAAGAACTTTTGAGCCAACAGGGCATGCGACTACAAGGAGAGCCTGGTAGTGGAATTCTCTGGTCCAAAAATGATGCATATGCTCAGGTGTTTGGTCTAGAGCACCCTGGACATGTACATGGGGTGGGACTTGGAATCACCTTATCTAGAAGAAGTGCCACAAATGCTTCACAGTTTACCTCGACTCCATTGTTGCCAAGCAGAACAACCCAAAGGATTTCGGAGTTGGAGAACAACTTCTCTAGACCGACTGAGCAACTAGCCCAAGTACAAGAACAACTTGCCCAATCAGAAGCAAGGCACCAACAACAAATGGCCAAAGTGATGACGTGCATGAATGCAATATTTGCCCAACTTACTGGCAGTAGTGTACTTGATTTGTCAATGTCACAGGTACCAAATTGAAGGTGTATTTAGCAAAACATTACTTTTTGCAATGCATTGTTATGTGACATTAATACGATGCCTTTAATATATTTAGGGTGGCAGTGCTTGATGGGGACTCTCCATGGGAATGAAACTATGAATCCTCTAGTAAAACAAATACAACTATTCGTTATAACATATACAACTATATTGGGAAAAAATTAAAAACAAAAAATCAAATTATGAAGCAAGAAGTAGGGAAGTAGATGTATTATAAGACATAAAATCAAATTATGAAGCAAGAAGTAGGGAAGTAGATGTATTATAAGACATAAAATCAAATTAGAAAATGTCAACCATGACTTTTTACACTTGCTAAATGTCAACCACGTACTCCATTATTAATTTAATTTTTTTAAAAGGAAGGATAATAATAGCAATGTGGTTAATTAGAACATGGTATACTCGTCATGGAGTATTGTTCGCATTTTATTGTTGAAACTTGAAAGAATAGAAATTTGACGACTAGTGAGCTTGAATGTGAAGGGACCTTATTGGAAGGTAGCATTCCATCTAAGAAATTATAACATTTGTTGTTATATTTAACAAATGGCAGTCAATATGGATTATGTAAATATATGTATATATATATATATATATATGAATCTGAAGAGAGTGGAATCTATGATATTGTATAGAGTTTGGAAAGATTTAAACCTTTCAAAGTGCAGCTAGTGACCTATGTCTCACTCTCAGTCTTTTTTTAAGATGCTATGCTTTTAAATGAATTTACAGCAAAAAGACTCTAAAAATTTAAGGGATGTTGACCTTGTTAAAGTGCAGCTAGCAAAATTCTTGGTTTTGTTTAGAGTCTGCTTGTTTTAGCTTAAAATGTTAGCTTATTTCCAATGTTCTCATTGTCACAGGTAATTGGCTGTACCATGACGCTTGCTGGAAATTCGTTGAGGGATATTTTTATTTTGTGATATAAAAACCAAAGTTTGTTGGGAACTTATATTTTATATGTAATTATTTGTTTGTGTAATTAATCTTTTGGCAACGAACTTAATTGTTTTGTTTATGTAAAAGTATCGTTTATGTAATTAATATTTTGGTAATGATTTGATACTATGCAATTTGTTTTGTTGGTTCAGTACCGTTGCAACTGAGTGTTGGTAGGAATGTGTATGTGGAATTACAGGTCTTGTTTTGGGCAGTAATGTGTTAAGGAAGAAAAAAAAAAATTTTTTTTAAAAACCCTATAGCTGCGTTTTAGAAAATGCGGCTACAGGAAAGCCCAACGGGGTACCTGTCTGTGTTTCTAAAAACGCTGCTCCATAGCTGCATTTTGGGCCCCTATAGCAGCGTTTTTACACAGCCTATAGATGCGAGACCTATAGCTATGTTTTGTTTAAAGCGCGGCTATAGGCCCATTTTGGGCTGCGTTTTAAACGCAGCCATAGGCCAAGGCCTAGAGCTGCGTTTCTGTAAACGCGGCTCTAGATCGTAGTATAGTCGCATTTGAAACGCAGTCCAAACCGGGCCTATAGTCGCGTTTTCTACAAAACGCAGCTATAGGTCCCAAACCTATGGCTGTGGAAAAACGCGGCTATAGGGCAAAATAAATGCGGCTATAGAACGATCTAGAGCCGCGTTTTTAGAAACGCAACTCTAGGTCCCCGCAGGCGGCTATAGCCACACCGCATAAGCCATGTTTGGAAACGCAGCTATAGCCTATAGCTGCGTTTTTATGGGCTATAGCTGCGTTTTTCAAATGCAACTATAGCCCTCTTTTTTTGTAGTGACAATATGTATTTGGTAATTCTATATAAAGCAAGGCAACTCTCAATTTAGAAGTCGTCCACTTCTTGCTTTGAGATCACCATCATCATCTACTCTCTCCCTTTCTCATTTCTTCTCTCTTGAAGGTTGAAGGTATACTCCGATATTTTGAGAACAATACAATTTTAATCGTTGATGCCACAGGATTTCTAGCAAAAGGTTATCTATCTCTGCCCACACTCCTGAAATGCATTTATTTATGTTTGTTCAAAGCTATAAATATAAACAACCTATCGAGCAAATTGCATGTATATAGTCTACTTGACTCCGTTCGTTTATGTGTATATATCTATATATTCCTATGTTTGTGTTATGCTTTGTTTATAATTCTATGTATGCATGTGTTGAAAGGATGTTGGTGCTAGTGATAACTTGCTTGCATAAATGAACGCAGTTTTTGTGGAGAAAATACTAAGGGTTCAACCAAATGTAAAAAGGATCTATCTTCTTTTGAGAGTTTCAGACAATAAGTTTGCTACACAACAGTTTTGCCATGAGGTACCTCATTTAGTTTTTTTATTATTATTAATTCTGTAAACAGGAGATTTTACGTGTCACATACATGATTTTCTTTAAGACTAAAATGAAAAATACATCCTTTTAAGTTTGAGGGAATTTTGATTTTGATTTTAATATTTTGAAAATTTTGTTTTAATACATATATAACATTTAACATCATTGTCCTTTTCTGTCCTTCCATTCACTTCCGTTAAATTACATGGGCATTAACAATGCCAAATAAATTAGCAATTCCTACAATGTGTGCCAGTTGGCTAAAGTATATCATGCCATGTGGCTCCTATAAACTAGTCTATCATGTTAACTACTCACTGTGTGTAGTATATCATGTTAGAAGTTAGAACCCCTTTCCCTCTCCCTTGTGTGTGTGTGTGTTTGTTTCTCAAAAAAAAAGAATGGGTAATTGTCTCACATTGCTTAAAAGAGTGTGTTGTGTGTAGTATAACTTGCCACACCCTTCCTTAAAAGTTACCATGGCTTTTGAGTAGAGTTGTGGTGTGCTTTTGTGTTAGAACCCCTTTCCCTCTCCCTTTTGTGTATGTGTGTGTGTGTGTGTGTTTCTCAAAAAAAAAAAAAAAAAAAAAAAAACTACTTAGTGTTGTTAAGTTACCTGGCGAAGTACATAGGGATGTGCTTATAAGAAGTAAACTCCCTTTAATTTGTGTAGAGACATTTTCCTAATTGTTGTGTGCTATGGGGAAGAATAAAACCGTGAGAGGTATAAGCCCCAAAACGGACAATATCTACACAGTTGAGGTGGGGTTGGTAGTGTAATCATAAATGTGAGGAACTGAGAAAGAAAAGATTAGAGAGATGAAAAATAGGGGAGAAATAGCTAAAGAGAGAGAATTAAAAAAAATAATAATAAAAATATTACATATAATTTTTTTTTCTTGAACAAAATGATATAGTTTTAACCTATGAGTTTAAATGGCATTTAACAATAACACCATTCCTTTAAATGGATGGAATGGCAAAAATAAGAACAATGTTCAACATTAAGAACTAAAATAAAGCACCACTCTACTACTACAAGAGTTAGGCCCTTTTGTAGTGGTACTTTGGGTTAAGTAATGTGTTTTGAGTTTGGTAAGAAAGTGTAATTAAGTGTGTGTGTGTGTGTGATTAACAATTAGTTTGTTTTTCAAAAAAAAAATAAAGTGGGTGTTGTCCCACATTGCTTGAGTGTAATTCTTTCCCATTACTTAAAAATAAATAAATAAATAAACTAAATGAGGTTCCTCATTATAAAACCATTGTGTAGCAAACTCATTGTTTGAAGCTCTCAAAAGAAGATAGATCCTTTTTACATTTGGTTGAACACTTAGTATTTTCTCCACAAAATTAAACTGCGTTCATTTATGCAAGCAAGTTATCACTAGCACCAACATCCTTTCAACACACACATACATAGAATTATAAACAAAGCATAACACAAACATAGGAATAGATAGATATATACACATACACACATAAACGAATGGAGTCAAGTAGACTATATACATGCAATTTGCTTGATAGGTTGTTTATATTTATAGCTTTGAACAAACATAAATTAATGCATTTCAAGAGTGCAGGCAGAGAGAGAGAACCTTTTGCTAGAAAGCTTGTGGCACCAATGATTAAAAATTTAAAATAGTCTTGTTCTCAAAAAATCTGAGTATACCTTCCAACTCCATGAGAGAAGAAATGAGAAAGGGAGAGAGTAGATGATGATGATCTCAAAGCAAGAAGTGGATGACTTCTAAATTGAGAGTTGCCTTGCTTTATATAGAATTACCAAATACATATTGGCCAAAATAATTTCTAAAATTTTTCACCCAAACCCAACTTATTAAAGGAAAAATAATAAAAATATGTTTTGTATTATTTTTTTTATTCTTATAGATACCATAGAGGTTCAAATTATGGTGTCCACTCCATGATAATTAATGATGTTGGGCCCGATAATCTGTGGCCCTGGCCCATTTGTTCATTGGGTTCCAAGGCCTGAGCCGAGGAAGGTTATAGCCAAGGATAGGTAATACAAGTACAAAATAGTCCTGGGACGCAGCCGAGGACGATTCAGTCCTCGGCATGTCCAAGGTCCCCCTGGAAGGAAGGACAAAAACGGAACAAAAACTGTCTGGAAAAAATCTAAAAATATCTATGTCAATAGGGAAGGACACCCTGGATAGTTTAACGACCAAGGACAAAGGGAAAGCTGCACTTACTGCCATTCAATACTCTGCACCTGACAGAGCCATACCCTTTAGCTTTTACAACCACCCCCAACCACTCTGGGTATGGGCTAATGGGACAAGTATCAGTCTTAGAAAATCGAACCCCACACGTGGACATTGGATAAGGAAGACAGGCTAGTATAAAAGGAAAAATCAGTAATCCGGGGAAGGGGCTGGGAAAAATGGCCAAAAACCAGAGTCTTCTAGCCTGCCTCCAGGAGAAAGACTCCTAGGGCGAAAACGACTTAACCATATATGAATACCATGAAAAACCCACCGTCTGGTGATTGGGGCCTAGCCTTTCAAACCCACGCTCTACAAATAATATTGTTTGGGCCTTTTTACGTACGAACCCAACACAGTTACGGGTCATTACGAATTGTGTCCTTACAATTGGCGCCGTCTGTGGGAAAGGCTTGTGTGTTGGCATAGGCGGTAGGTCGAGACAGTCCCCTTGTCATTTCTAACAACCGGTTGTAGTGTTCTGTCGTAAAGTTCCACTAAGGGCTATGTTTCTTTATTAGGGGCTACGCTTCGTAGCATCAGCCGCACGGATGGTCCTAGGGGCTTAGCCAATGAGCTAATTCCCCTAAAAACAAGGTCTCATGCCATAGCCGAGGGGTTAATTCCCCCAACTACTCAAGGAGAATTTTAAATTACTCAATCCTCGGACCAAACACCAGAAAAAGGTTAAGGCTACGAAAGTTGTTAGGAAGATGGCAAAACGCCTTATTATTCAGCAACTTGCAGGTGCTGTTCATTTTGGGTATCCTCGGGTGATTATTTCCTACACAGCATCGGGCGTTCCGCCATTGCCTCGTTTAAGTTTGGGGCATGCAACCCATTCTCAGGTCGATCTTTTTGTATACAATATCTCCAATACGTTTTTAATAGTACCTTTTATCTTTAGTAAAGATTTTCGGCCCTAAGTATCGTTTTCTTGGGTCGGCATTATTACGCCAGATAACTCTAATAAACCCATCATAATATACTTTTCTTTTTCCTGGTAAGGATTTCTGCCTTAAGTGTCATTTGTTCAAATCAGCATTCTTACGCCGACTAACTTCGATAAGCACAGAGCAAGCTCTTTTTATTAGTGGGGGTTTCGGTCCTAGGCATTGGTCAAAGTGTAAAAATAAAAAGAATTCACAAGATAGTATGTCTATTCACTGCGTAACCATTTCAGAAATAAAGAGATAGAACATGTGAAATAGAGCAATAACGACTTTTATTAATATAAAGAGGTATTACAACATACAAAGAAGGGCTTAAACAAGCCTATACAGAAGGTGGATTACAAAAACAATTAAAAAAAAAAAAAAAAAAAAACAACAACAACAACAACAACAACAATAAGACAAATAAACAGTCAAAGGTCTTTTTAAACTCGTCTCCGAAGTCCTTCCAAACTCTGCCCCAGTAGCGCCCATATTGAGAGGAGGACCTTCTTTAAAGAAAGAAGGAGGAGAAGAAGAGGAAGAAGGAAAAGCACCAGGATGGATCTGGTGGTGGAAAGAAGAAGAAAGAGAGGCAAAAGGAGGCACCAGTGAACGAAGAGAGGAAGAAGCAGGGGCACTTAGTCCCTGCGTCAGTCCTGACTCCTAACACACTGGTGCTATGTTAGCTATGCTCATGAAAGAGCGGCTGATACTGATAATGGATGACCCCAGCTCAGTCGCACCGAAAGTTTGACACGACGAGCCCCTGCTTCGGATTTTGACTGAAAGGAGGGTGAGAAGTATCTTGAGTCTTTGCCATCCCTGCCCTGACCGAGCCATTTTTAACTTCATAAGAACATGGTATTTCTGAGAAGGGTATGGTTCCTTCATTACTCACTCCTATCTTGAACGTATCACAATTTAAGGTGTAACTAGCAGATAAAGTAAACTCTGGAGGTGGCTAAGGGTTTCTGGTTTCAGAGGGATTAAAAGGGTCTCTATATGAAAGAAATAACCTCATGCCTTTCTTCTTATATGAAGGGCAAAACGAGAGATATTTAATCTGTCCAGATTTCTAAGAAAACCTGTAAACTAAAATATACCCGTTCCACTTCCCCACACCATCAAATACCGTCGAATTTAAATGGTCTCGTAAAGGGAAATCATTAAAGGCGCGTTTTGGATAACGAAACGGCAGGAACGCATTGTGAATGAATTCAGAAGGAATGTCTCGTAGCCCGGTATGATTCCTAGGTAGATGAAGAGATACCAATATTAATGAAGGGCAGAGTTAAACGAGCCATAATAAAGGCTTGGCATTACCAAAACCCTCCTCTCTGACCAAGAGGTCGGACAGCAGGATTTTGAGGGGCTATTGTAGGGCTCGATAATCTGTGGCCCTGGCCCATTTGTTCATTGGGGCCTAAGGCCCGAGCCGAGGAAGGTTATAGCCAAGGATAGGTAATACAAGTACAAAATAGTCCTGGGACGCAACCGAGGACGATTCAGTCCTCGGCATGTCCAAGGTCCCCCTGGAAGGAAGGACAAAAACAGAACAGAAACTGTCTGGAAAAAATCTAAAAATATCTATGTCAATAGGGAAGAACATCCTGGATAGTTTAACGACCAAGGACAAAGGGAAAGCTGCACTTACTGTCATTCAATACTCTGCACCTGACAGAGCCATACCCTTCAGCTTTTACAACCACCCCCAACCACTCTGGGTATGGGCTGATGGGACAAGTATCAGTCTTGGAAAATCGAACCCCACACGTGGACATTGGATAAGGAAGACAGGCTAGTATAAAAGGAAAAATCAGTAATCCGGGGAAGGGGCTGGGAAAAATGGCCAAAAACCAGAGTCTCCCAGCCCGCCTCCAGGAGAAAGACTCCTAGGGCGAAAACGACTTAACCATGCATGAATACCACGAAAAACCCACCGTCTGGTGACTGAGGCCTAGCCTTTCAAACCCACGCTCTACAAATGATATTGTTTGGGCCTTTTTACGTACGAACCCAACACAGTTACGGGTCGTTACGAATCGTGTCCTTACAAATGATTAAATTGTTTTTATCATCAAACTAAGACACCAATCAATTTTCAATGTAGATGAAGTTCAAATTTCAAATATTTTATTCAACAAAAAAAAAGACTTCACAAATTGAACTAATTGGCAGTTAGTACACATAAATAAAACTCGTATGTTAAATATTCGCACCAAGATGGTTGGAGATTAGCCCAATGAAGGGTCTACCAAAATTTCATTGTTGAATTGCCCTGCAGAGTAGTTCTGAAAAATAAAAATAAAAAAAGAAGAAAAGATATAAGTAGGAAGCTAGTTGGACCACAAGCCATCAATGTTTATTAGGCAAAAAAAAAAAATCAACGTTTACGTAAATATGGATAGAGAGATCAGCGATGGTTACTCTCACTCCATCTCCCCCAAAAATGCCCAAACTACACGAAGAAGAAGAAAAAAATACGTGTAAACCAATACCCCTGCCCAATTGTTATAATCCGGTCATTAGTACAAGTTAGATTTTCGAGGCGTATGTGGTTACAAAGGTGGCTACGTACTATGAGAACAGAAATTTGTTTAACTGTAAAGGTTGCTTTCTCAAGTCTCAACAATTGTTTGGGAGCTTCTCTATCGTATATGTATAGGTATAAATTACATCAGCTTGATAATAAACTGTATAGCAGAAGGATTACATCAAGGAATTTGAAAACATCAAGACTTCTTTAGGTTAGATGACTTATCCATATACATAGTTCTTTTCTTTTTTTTCTTTTTTTTTTGAGAATGTATCCATATTCATAGTTGAAGTTCTATCCAGAGTTGAAGAAGTATTTTGAATAGAAATTTTGTTAATACAAATCTGTAGCAGTGTTGGTCTTTGGAATATATATGTTTCTTCACTGATATATTTAACACTGGTGGATTGCATGTTTTTTAACACACATCAAATTTCATGTCAATCAAATTTATTTTTTATGCATAATTTTAAACTACATAAACTTAAAATTTAAACATTTGATTTATGACATAACTGATGATCATTAATTTGTTAAAATTCACATTCAATAAAAATATATATATTAAATTGAGTTGTTACCTTATACTATAACCAGATTTGAAGCCAAACTTCATTCCTCTAACTCCATAATAAAATGAATATTTAGCTTGTTTCGCCTATAAGAAAAACTGGTAGAGACTACAAGTTTGGTAAAAATATCAGCAACTTGGTCCTTCGAGAGATCCAAAGTTTATATTATATTGATCAACAGTAGTAGTTTCAGGGGCCTAATATTTGGCTTCAGTGCTAGATCATGAAACAGTGGACTGTTTATTTGAGCATTCAAAGAGAGAATATTAGGCCCAAGAAAGATGCAAAAGCCACTAGTGGACTTGTGGTCATCAGGGCATTTAGACCAATCAACATCCGAGTAAACATTAATAGGCCGAAGAAAAAAACCCATTGGAAGAGGAGGTCAGGATGGATAGTATCGCTAAGATAGCTTTGGAATTCATCAATTGGGTGAATTTTTGTCTTCATACCATTAGTCAACATGGTTCATCAAAAAAAAAAAAAAAACCATTAGTCAACATGATAAAGTTTGATAAATAAAAGGTATTTTGGTTATTTTAAACTTTGATGCACAAAATTGGTAAATCCGACATCCAATTAGGAAAAGTTATATTGAATTAAGCATTTATTCATAGTTTGAGTATGAATAAGCCAAAGAAAAAAAAAATCATTGGAAGAGGTCATGGTGGATAGTATCGTCGAGATAGTTTTGAAATTCATCAATTGGGTGAATTTTTGTCTTCATTCCATTAGCAATATGATCAAAGTTTGATAAATAAAAGGCAATTTGATTATTTTAAACATTGACTCACAAAATTGGTAATTCTGACATCCAATTAGGAAATATTATATTGAATTCAGCATTTATTCATAGTTTTGAGTATGAATAATCCAAAGAAAAAAAATTCATTGGAAGAGGAGGTCATGGTGGTTGTGGGGACGTAGGCCCAAATATGTATTGGGCCTTGGACCTTATCCGAGAAGGCACAATGGTCCGAAAATAGATTAGTAGCCAGAAAGACGAAATACCTCAAACTTCATGGGCAAACTATGATCGTAATGGCTGGGAGAGATTATTTGAGGAGGAATGTCCCCTCGGCTAAGCGCAACGAATATCAAGATGTACCTCCTGTCATCCATGGTAAAGACCTAGGAGGTTCTATTGATAAAGACACGAACTATGAACATACTAGAGGGATGAGAGCTAGGAAATATTTAAGGAAAAACTACTGTCACCGCATTAAATACTCTACAACTAACTTTCCAGCCACATTTATGTGGAGAAAACCCCTGAACAGTGTTGCCTTAGCTACCCTAACTCACAAAGGGCCAGAGAAGGTGTCCGATGGGACAAGCACTGAAGTAATGCCCTGGATGATCAACAACTGAAAGGCCAAGATCATTGAAAGGGAGATATATAAGGGAAGAGACCCTTGAGGAAGAGAAGAGGGAGAGAAATGGAGAGAGAAACACTATAGCAATAAGAAAACAGACTTGTAATCAAACTTATAAGAAATATACAAGAACTGATCTCCTCGGACCGCGTGCGAGGACGATTCTCTTTAATTGAAATCAATCTATCTTTCTGTTCTTGTCATTTGAGTCCGCTTTGTTTGTTATCCAACTCATTTTAGCCCAGTTTTCCAATTCACTCTCTACAAATTTATTGTTTTGAGTTTTTTGGGCCTAAGTCTATCTACCTTTTGAGCTAGGGACTCAAATCTGGTCCATATAGTAGTTATTATTGCTGAGATAGTGTTGACATTCCTCAATTGGGTAAATTTTTGTCTTCATTTGTCTATAATCAAAGTTTGATAAATAAAAGGCATTTTAGTTCTTTTAAACTTTTTGACACACAAAATTTAAATCCAATATCCAATTAGGAAAAATTACATTGGATTCAGCATTTATTTATAGTTTGAGTATGAATAAGCCAAAGAAAAAAAATCCATTGGAAGAGGAGGTCGTGATGGATATAGTATTGCTAAGGTAGCAATGCAATTCATTAGGTGAATTTTTTACTTCATTTAATCATTAGTCAACGTGATCAAAGTTTGATAAATAAAGGGCATTTTGGTCATTTTAATTTTGACACACAAAATTGGTAAGTCCTAAATGCAATTAGAAAACATTGAATTCAACATTTATTCATAGTTTGAGTAAGAATATATATATATATATATTGTTCTTACATTCAAGTCATTTACTTTAAAGCTATTTACTTTCAAGTTCTTTACATTATTTCCATTTACTACTACTGTAAGTGTTTATCCTACTTTCAATAACAAGTATTTTCAGTTCTATGTTCATTTCTTTACTTATTGCTACCACCACCTTGGACGGATTACCGCCATACCGGATGGTTCTAAATTGCTTTCATTTATTTTGAACTATTGTTCTTATTTACTTTAAATTATTTTGATATACTGCTTGGCTGGTTCTACCGCCTTAATATTGTTCTTACATTCAAGTCATTTACTTTAAAGCTATTTACTTTCAAGTTCTTTACATTATTTCCATTTACAATACATCTGTGCTTCCTTCTCTTTCTCTTCATCTGTGCGTCCCCTTCCCCCTTTATGGTATCAGAGCCACTCTTTTCTGGCCGGTTGTAAGTGTGGTTGTGTTCTTTGTTTCTTGTCTGTGTCTACCCGAACGTTTGGTATTCCGTTGTTGTGTTCCCTTCTTACCGTCGTTGGCGCCACCCTAGTTGTAAAGTGAATTCCTAGGACCTAGCTGTAAGGCCCGTTTGAGCCAAGAGAGGGCGTGTAGGGCATGAGAGGTATGAGGTTGATTAGGGTATGTGTTACGAAATGCAACGGTTGTGAGAAAAACATGATAACTGAGTGTTGAACCTAGGATAGTATGGATAAGTTGTGGAGATCCAACTCCTCTATCAGCTCCAGGACTAGTTGTCCTCCTGATATTGTAAATGAAGAAGATCACACTATTGATGATAATGAGATGATTCCTGATTTTCGTAAATGGACTATTCCTAAAGTTGATACTAAAACTATTTATAAAACTAGTTTTGTTGAAAGTACTTTTCATTCTGCTTATAAAGCTAGAACTGTTGAACAAATTTTCTCTATTTCGAAAGTTCATGAAAAATGTTGCTTATTCACTAAAAAGAATATTAATGACTTCCTTGCTGCTAAAAAATTCTATTATTTGCATATTGGTATGGTTCAAGTTGCTATTAAACCACTCACCCGCAAGGGCATTAATGCTTCTGTTCTATAGGGTTTAAGAGATGCTAGATTTAAGATTTTTAAAGATAGCATTCTTGGAATGATCACTGCTTCTTTGTATGATGGTCCTGTTTATTTTAATTGTTATCCTGATCTTACTCTTGCTTTGGATGATCCTAATATTGTTAAAGCTTTAACTTTGAATATTGCCTCATCTGGTTATTACATGGAAGAAGGTAGTAAGCCTTTTGCTTTGATCTATCGCATTTATTATAAACTAATAGGTACTCAAATGAATCCTTGTGCTTTAATGCCTAGAGAACCTTCAGGTAAAACCATGTTAATTCAATGTTCAACTCCTGATGCTAAAATCCAAGTTCCAAAAATGATTCAATGGCAAGATATTAACCTTCCTAAGGATTGGTTGTTAGAACATGAAACCCCTCCTACTAAACCCATTTTTGATGAGCTTGATCTCACCCATATTCAACAATATCTTGATGGCACTGTTAAAATAAGTTTTCAAAACAATCCACCTTTTAAGATCAAAGAAGGAAGACATTCCTTTGCTGGATCTGAAAGTATTTCAAAAAGAGATCACGAGATCAATGAATTTTTGAAAAAGAATTTGGAAACATCCTCTGATTTAAAGCTAAAAGGTATTTCAAGTGATAAATCCCAATTTAGCTCTGTTTACTATTCAACTAAACCTGAAACTTCCACTCCATTTAGTAAAACTGCTAATGAAGATGAGGAAGATACTGTTTCTCTTACTCCTTCTGATTTTGAATCTCCTATTGAAACTCCTCCTGTTTACCTAAATCAATTAAGAGTTTTGACTGTTTTAAATGATGATTTTGAAATTGATTGGGATTCTTTGTACAATGAGTTTATGCTTGCTTCAAACAAAACCAAGAGAAAATATTTCCAAGATAATTTTGCTCAGTCTGATAAAGACCATGCTAAAGGAAAATGGTTGGATATGATGAATCAATTGAAAAAACATATTTTGTTTTTTGATTTTCTTGAAAACTATTATGTTCCACATAATGAGGTTTCAAGACAACATTTATATGTGATAAAGAAATCAAATTTTGTTAAGATTGATAAAACCATTGTTAGGACTAGTCATCCGCCTCTTGATTCAATTTTGATAACCACTAAGAAAGATGAAGTGACAACAGAGGAAGTGAAGGCCTCTCCTTTCAAAATTGCTGATGATCAAACTCCTATTGTTAGCCTTATTGAACAAAACAATTTTACTAATCAATCTTTGCATATTATTGGTCAACAGCTTGACCGTATTGAAGAAAAATTTGTTGAAAAATCTGTTTCCACTTCTGAAAAATCTGTTCCTGTTAAAACTGAGAAACCTTTGATTGATTTACCCAGTCAAAGAGAAAAAGTTATGTTTAAAACTTCTCAGTCCAAGACTCTTGAAATTGTTGACAAAATGCTTTCTAATCTAAAGATTAAATCTGAAGGTACTAGTACTTCTACAAGAACTCCAACTGCCCTCACTATTTCCAAAAAAGAAATTATTTCTGATGAAAATACAGATTCTGATACTGTTTCTTCTGTTTCTTCTGTTCCTGCAAAAAGAATCTTTGATAATGATTTCCCAGAAATTAAAAGATTTGTTGGAAACTCCAAACCCATGTCTTTTACAAAAAATTGGTATCCAAAACCTACTCCTCCTGATATGCAGTTTGAAGAGAGATCTTTTCAAACACAGTTTTCTGTTTCTGCTGATAAACTCTATGAATGGAATATTGATGGTTTGTCTGAACAGGAAATCATTAATAAAATGAGCCACATGTCTATGGTTGGTATTGCTTATCAAAACAACCATAATCTTGATCAACCTGAAATTGTTAACTTGCTTCTTACTGGTTTTTCTGGTACTCTTCGTGGATGGTGGGATTCTTACATCAC
Source organism: Quercus robur (assembly GCF_932294415.1). Classification (NCBI taxonomy): domain Eukaryota; kingdom Viridiplantae; phylum Streptophyta; class Magnoliopsida; order Fagales; family Fagaceae; genus Quercus; species Quercus robur. The sequence continues at coordinate 13,078,128 of NC_065534.1, read as the reverse complement.
TGAAGAATCCAAAGAGTCTATTAAACATGCTGTTAAAAAGAATGAAGAAGGTTTGCCTACTTTTGATGAAAGTATTGGTCGTGGTATTCCTGATGGTGTTAATACCTTGATCTATACCATTCTCAAACATTTTGTTGGTACTCCATCCAATATTTCTTCCCGTGTTTCTGATTATCTAAATAATTTGAGTTGTCCAACTATGTCTGATTACAGATGGTATCAAGATGTTTTTACTTCCAGGGTGATGCTCCGGAAAGATTGCCATAAGCCTTATTGGAAAGAAAAGTTTATTGACGGTCTGCCTCCTATCTTTGCTCATAAGGTAAAACAAGAATTAATGGGTAAAAATGATTCTATTGATTATGATAATTTAACTTATGGTGATATGTTCAGTACTATTAAAAAACTTGGTATTAATATGTGCAATGATGAAAAATTGTTAAAACACCAATTAAAGAATAAAAGAAAAGCTAAATATGAAATGGGAAATTTTTGTGAACAATATGGTCTGCCTCCTATTGCTCCTTCTAGGCAGAAAAGTAAAAAACATGATAAAAGCCATAAAAAATACAGCAATACTTTTAAACCTAATGGTTTCTATGCTAAGAAGAAAAATGTTTTTAAAAAACATGTTAAACAAAAACCAAGTAAAGGTAAATGCTTTAACTGTGGTAAACCGGGACACTTTAGTAAAGATTGTAAAGAAAAACCTGGTAAGTTAAAAAACAAGTTCAACATGTTAAACATTGATGATAACATGCAAGAAGAATTATTTAGAATCCTTGAATCAAACAGTCCATCTGATTCTTTGGAAGATGATTTTTCTTCTTCATCTGATTCTTGCTACCAATCTGCTGATGATTCTTCTGATTCTCCTAATATTAAAATTGGTTGTAGAGATTCCTGTTGCAATGTTATTAATACTCTCACCAAGGGTGAAGAAGATGAAAAACTGATAATTCAGCTAATAAATCAAATTCAAAACCCTGAACTCCAGAAAGATTATTTGGACAGGTTTAAGAAAAACTTGATAAGAGATGAAATTGGTAAAAAACCAAAATCAACCATAAGTTTTGAAGTAACTTTGGAAAGATTTAATAAAAAGAAATCTAAAGATTTAACTGTTAATGATCTCCAAAATGAAATTCATATTGTTAAACAAGAAATAAATGAATTAAAACATGAATTTAAGAGCATGAAAAGTGATAATCATAATCTCAAACAAGAATTGACAATGCTAAAACTTGATAAAAATCTTAATAAATCCAGTAACGAACAAAATGAGCACAGTGATGGAAATGATTCCAGTCAACAGGCTCTTCTTCCTGATAAAGGTACTCCTGATACTTTTACTAATCCCCAACTTGCTTTTGTTAATAAATTATCTCCTCCAAAATGGTTTACAAAAGTTAAAATTGTTGTTTCTCCTGATTATCATTTCGCTGTTATCGCTATGATTGATTCTGGTGCAGATATGAACTGTATCCAAGAAGGATTAATTCCCTCAAAATATTTTGAGAAATCTACTGAAAGATTGGTTTCTGCTAATGGTTCTCAAATGAAAATTAAGTATGAATTGAATAATGCTCAGGTGTGCCATAATGATGTTTGTTTCAAGATTCCTTCTGTTCTTGTCAAAAATATGACTGATAAAGTGATTCTTGGTCTGCCATTTATTGACTCTTTGTATCCCTTTCTTGTTGAACACGATGGAATTACTACTGATCCATTTGGACAGAAAGTAAAATTCAAATTTGCTTCAAAATTTGAAATTGATATTGATAATCTGTCTTATAAGAAAGACTCTCCCATGAATGACCTTGTTCAAGAACTGATAATGAATTCTGATGATTTTAAAGGTGATTTTCATAACACTAAAATGTTAAAACCTATCCATTATCCTAACAATATTAATGATTCTTTGCAGGACTCGGATAATGATACGTGGATAAATACCACTAATAAGTGGGATAATAATAATATTCATATTTATACCACTAGTAAGTGGATTATCATGGAGGGAAAAAACAAGGGAAAAGCTCCTGCGCATGACTATTCCCAAAGCAAAAGGTTCCCAGCGGGACGACCTTTTAAAATGCATGAAGGCGTATCTTCTGGTGTAAAACCCAGTGGATCAACATCCCTTCAAGGAGATGTCCCGGCAGAGGTGACATACTCCAATGGTAATATATTAATTGCTTTACAAGAAGTCTTGTCAAAAAATTTACAATTCCACAATGGTACCTACTCAGAGTTACCAGATTCTATTAAATTCATTCTTGATAACCTTCAGTTTGCTTTCACCAAAAACCACAGTAATGTTTTTCATAAAACCCTTAGAGCCCTTGAAATCCACCTTGTTAACCTTACTGCTCAAAATGAGATTTATATGAGCCATTATAGTAACCTTATTCCAAATAATGACCTTGTTTCAAATATTGACTTTGTTCCAGAATATAACCTTGTTTCAGAAAATGAGGCTCTTGTGAGCCGTCTCAAAACCTACATTAGTCAACTCTTTGGCAAAGAGGAAATCCATTCGATGGATACAAAGACTATAATGGGCACTGATTATGCTAGATTGAGTCTTAAGACCCAATCCATGTTAAGAAGTGCTGTTGCCAACTTGCCTTCAGATTTACAATCTCGTATTCTGGATAGCAAGGCTATGTCTCGGTCTTTTGACCTATGGTCCAAATATTTCAGAAAACTTGTTACTGCTACTATTCCTGACCCTAATGAAATAGACGAAGGTGATAATGTCTTTATTCAGCTTGAATGGGAAGACCACTTTGGGAGCAGTCTCAGAGTATATGAAAAGAAACATCCATTTCCTGGTCTCCTTATTAATTTTGATACTGGTTCATATTTCACTGATGAAGATTCAGATGATAGTGATGATGAGGATCCTAATTCTAGCTGGCTTTCCCAAATGCTTGAATATGGCTTTGTTAGGTTAGTAAAATTGACAAGTCATAAACAGGCTAGCCAACTTCCACAGATCATTCAGAATGCTATTAAAGGGTTTGAAAACTCTTCCACTAGATCTTTTGTTACCATCAGATGCTGGAGCACTCTACTAAAATGGGAGACAAATAACTGGATGAATGTTAAACCCTCAAAGCATCTCATCCTCATTAATGGCTATACTCACCAAGGGCCATGGTTCGAGGGAAATTCTCAGTTGTCCCTTAATGCCACTCTTGCAAAATGCTGGAGAAATTATTTTAATAATCAAATTCGTGAAGTTGCTCATAATCTATGGAAAAATTACCATTTCATAGGAAGCACAGGTAGAATTGCTGTTTTTGGCCCCAAACCCTATGCTGACGCCTTTGTTCACCTACAGACAAAAGATCATCCTAATCTAAACAGTCTCCTCATCCCAGGAAAAACTCCAAAGCTTGAGCCAATTTTATATTGTGGATTCTGTAATAAGTATGCTATTTACCATGATCATATATGTGATTCTCCACAAGGTCCTTTTGATCCCTTTGATGGTTATCCCTCCGATGCTCCCTCTACTGATTGATGAGGTCACTACTATTTCTAGACTGGTGTTACTTTATTTGTCTGGCTTGCACAACAGCCAAAATATTTTATTGTCATTCACAAATATGTTGCGGAAAATCCGGAACTAACTCGTGATATTCCGGATTTTGCGGAAGATTTTGATTCCCCTATTTGTCTAGCCTGCACAACGGCCACTATTTGTCTAGCCTGCACAACGGCCACTATTTCTCTAGCCTACACAACGGCCACATCTATTACAATATTCAGAATTGAAAAGCACAAGCCATGATGGTTGTGAAGATATGATGTTCCCTTTTGACCAACCATGCCACCTTTGGAGTCTTTTTAGAAAAGAATGAAGCATCCAAGTGCTTGGTGGAAGACATGCATGCTTTCCTTTTGTCTTTTGCCATGATTCTCCTGACATGTTGGACCAAATGAAAGCCAAAAGCTCAGAAGTTTTGATTTCAAAAAGTGGAAAAAACACTGTTCACTGATTACTGTTCACTGATTACTGTTCACTAATTACTGTTCACTGATTACTGTTCACGAATTACTATTCACAAATCACTATTCACTTTTACTGTTCATGACACTGTTCACTCCGAAAATTTTGCCTATTTAAGGGGGGTTGTCCCTTAGGGCTTCTCAAGTCAAGTTTGGTTTCTGATTTCCTTTCCCTTAGAACTAGCCTTCTTAGAGAAAGAACTCACCCTACTTCTACTACTCATCCTTGTTTACTACAAACTTTGTAATTCTACAAACCTTGTAACTAGGTCTAGTTCAAGCTTTGTACTTGTTAACCCATAACTGTTGAGATCTTGTATTGACTACTACTACTGTAAGTGTTTATCCTACTTTCAATAACAAGTATTTTCAGTTCTATGTTCATTTCTTTACTTATTGCTACCACCACCTTGGACGGATTACCGCCATACCGGATGGTTCTAAATTGCTTTCATTTATTTTGAACTATTGTTCTTATTTACTTTAAATTATTTTGATATACTGCTTGGCTGGTTCTACCGCCTTAATATTGTTCTTACATTCAAGTCATTTACTTTAAAGCTACTTACTTTCAAGTTCTTTACATTATTTCCATTTACAATACATCTGTGCTTCCTTCTCTTTCTCTTCATCTGTGCGTCCCCTTCCCCCTTTATGGTATCAGGGCCAGAAAAGAGTGGCTTTGATACCATAAAGGGGGAAGGGGACGCACAGATGAAGAGAAAGAGAAGGAAGCACAGATGTATTGTAAATGGAAATAATGTAAAGAACTTGAAAGTAAATAGCTTTAAAGTAAATGACTTGAATGTAAGAACAATATTAAGGCGGTAGAACCAGCCAAGCAGTATATCAAAATAATTTAAAGTAAATAAGAACAATAGTTCAAAATAAATGAAAGCAATTTAGAACCATCCGGTATGGCGGTAATCCGTCCAAGGTGGTGGTAGCAATAAGTAAAGAAATGAACATAGAACTGAAAATACTTGTTATTGAAAGTAGGATAAACACTTACAGTAGTAGTAGTCAATACAAGATCTCAACAGTTATGGGTTAACAAGTACAAAGCTTGAACTAGACCTAGTTACAAGGTTTGTAGAATTACAAAGTTTGTAGTAAACAAGGATGAGTAGTAGAAGTAGGGTGAGTTCTTTCTCTAAGAAGGCTAGTTCTAAGGGAAAGGAAATCAGAAACCAAACTTGACTTGAGAAGCCCTAAGGGACAACCCCCCTTTAATAGGCAATATTTTTTAAGTAAACAATATTTGTGAATAGTGAAAGTCAACAGTGAAAAGTGAAAGTTTAATCTTGGTGTGACTAAAAGTCACGGGAAACATGGAGCATCATCTTTTCAGAACATTGCACGGGAAACATGGAGAATCATTATCATTAGTGGTGGAAATCAACAGTAGATTTTGACCAGACCATTGCATCATTTTTGGCCATTATGCAGGCCAGACAAATAGGGGAATCAAGTTTCCAATCAATCATTTGCTAAGTCATCAGCATCTTCTTCATCATGACCAAACAACTCCTGATTGTAAGGGTAGTAAGGGTCTTTTGAAACAGAGGCTTGAGAGGAGCGCTCATCATCTGAATCAGCAGTTTCTTCTTTAATCATTTTAGAGAGTAGGGCATATAAAGCATCAGGGTCTTTGCGGATTGCATTCAAAGGAGAACTCTTCTTCTTATTCTTTGCAGGTGGCTTACCCCCTTTAGCGGATGAGGAAGCATGTGTGTCAATTACCGCTTTTTGCATGGGAGTAGTGATTCGTAATGGGGAAGCACTCGGGGAAGGGAAATCTCTGGCAACATTGGTAATGATGGATTGGGTATGGGCAAACTTATCCCACCATTTAACATAACAACAGCGAGTGAGAACATCACCATCTTTAACATACTGCCATTTTAGAATCCAAGGAACCTTGTATTTTTTAGTGAAATGAAGTAGGGGAGTGAACTTAGCTCCATGATCATCAGTTTTGAATCTTAATGTAAAATTTTGGAAAGAATCCTTCAATGGCACAGGGAATATGTCAATAATTGAACCAAACTGGGTCCACCAACGGAAGAACCAGAGGGGGAGTTCAGAATCAAACTCTTTGTCAAAATTAATAAACCATGAATGGGACATATTTTCATTTTGGTGGAGCATGAACCTGAACCAGGCAGTAACATAATCATGATATGAATAGGGAATAGGGAAATTTGGTAAACTTCTTGTGGCGGCAGGATTGGGGCCCCACATTTCTTCTGAAATAATATTTTTGATGTAAGCACTGTGATAAATAATTCTACTGTTATTATTAGCCCTATCAGTTATGGCTTTGATAACAATAGAATTCTCATGTCGAAGCATTTCAGAATAATATTGGACAGTCTTTTGGCCATGTTCTGGAATCCAATGGAAATTTGGAGGAAAATAACTGGTGGCAAGCCTAAAAGGGTTAGTGATGGAGGCCCTATTTGGCTCTACGGAGAACAGGTTTTGGATATATTGTTTTCTAACATACTGGGAAGCATTGGAAGCATTGGGGTAAATAGTTCTAACAGGTTGGTGAACAGTGGCTAAAGCATAAGGATCATAATGTGAAGCTAAAACAGAAGAATAATTAGGTTTGGGAATGGTACCTAGGGGAGTAAAACGGTTAACAATATCCAAAGAGGAAACAGGTTCTTTTTTAACAATTGAATTAGAAGTGGCAGGTGACTTGTCATTCGACCTTCTACTTGCCATTGGGACACTGCAGAAATTCACGGGTAAGGAAATCAGGGATAGCATTTTGAGATCCTTTAATATATTCAATATCAAAATCAAAAACACTTAAAATAGCTTGCCATCGGGCAAAAATATGTTTTGAAGCAATATTTTCAACATCTTTTTCAATAACATATTTAGTACTTTTGCAATCAATACGTAACAGAAACCTTTGGTTTAACAAATCACTTTGAAATTTTGAAATACATAGTACTATAGATAAAATTTCCTTTTTAATAGTACTATAATTTAACTGTGCATTATTCCAAATACCAGAATAAAAACGAACAATTTGTTCAGGTGACTCAGAAGAAACTTTTTGTTTTAGGATACCACCATAACCAACGTCAGAGGCATCGGTTTCAACAATTTTGAAGGCACCGACAGTAGGAATACCAAGACAAGGCAATGTCTTAACATGAGATTTGATTTGTTTAACAAGAGAAGTATGAACATCAGACCAAAGAGGAGGATTACTTTTTAACCGATCAAACAAAGGTTTGCATTGTTTCCTCATATCTTTGTAAAAATCTGCAACATAGTTTAATGATCCAAGAAATCTTTGGAGCTGTGTTTTGTCAATGATAACATCAGGAAACTTGTCAGCAAATTGGATAGCTCTATCTATAGGGCGAATTTGTCCTTCAGAGATATCATAGCCAAGAAAACGAACTTTGGTTTGGAATAGTTTAATTTTCTTGGCTGAAACAACAAGACCATTTCTTTTAATAATGTCTAGAAACGAATTCAAATGTTTCCAGTGTTCGTCAATGGAGCTAGAGTAAACAAGGACATCGTCAATATAAACAATGGTGAAGTGACTGAAAGAGTTAAAAATGTCATTCATGATATTTTGAAATTCACTTGGAGCATTTTTTAGGCCAAATGGCATAACATTCCACTCATAATGACCAAAAGGAGTGGTAAAGGCAGTTTTATACCTATCATCTTCACTAATCTGAATTTGCCAGAACCCAGATTTCATGTCAAACTTGGAGAACACAACAGCTCCACTTAGCCTATGGACAAGGTCGTTCTTATTGGGAATAGGATACCGAATCCATTCTAAAACCTTATTCAATGGTTTGTAGTTAATGACTAATCTAGGGGTTCCTCTTTCAATCTCGGCATTTTTTTGGACATAAAAAGCTGAACAAGACCAGGGGGACTTGCTATTCCTAATCAATTTTTTCTGCAACAAATCGTTGATTTCTGTTTTGCAAAATTCAACAGTTTCAACATTCATTTGGATAGGACGAGCTTTAGTGGGAATATTTTTCTCATCAAAATCTTTGACATATGGTAAATTAACAATATGTTTCTTCCTATGCCAGAAAGCATTAGGAACATCAGAGCAAACATCATTAATCAACATTTTCTGAAAATTACCAATTTTGGAATGCAACAATTTATCAGAAATTTGTTCAGCAATTTTCTTGTATCTTACCTCTTGCTGGAGAAATTTAAGATGTTTAATTTTAGCATGAATCATGTTTGAAGCAGTATTAGTATCAATATCAAACTTCGAAGCAAATTTGAACTTTACTTTTTGTCCAAAAGGATCAGTAGTAATTCCATCATGTTCAACAAAAAAGGGGTATAAAGCTTTTATAAAAGGCAAACCAAGAATCACTTTATCAGTCATATTCTTAACAAGAACGGATGGAATCTTGAAACAGACATTAGCATGGCATACATGAGCATTATTCAATTCATACTTTATTTGCATTTGAGAACCATTAGCAGAAACTAATCTTTCAGTAGATTTTTCAAAATATTTTGAAGGAATCAGTCCTTCTTGGATACAGTTCATATCCGCCCCCGAATCTATCATAGCAATAACAGTAAAATGATAATCAAGAGAAACAACAATTTTAACTTTTATAAACCATTTTGGAGGAACTATTTTATTAACAAGAGCAAGTTGAGAAATAGTGACATCATCAGAAATACTTTTACTGGAAAGAAGAGCTTGTTGACAAGATTCATCTCCATCTTTATGCTCAAGTCCTTGTTTAAGGTTATCTTTATTACTTTTGATAGCTTTGGAATCATGTTTTAATTCGCTTATCTCTTGTTTAACAATATTAATTTCATGTTGTAAATCATTAACAGTCAGTTCTTTAGATTTCTTATTATTGAATTTTTTTAAAGTTTTATCCTCTTTATTCTTGGTGAGGACATTGGTTTTAATAACATTGCAGCAAGAACCTCTACCACTAATTTTAATATTAGGAGAATTACCAATATTGAATTTGTTTTTTAAATTACTAGGTTTACAATTTTTATTAAAGCATCCAGATTTTCCATAGTTAATACTTCTTTTCTTAACATAGAAATAATTAGGTTTAACAAAGTTATGTTTGTACCTTAATTGGTGTTTTAACAATTTTTTATTATTACACCTATTGGTACTAAGTTTTTTAATAGTACTGAAAATATCTTCATAGGTTAAATTATTATAATTAATAGAATCATTTTTAGCTATTAATTCTTGTTTTACCTTATGAGCAAAGATAGGAGGCAGACCATCAATAAACTTTTCTTTCCAATAATTCTTATGACAGTCTTTCCGGAGCATTACTCTGGAAATAAAAACATCTTGATACCATTTGTAATCAGACATAGTTGAACAACCCAAATCATTTAAATAGTCATGAGATGAAATATTGGATGGAGTACCAACAAAGTGTTTGAGAATAGTGTAGATCAAGGTATTGACGCTATTACAAACAATACTTTCATCAAGAATAGGCAAACATTCATCATTCTTATTAACAGTATGTTTAATAGATTCTCTGGATTCTTCAGTGAGATATGAATTCCACCATCCACTAAGAGCACCAGAAAAACCAGTAACAAGCAAGTTAATAATATCAGGTTGATCAAGATCATGGTTATTTTGATAAGCAATACTAACCATAGACATGTGAATCATTTTATTAACGATTTCTAGTTCAGTCAAACCATCAATATTCCATTCATAAAGTTCATCAGTAGACACAGTCTCAGAATTTGTATTTTCTTCAGGAACACTTTCTTTTTCGGAAATAATTTGAGTAGTTGGAATACTTGTAGAAGTATCGCCAGATTTAACTTTTAAATCAGAAAGCATTTTTTCAACAATTTCAAGAGTAGTCAAAGGTTTCTCGGTTTTAGCAAGAACAGATTTTTCATCAATTTTTTCTTCAATACGGTCAAGCTGTTGACTAATAGTATGCAAAGATTGATTAATGAAATTGTTTTGTTTAATAAGGCTATCAATGGGAGTTTTATCAGTCTTAACTAAATTTGATTTTTTTATCACATTCAAATGTTGTTTTGAAACCTCATTATGTGGAACATAATAATTTTCAAGAAAATCAAAAAACAAAATATGTTTTTTCAATTGATTCATCATTTCCAACCATTTTCTTTTAACACGGTCTTTATCAGACTGAGCAAAACTATCTTGGAAATATTTTCTCTTGGTTTTGTTTGAAGTAAGCATAAACTCATTGTACAAAGAATCCCAATCAATTTCAAAATCATCATTTAAAATAGTCAAAACTCTTAATTGATTTTGGTAAACAGGAGGAGTTTCAATAGGGGATTCAAAATCAGATGGATTAAGAGAAACAGTATCTTCCTCATCTTCATTAGCAGTTTTACTAAATGGAGTGGAAGTTTCAGGTTTAGTTGAATAGTAAACAGAGCTAAATTGGGATTTATCACTTGAAATACCTTTTAGCTTTAAATCAGAGGATGTTTCCAAATTCTTTTTCAAAAATTCATTGATCTCGTGATCTCTTTTTGAAATACTTTCAGATCCAGCAAAGGAATGTCTTCCTTCTTTGATCTTAAAAGGTGGATTGTTTTGAAAACTTATTTTAACAGTGCCATCAAGATATTGTTGAATATGGGTGAGATCAAGCTCATCAAAAATGGGTTTAGTAGGAGGGGTTTCATGTTCTAACAACCAATCCTTAGGAAGGTTAATATCTTGCCATTGAATCATTTTTGGAACTTGGATTTTAGCATCAGGAGTTGAACATTGAATTAACATGGTTTTACCTGAAGGTTCTCTAGGCATTAAAGCACAAGGATTCATTTGAGTACCCACTAGTTTGTAATAAATGCGATAAATCAACGCAAAAGGCTTACTACCTTCTTCCATGTAATATCCAGATGAAGCAATATTCAAAGTTAAAGCTTTAACAATATTAGGATCATCCAAAGCAAGAGTAAGATCAGGATAACAGTTAAAATAAACAGGACCATCATACAAAGAAGCAGTGATCATTCCAAGAATGCTATCTTTAAAAATCTTAAACCTAGCATCTCTTAAACACATGAGAACAGAAGCATTAATGCCCTTGCGGGTAAGTGGTTTAATAGCAACTTGAACCATACCAATATGCAAATAATAGAATTTTTTAGCAGCAAGGAAGTCATTAATATTCTTTTTAGTGAATAAGCAGCATTTTTCATGAACTTTCGAAATAGAGAAGATTTGTTCAACAGTTCTAGCTTTATAAGCAGAATGAAAAGTACTTTCAACAAAACTAGTTTTATAAATAGTTTTAGTATCAACTTTAGGAATAGTCCATTTACGAAAATCAGGAATCATCTCATTATCATCAATAGTGTGATCTTCTTCATTTACAATATCAGGAGGACAACTAGTCCTGGAGCTGATAGAGGAGTTGGATCTCCACAACTTATCCATACTATCCTAGGTTCAACACTCAGTTATCATGTTTTTCTCACAACCGTTGCATTTCCTAACACATACCCTAATCAACCTCATACCTCTCATGCCCTACACGCCCTCTCTTGGCTCAAACGGGCCTTACAGCTAGGTCCTAGGAATTCACTTTACAACTAGGGTGGCGCCAACGACGGTAAGAAGGGAACACAACAACGGAATACCAAACGTTCGGGTAGACACAGACAAGAAACAAAGAACACAACCACACTTACAACCGGCCAGAAAAGAGTGGCTCTGATACCATAAAGGGGGAAGGGGACGCACAGAATATATATATATATATATATATATTCCATTAGGAAAATCAATAATAGACTTTGTAAGGATTGAAATTGGGTTGGATCCAAAATAGGATTGGGTTCTGGCCCAAGCGGCCCAAACAATAAATTTGTAGAGCGTAGATGCAAGAACTAGATCTATTCCAGAAGAAAAAACAATTAAATTTGGTAATGTAAGACTGTTAGACACAAATAGGATGAGAAAATCTGTTCTCAGAGTAACTCCAAGAATTTATATTAAACTGTCTTGTTGAGCCATAAAATTACACAAGAGTTCGCAGTCTCATTCTCTAATTGCTTAATATATATAAATATATATTTATATATTTATATATATTTTTTTTTCCCTTTTTTAATACATCTTCCCATGTTATATACTACAATCTTGGTGTCATCCTTACCACTCACGTGTATGTTAGATTCGGAGGACTCCTTCCTGTCCCATCCAGCACCTCCCAGAACCATCAACCAGTAGCTGTAAGATTGCTTGATCACTGTTCAGACATCACTTCCACATTAATACGGCTAGAGAGTTGGTTGAGAGGCATTTAATGCGGAGGTAGCAGCTTTTGAAAATATTTGTTTACTTTTCTTTTCTTACCCTTGGTCCAATATCCAACCCTTAGTTGTGATGTAACTTCGAAGTAAGTCAGTGATGATATGACACTTAGATCTACCTTAGACACATGTTGCCGAGAAGGCTTTTGTCTTCGGACGCTTATTGGACCTATCTCATATTGTTACTACTCCTCTCTTCATTTTGTTCTCCTCATAATCTTATTTGGACCTCCTCGGATGGTCTAACGTTCTCGAATAAGGCCATAGGCCCAGTTAATACTGTCTTAACAATACTTCCTAATTAACTGGCCCCCATAGACTTATTTTTTGTTTATACACAAACCTTAAGGAATGAGTTTATTTCGTAAAACATCAAGGGTGGTTAGTGTAATTTACCACAAAATTTTCAACGAAATCACTCTTGTATAAATTAGGATAAAACTCAAGTACAGTTTCTTAAGTGCAGTACATTATGTAACCTAGCTAATTAAATTTAAACACATAGCTATATTAAATTTAATCATTTTTTAAAAATGTAGCATTATTTATACTTCCTTGGTCAATGCAATCGTGTGTTTGAATTTAAATGGAGAACATAAAGTACTGCACCAATTTACCTAAGTTTGTTTTGATGGATTATTAAATCATTCACAATGAGCTCAACAAATCCTTTTTCTTTTTCTTTTTTTCTTTTTTTTTTTTTGTTTTGTTATAGTATTCAATAATGTTGTTGATTGAGAAATACTATGTCCATAACATTTTCACAATACTTTTACAATAAATCTTAGGTAATAAATTATTACTTGTTCTAATTTGAAACCGTCACTAAAAATTACTTTTGCATTTCTCTTGTTGATTTCAAGGGAGAAGAATTTTGATAAAATGAGTGTTTGCTAAAAATATTAACAAAGAATCAAAAAAAATATATTAATATAAATATATTAGAAATAAAAATAAAGAGTTTGTTGTAGTGTAGTGTGTATTTAAAAAAGTAATAGCTAAAATATAAAAATTATTTTCTAGTAAAAATTTCATAACTAGAATTTTGTTGAATTCATGTAAATAGTACTCTATATGCCAGCCTAAGCCCAATGCGACCAAGCCCATACAAAAATGCCCATTTAACTCTACCAGGGGTTTTGAATCTAAAGGGTTTTTGCTCAGACTTTCAAGCCATGGACGACACCACCACCACCACCACCACTGCCGCCGCCGCCTCTGCCGGCACCACTTACAACAATAACAGGAATAAGAAGAAGAAGAACCAAACCCCAGAAGCAAAATTCCACTCAGACCTCACACTCTGCTCCAAAAACAAAGACCTCCACGCCGCAATCTCGCTATACGAGTCCGCGACTCTACAGCGCCTCAACCAGAGCCACTTCAATACTCTCCTTTACCTCTGCTCCAACTCCGTCACCGACCCATCACTCAAACCTCTCGCTCTGAACTACGGCTTCCGCATATACGATCACATGCTGTCTCTCCACATCAAGCCCAACGAGGCCTCAATCACCTCCGCCGCCCGCCTCGCCGCCGCGAAAGGCGACGGGGATTACGCCTTTGGTCTTGTGAAATCCATGGAGATTGCGCCGAGGCTGCGTACCTACGACCCGGCATTGATGTGTTTCTGTGAGAATTTGGAGGCGGAGAAGGCTTATGAGGTGGAGGAACACATGGGTAAAGTTGGGGTTAGTTTAGAGGAGCCGGAGCTTGCGGCTTTAATGAAGGTGAGCTCGGAGACTGGGAATGGAGAAAGGGTTTATGGGTATTTGCATAAGTTGAGGAATGTGGTGAGGAGTATTGGGGATTCGACCACGGCGAAGGCTATTGAGGATTGGTTTTGTGGTGAGAAGGCTAGAGAGGTGGGAGAGGTGAATTGGGAGGTGGAGAGAGTCGAAAAGGCGGTGGAGAAAAACGGGGGAGGGTGGCATGGTTTGGGGTGGATTGGGAAGGGTGATTGGGTTGTCAAGAGAGCCAATGTGGATTCGGCTGGGCGGTGTGGTGGATGTGGGGAGCAGTTGGCGTGTGTGGACATTGATGATGCTGAGACTGAGAGGTTTGCACAGTCCGTGGCTGCATTGGCTTTAGAAAGGGAGGTTAAGGCCAACTTTAGTGAGTTCCAGGTGAGTGTGTGTGTGTGTGTGTTTTTTTTTTTTCGATTTTGGTATGTGTTTTGAAGAATTTTAGATAATATGGCTACTTTGAATGTTTAATTGTTTTTGTGGAATGTTATTTGTATATATTTATGTAGAATTAGAAGAATTGAAATGAGTTTGATTTACTGCTTCTGTCACCACATTGATCATTGGTTCTGATTTTCAGATTAATTAGAATGTTACTAGTTGAGTCTGTTTTGGACAGCATGATAGAATTAGTGTCTGGTTCCAGTGGTTTGGCTGGTTGTTAACTCGTTGACTAGTTAATGTAGGTGTACAGGGTTTTATTGCTTGTTGTGCTTCTAAAACTCATGGACCACTTAATCTTTGATATGGTATATGAAAGATTTAATATTTCATTTTCTCTGCTCAGAAACAAATTATTAATGTGTTTTATACTTTGTATCTCTTCTAACTTTTTACTGATGCTCTTTCTTCACTGAAATATCCTATTCAAGGATTGGCTGGAAACACATGGCGATTTTGAATTTATAGTGGATGGAGCAAATATTGGGCTCTACCAACAAAATTTTGCAGATGGTGGATTCAGTGTCTCTCAGGTTGTACATTCTATTTGTGTTGGTTTCCTCCCTCCCCCTCTTCCTCCTCTTCTCTTTCTATCTAACCACTAATTTTTGTATCTTTCATTAATGTTTATGTCCTGCAAATTGCAATAGAGCAGCTTGATGCTGTTGTGAAAGAATTGTATAATTGGAGCGGAAACAAATGGCCGCTGGTTGTCTTGCATAACAAACGTCTTCGGACACTTCTGGAAAATCCTTCCCAAAGAAAGCTGGTCGAGGAGTGGATGGACAACGGCATTCTTTATACAACACCAACTGGTTCCAATGATGATTGGTATTTACCCTTAAACAGCCACATCCATTTTTAGGTCATTATGATTTTGAATGTATGAATTAGGACTCATTCAGTTTTCAACAGCTTGTGCATATTTTCCTTATATCACTTTCTTATTTATTAATGAAGGGTTATATAATTCAGGTATTGGATGTATGCTGCTGTAAAAGTCAAGAGTTTACTTGTGACAAATGATGAAATGCGAGATCACATTTTTGAACTCCTTGGAAGTAGCTTTTTTCTCAAATGGAAAGAACGACATCAAGTATGTGCTGCCTGAAAAGCTTATCCTATACATAGTCATTTTTGTTTCATATTTTTTCTGTGTTTTTATTAATTATAATTATATCTCTCTTTTAATTATATTTTCAGTAAAGGGTGCCTTTGGCTATTTGAGTGGTCATGTGTATTGAGTCCTAATGATATATCTTCTATTTTAGATCTCATAGATTCTTTTGTTTCAATTGTGATACACATTTTGTAACTCTTTAGCCTATCTTATGTATACATCCTGTATACACAAGGTAGTTCCTTCTCATCAATAAATTTATTACTTGTCAAAAAAGAAGAGCACGCTTTTGGCTAGATGTGGGGATGCTTTTGGTTTTACATTATTAAACTGTATTTCCTTTTGCTCAGTATTGTTTAGTTGCATTGTATACAAGGATTTAAAATCATTTGATTGAAGAGCAAATGCTAATATAAATCTTACTATACTGATGATTTAAGCTTTTAAGATTTTGCTCAATCACTAACACTTGTAATATTATAGATTTGAAATGACATCTTACACATAATCATTTCAAATCCATTATTAATTTCATCATTAGAAGGAAAAAAAAAAATCTCTTCTAGTCATTTAAACTAAAAATGCAAATTCAAATCCTTGTCTATAATACCTCTGTCCAAAAAGTTCATTTATGAATTGCCAAATCTGTTGTTTTAATATGGTCAAAGAACTGACTTATAACTATGTCTAACACAGGGTAGTCAAAAGTAAAAGGTGCCAAGGGCTTGTTTTGCCTGAGGCGTGAGGCGACAAAAATGCGTTAGCCCGAGTAAAGCGAGGCACCAAACTCTAAATATATTTATTATACGTATACAACTTAAATCATATGTTCCTGGTGTATTGAAATATTATAATAAAGTGTTTTTAAATATGTTGCAATTGATTTGTTGACCCCTTGTACACTCCTTGTGTACTAGGGTGTCCCTTTTTGATATCAATAAAACTTATTACTTATCAAAAAAATGTGTTGCATGAAAAATGAGGTCTATCAAATGGTTTCAAAATAAGATTAACATGGTTTAGGCTCTATTAGTTATTCTAAAAATAGGTTTTATAACAAGCTTCTACTAGAAATTAATTAATCTAACAATAAGTTTTACAAAAAACTCTTGTAAAATAATTTATCTAACAATAGGTTTTCTAACATGCTTTTTAAAATTAATAATCTAATGATAGGTTTTACAACAACCTTCTATTCAAAATTTAAAACTAAAAAAAAATTAAATTAAATTAAAAACACGGAGGCTCTCACCTTAGCGCTTTTTCATGGCTTAAGGCAGTCACCTTGCTCACCCTAGGCTGTAAAGGCGAGAGCCTCACTAAAGGCACTTTAGTGGTGCCTTGCCTCGTCCGGGCGTCTTGGCTAGCCCCCGGCTCTCCTATGACTACACTCTAAGATGCAGAAAATTCTCTGTTTCACACATAAGATGGATAATCACACCCTCTTATCAAGACACAGCCAAGCATTTTTATATTATACACATATCTTGAGAATGAGAATATAAAAGACATTGCGCAATGTGAGTTGGTTGAGCTTAGCTGAGGCACTGCATCAGGCACAGGGCATTTCTTCTGATTGTCATTATGCAGATAATGAGATGATTATAGTTGTTTTCCTGTCCTGAGCCTTTTTTTTAATAAGTAAATGTATGTTTTACTGTCCTTAGCTACCCTACTATTCCTCAATCTGAATGACCTTAGGGGGAACAGGGTTCACATTTCATAAAGTTAATATTTGGAATAAGAAACAGTTTTTCAGATTTACAAATATCAAATTTTCTTAGGATTCTTCTTCAAAGCATGTATTCTTAAGTCTTAGATATCAATTTGATGAGAATCATATGTTAGATCCCTATTTCGCTGTACGAATAAACATTTGTTGCATCCCATGCTCCAGGTTCGGTATACTTTTGTGAAAGGTAACTTGAAACTTCAGATGCCGCCACCATATTCTTCTGTCATCCAGGTACCATTCGTAATTTGGTTCTTTAAATTTTTGTCTGATAAAAGAAATTCCCATATGTGCCTATAAAAAAAAAATTCATCAATCGTTTTCTCAACTTGATGACAGTCTTTATAGAGATTTGTTCTGTAGGCTTCGTAATCCATTTCAGCATTAATTTTCTGTATGTGTGTGCACAAGCGCGTGAATGTGCAAGTTTGTGTGCTTGTGTTTGTCACTTTTGTCTCCATTGCTGATTTTTTAAAATGATTGTCGAGCTGCACGTAACCTTTAGTAATTCTTTAGATTTCTTTGTGTTCATTTCCTTGTATAACTATGAAGTAGTCTTACTCAATAAAATCCTTATTTACTTTGTAAAAAAAAAAAAAAAAAAAACCATAACGGTCAATACTCATTAGATTAGATTTCAAAATGGATTATGATCTTGATATATTAAAAGGAGAGGGAAAATGTGGTAAGATTCGGAATTTGATAGAAATTTAAATGATTTTGTGTGAGTTTGAAATTTGAAAGGCATATATAGCAGGAATGATGTTTGGCGATCACATAGGAACTTGATGAAATTTATTTTCACAATGACTTGTGTGATATATAATGAGTCCCTAAGCACTCAACAAAGTTGTACAATCTATCTCATAACCATTAAACTTTGGGCAACTTTATGCATACACTTTGGGGAATTCAATTGGAAGGGAATGAGGAGTTCAGGTCTATTTAGGATCGGCTTATTTTACTGAAACTGAAAACTTTTCGCTGAAAGTACTGTAGATAAAGGTAAAAATTATCTGAAATAGTATAATGAAATCCATGAATAGTACCAAAAATGCAGTGAGACCCATAAATAGTAACAAAAATAAGCTGAATAATAAAATAAGTTGGCAAAAATTATTTTTGCCAAACAGACACTTCATGTCTATCACATTTTGTTACTGAACAAAAACTTTTGGTCCTCTTGTAAAATTCTTTTTTTGCTTGTTTCCTATATATACCTCTAGTAACTTTCATGTACATTTTAATTTGGACAAGTTCAACAATTTTGATGACTTCGAGCCATATTGGTGGTTGTTCATGGTATTACATTTCTATGATATACTAGAGAATAGAATCTAAATCCAATTAAGTGATTAACTTCTTTCAAATGAAAGTAAAAATATGCTTAGATGTTCTCTGTGACTTCCCGTGGTTTCTGATTTTGGGCATTTGTAGTTTATCATATATTTCATAACAACTGAGCTTAATGTCATTTTTTCAATCTTCTTCTGCATTAAAATGAGATGAACCTTCAAGGCACATGAAAAAGGAAAGGGGGAAGGAGGAGTCCCATCTTGAGTAACACATTACATTTATAATGGCTCATAAATGTACAAGATTATACTTGGATACTTTTATAGTCTGTCATTATCCAAAAAAAAAAAAAAAAAAAAAAAGAATGTTGATAATGTTACTTTTATTTGGACCTAAAGTCTACCAAAACCCACCCCATCTTGAATTTTTTATATATTTTTCTCTACTGTATAAAATTTTTATCAGATTTTTCCCCTTGAATGGAAAAGGCTATTCTTCAAGCAGCTTTATGCACAAATTTATATATAATTCCCTTAATAGTTACAGTTTTGTGGCTAATGGAATGACTGTTGGTACTTGTTAGTTGGGCTGTACATATGGAGTATTCTGGCCCATGTGTTCCTAAATTTTTTTTTTTACAAGAAACTGGCTGCTTCCATTTAATCTTTCTTAGATTAGTTAAAAACTATATCTTGATTCATTTCTTGTATGGAGTGCTGAGACACTAATCTGGATTTCAGGAATCAAAAAAAGGATCATGGCATGTGCCTGTTGCTGGCAACAGCAGCGACTGCAATGAATCTTTAAGAACTTGGCTCTGCATTACTAGGCCAAGTGCTTGTGAAGCTTTTGATAAAGTCCCAGTCAATGCAGAAACTTCTGAAAATGGTCATTGCATCTCCAACCTGGATTCAAGAAGTCCTTGCAAGTCAGAGAGTGTTACAAGAGGCAATGGCTTACATAACAGCGTGCATTCCTTTCAGTCTTCTGATGATAAAGCTGTTTCCTTGACGGGTAAACGAAAAGAGAGATCCCCATCTCCTTCCCAGCCATCTCATACACCTAACTGATACTTTTTAATGAAGCAATGACTTGGTTCCATGTCAGAGGCTTCTCAATTGTTTCAAAAATGTCCATCAAGCATGATGGAATGATAGAGCAGCAGCAACAGCAGCGTTAGTGACCTATTGTAAGTCAATGTTTTTCAATACTTGAAGTGGTCTTCTACCTATAACATTTACAATGACGGATTTTGCCTTTCCCTCAATTTGTATCGTGCACTTGATAAATTTTCTTATAGTTCCATTGTTGTACTGTACAATAATCAAAATTCAAGTTTCCAACAACAATATGAAGGATTTTAAATTCATGTTTATTAACTGAGAACACAATAAAATGAAGGATTATAACTTTTTGTTTATTGATTATATTCGTAGACACTTGCTGATGTTTACTTAAAGAGTTAGAGCCATAATGGTGTCTACATTTTTTTTTTTTTTTTTTTTTTCCAGGCAAATAAAGCTTTCTACTTGGAATCATGCTAATTAGATAAAACAGAAAAGTGACACACACCCCCACACACACAGAATTTCAATGTGGGAAGGAATGTATTTCAATCAATCATGCTTGTTGAATTTTAGCCAACGGGGGTTTGGCTGAGTGGGTAAGGCTCGGGCGCTTCGTGCAACACACCTAGGTTCGAGTTCTACTACCCGCAAGAGTCCGTTGGTGGGCATCTTTAGTGGGGTTAAAATCCCGCACAGGTAGTAACCATAAATTCGGTTCACCTGGCACCCTGTCCGGAGGTGTAATATAACCATAAATCTCCCACTTTAATTTACCAAAAAAAAAAAAAAAAATGCTTGTTGAATTTTAAACTATCTTAGCGTTGGTATTTTCCAAGGCTGCATCACGTCCTTTTTTCCCTCCTAAACCTGACTTAGATTTTACACATGATTGGTTAACACTAAGTTCGTGGGTTAAAAAAAAAAAAAAAAAAAGATTGAAAAAGAAAAATGAGGGAACAATAAAAGATTAAACAATTTCATTATTTATTGTTTTAATGTTTGTAAAGAATGAATGAAAAAGAATTTATTCATAATAACAATACTATTGTCACTCCCAAAACAAATCCCATTATTACTCTTTGGAGTTTTGACATTAGAGGACCTTGTGCATGGCTTTTAGACGTTTGGACTTTGGAGTTTGAGTTTGATAAAAGACCGAGTGACGTCTGTGTTGCAATCCCATGTGAAAGTGAAACCCACAAGAATGAACGTCTGGTGTTTGATAGAGAATATGCCATTGCCAGCCAAAGAAAGAAAGACCCAATTTATTTAATTTTTTGGTTTCTCACGGCAGGGCTGGCCCTAGACATTTTAGGGCCTAAGGCAAGAACCAAAATGGGGCATAACCAATAACCAAGTTTTGCTTTGAACTGAAAAGGTTTCTCTAACACTAAGGGAGGGGTCCTAGACTCTTTGCCTCTTAGGTAGCAGAAGTGAGAGTTCCTTCTTGTAAGGCTGTTGGGTTCCCTAGGGTAACTAGTTTACTGGTAGGGCTAGTGGGTTGTCTTTCTTTTGGGGTTAGGGAAACACAAGAGAAGGGACGGAGAACTTGACGAAGCATTGGCATAGTTTGTCTCTCAATGAAAGGGAGGGAGGCAAGCTGGCGGTGAAGAAGGATAGAGCAAACCAAGAGTTTACTCTTGTGGCTAAATTTCTAACAAAACGTGTGTTGAACACTGAGGCGATTATGAGGACTTTCATCCCTTTGTGGTGAGCCAAAAATGGTTTTAAAGTTCGTGATGCAGGCGAACATACAATGTTATTTGTGTTTGATAATGTAGAAGTAGTGAACAAAATTTTGATGAGTGAACCCTGGAGTTTTGATAGGCATCTCGTGATCCTCCAACGATTAGAGAGCATTACCTCAATGAATGCATTGAAGTTGGATTCAATATCGTTATAGGTCCAGGTGCACCATATTCCAGTGAGCTATCTGAACAGAGGTGTGGCTGAGGATTTGTGTGAAGCAATAGGCGTGGTGGATATAAGTGCAAAGGATATTGAAGTAGATCATGGCAGTTTCTTCTGAATTCGGGTGCGTGTTGATATTTCGATACCTTGGTGTCGGGGTTGAGTGTTATCAATGGAGGATGGCGAAGAGTGTTGGGTGTCATTCAAATATGAACGTCTTCCCAATATTTGTTATTGGTGTGGATGTCTGGATCACTCCGATAGGGATTATGCGAGATGGATTGAAAGCGATGGAACATTAGATAGTAGGGAGAGGGAGTATGGTTAGATAGTAGGCAGAGGGAGTATAGTCCTTGGATTCAGGCAGCACCAACCCAAACAAGGAGGAAATCTATGGTGGTGGTTCCAGGTTACTATAAGGCTAGGAAGAAGGGTGGTCTTCAGTCCAACACTCCGGTGACTGAGATGCAAAAACCGATGAGGAAAGAGTGTAGGGCGGGCCAAACATGCCAACTCAGTGGCGGAGAGGGTAGCAGTAAATTCAGAAGAGGAGATCACGGAAGAAATAAATGTGCATGAGAATTCCAAACCTGAAACTGTAGAGGTGTTAACTGAGAATAATTGCAACATTTATGGAGAGAATAATAGCGGGAATTATGGAGTTATTTATGGACATAATGGGAACCCGTTGGAGGATCAGATTCTAGAGATTGATAGAGAATTGAATAGCGTTGAAATCACTGAAAGAATTGAAAGGGGGGAGGCAGCATTAAACAAGGAGACAGACGTGGATAGCCCTAACGCTGAGTCACCAAATAAGATACCAGAAATTTTAGAAAAGGGTTTGGAGGTAGATGCTAGTCACGTGGTTGCTTTAAATCCCTTAACTGATGAACCAAGGAAAAAAAATAAACCCGATACTCAGGGAAGGGCTTCTAGCCGTGAGGGAGAGGAAGGCCAAGCTAAAACTAGAACTTGGACTCGGGTAGCTCGTTTTGCTCAGAAAGGTGATGCTCAGACAAAGGCAGAAGCAGCTGGTACTTATAAACGCTTTTTCATGGAGATTGATGGTTGTGAATTACAAAACAAGAGGAGATTGGTTGATCATGTCAGTCAAAAACAATTTTCAATGGTGAAGGCTGTTGGGTAGCCCCGCCAAGAGCAATGAATCTCTTATGTTGGAACTGTCGAGGGCTTGGGAACCAATTGACAGAACAAGAGCTTGGGGATATTATCTGGGCATAAGATCCCTCAGTTGTGTTCTTAGCCAAAGCATGGCTGGATAAGGCTAGGCTAGAAGATATTCGAGTCAAACTAAATTTTGGTGGTATGATTGAAGTGTGTAGAGATACAAGAGGAGGGGGGATAGTAATTTTTTGGAGAAAGGAAGTAGATTTTTCTCTAGGTACCTTCTCCCCAAATCACATTGATGGTATTTTGAATAAGGGTAAGGAGGATGAATGGAGGTTCACGGGGTTCTATGGAGAATCTGAGACAAGTAATCACTATTTATCGTGGGCTTGTCTAAGGATACTAAAGGGCAGAAATTCAATCCCATGGCTTTATGCAGGTGATTTTAATGAGATTGCACGGAGTCATGAGAAACTTGGAGGGAGGCAAAGACCAGCTAGACAAATGGAAGAGTTTAGAGATGTTCTGGATGAGTGTGGATTCCGGGACCTTGGCTTTACGAGAGGAAAATTTACATGGTGTAATGGACATTCGAATGGCTTTACAATTTGGGAGAGGCTGGATAGAGCAGTTGCTATGATGGAATGGCTAGCTAAATTTCCTGCAACTAAGGTAATTCATTTAGAGTGTGGTTCATCTGATCATAAACCTATTCTTATTTGTCTCAAGGGTATCCCAAAAATCCGACAAAAGCCATGGTGTTTTGAGCATATGTGTTTGGAGGAAGAGGGTTGTAGAGATACAATAGAAACTGCTTGGCTTTTCAATGCACCCGATCAAGCTATGACTAGGGTGGAGGGGAAGATAAGTCATTGCCAAACACAACTCAAGTGGTGGAGCCGGGTTGCAATTGGGAATATTACTAGACTATTGATGGAAAAAAAAGAGTTGCTAAGAAAGGCGGAAGAGGAGGCAATAAGGGGGAGGTCTATAAACCGGGTGACATGGTTGAAAAGAGAGATAAATGATTTGTTATCAAAAGAAGAGAAAATGTGGAAACAAAGATCTAGAGAATTGTGGCTTCATGAAGGAGATAGAAATACTCGGTATTTCCATAGTAGAGCTACTCACAGGTATCGCCGAAATAAAATTGAGGAGCTGGAGAACCATTTGGGTGAGAGGTGTGAGGATGAGAATGGCATAGAAAATATTTTCGTGGATTTTTACCAAAATTTATTCGCTTCATCCTCACCAAACCAGATTGAAGAAGCTTTAGAAGCAACACCACAGGTGGTAACGGAGGAGATGAATCATAAGCTTGTTGTTCCTTTTGGGAGAGCCGAGGTTGACATTGCCTTAAATCATATGGACCCCCTGAAATCTCCAGGACCTGATGGGATGCCTCCATTGTTTTTCTAGCAATTCTAGTCGGTTATTGGTGATGAAGTAGCTGAGGCAGTTCTCACATGCCTCAATACAGGTTCAATCCCACCTTCAATAAATCGCACTTTTATCACTCTCATCCCAAAGGTTAAAAGCTCGGTAAGAGTTTCTAAATATCACCCAATTGCACTTTGTAATATTCTGTATAAGCTTATTTCTAAAGTTATAGCAAATATACTTAAGAAGATTTTACCTAGCATTATTTCAGAATCTCAAAGTGCCTTTCAATCTAGTAAAGCAATCATCGATAATATTTTGGTTATCTTTGAGACCCTTCACCATATGAAAAACCAAAAATCCAAAAAAATAGGTTTTTTGGCCATGAAGTTAGATATGAGTAAGGCGTATGACCGGTGGAGTGGAGCTATTTAAGAAAGATTATGGAGAAATTGGGTTTTTGTGAAAAGTGAGTGTCTCTTGTTCTAGAGTGTATTAGCACAGTGTCCTATTTGATTCTGGTGAATGGAGAGCCTAAGGGAGATATTAGGCCATCAAGGGGTTTAAGGCAAGGAGATCCTTTGTCTCCATACCTATTTTTGTTTTGTTCAGAAGGTTTGAATAGAATGTTGCAGCAGGCAGCCTCCAATGACAGAATAAGGGGATTCTCATTATGTAAAAGGGGACCAAAAATCTCACATTTATTTTTTTACAGATGACAGCCTATTATTTTGTAGAGCTTCTTTGGCAGATTTACAGGCAATCCAAGATATTCTGTCACTGTATGAACAAGCTTCGGGTCAAAAGCTAAACCGGGAGAAGACAACCATCTGTTTTAGCAAGGCAGTGAACGAAGACACAAGGCCCAAATTTCGGATTTTTTACAAGTACCGAAGGTGAAAGAGTATGAGAAGTACCTTGGCTTGCCGGCGGTGGTGGGAAGGAATAGGAAAGCAAGTCTAAATTTCATCAAAGAAAGGGTGTGGAGCAAACTTCAAGGGTGAAAGGAAAAGCTATTGTCCCAAGCAGGTAGAGAGATTTTACTCAAAGCGGTGGTGCAAGCGATTCCTATATTCGCAATGGGTTGCTTCAAATTATCGGTGGGTCTTTGTCAAGAAATTGAGGCATTAATCTGGAAATTCTTTTGGGGACAAAATGGTGAGCAACGGAAAATTCATT
Organism: Quercus robur; assembly: GCF_932294415.1. Taxonomy (NCBI): domain Eukaryota; kingdom Viridiplantae; phylum Streptophyta; class Magnoliopsida; order Fagales; family Fagaceae; genus Quercus; species Quercus robur. Next base: position 13,052,766 of record NC_065534.1, on the reverse strand, counting down.
GGAAAAAATGGGAGGTTCTTTGCCAACCTAAATCAGAAGGAGGGTTAGGCTTCAAAGACTTGGAAAAATTCAATGATGCAATGTTGGCAAAACAAGTGTGGAGACTATTGAAGGACCAATCCTCTCTTTTTTATCGGGTCTTTAAAGCGAAGTATTTTCCCAAAGGGTCCATTTTTTAAGCCTCAGCAGCCACGAGTTCTTATGCTTGGCAGAGTATCCTTAAGTCAAGAAAGGTGATTTTGATGGGTATGAGATGGAGAATAGGAGATGTGAAAAGTATAGATATATATGGAGAAAATTGGCTGCCAGGGAAGGGGTCTGCCAGGATCATTTCTCCACAAGTAGCGGCATTAAAAGGATCTCAGGTTGCTGCACTAATAAATCCAAACACTCGGTCTTGGAATATTAATCTGCTCAACCAGCATTTTTTGAGTTCTAAGGTTACTTGAATAAAAGCAATTCCACTAAGTTGGATTGAACAGAAAGATCGCCTCATTTGGCCCGACAGTCACGATGGGGAGTATTCGGTTAAGGCGGGGTATCAAATGTTGTGTAAGGAAGCAAACTCCAGCACTGCATCAAGCTTGGACTCGTCGCACAGATCAGCTTTTTGGAAATGCCTTTGGAAGCTTCACATCCCTAACAAAATCAAGTTTTTTCTCTGGAGAGTCTGCTCTAATGCACTGCCCACAAAGGATAATTTGAAGAAAAGGAAAATTCTTGAGGATGCGAGGTGCAGTGCCTGCCTTCTGGATCAGGAAACAGCGTTCCATGCACTGTGGAGTTGCGAGACACTCAAAGAAACTTGGAACCCCTGTTTCAGCTGTGTCTGAACAAAGTTTCCTCATCTTCAAGACATGCAAGAAGTATTAAACCTGGTCGAACAGAGGGCAAAGGGACTGGAGCTGTTTGGGGGTGGTGGCTTGGTTTATCTGGACTCAAAGAAATAAGCTGAGGCTAAATGAGAAAGGTGTGCCGAGAGATAAGCTTTTTGAAAAAGCTAGAAGTTACCTCTCGGATTTTCAATCAAAAATCCAAGAGACCAAAGTGCAGCAACGGAAGGAAAATACAAAATGGATACCTTCAGGGGTCGGAATATATAAAGCAAATTATGATGGTGCTGTGTTCGCCAAGTAGGAGGAAGCAGGGATAGGGGTTATAGTTAGAAATGATAAAGGGGATGTGATTGCTACCTTAGCTGAAAAAATACCTTACCCGGGTTCAGTGGAGGTGTTGGAAGCATTAGCTGCAAGAAGAGCAGCAAAATTTGTTGTGGAATTGGGCTTATCAGTTGCTGAATTTGAAGGAGATTCTGAGGTAGTTTGGAGGGTTTTGAAGGCAGCGGATGGGGCTCATTCAGCCATGGGGGTGATTATCAAAGACACAATGTCTATAGTAGGTTCGCTTAGAACCTTTTCTTTCTCTCATACTAGGCGGCAAGGTAATTGTATAGCCCATGCTTTAGCTAAGAGAGCAATTGTTTCTTTTCCTTTATTAGTCTGGATGGAGCATGTTCCAACAGACATTAGTCATGTTGTTATTTTTGATTTTCCAGCATCATAATAATATTACTCTGTTTTGACTCTCAAAAAAAAAAAATTTTGGGGCATTTTTTATACTTATGTATTAATTAAATTAATATTTGTTTAATATTTTTTTAGCAATTTTTTTTTTTAATTTTTTCATATCCAAATGCATATTTTCTAGTAGACATTTCTAATCAAACAATATATTTATAAAGACTAAAATAAAAAATAACTTTCAAGTATAGAGTAAATGAAAAATAGAACATGATTTATATAAAAAGTATTATTGTAGTTTCACTGAATAATAATAAGATTTTAGCAATCTCAACCTGCATAAATAAAGATTTATTCATTAGATTACCGTTCACTAAAATATATATATAAAAACACAAGATTAAAATTAAAAAAAAAAAAAAAAAAAAAAAAGTCACAACCATAACAAAAACAAGCCCAGCCCAGCCAAGAACCTGCCAAAACCCACCCACAAAAAAACTTAAAACAAATCCTATTACATTTACAACTACAACCACACACACACACACACACACAAAACACAGGGCCCAGCCCTCTTAAAAAATCCAAAGTAGAATGGAAAGCAACTAAGCAAGCGTAAGCCTTATTAGTTATAGAGTCACACACACACACACACACACACACACACACACACACACACACACACAAAACGCAGGGCCCAGCCCTCTTAAAAAATCCAAAGTAGAATGGAAAGCAACTAAGCAAGCGTAAGCCTTATTAGTTATAGAGTTATACCTAAAGCTCAAAAGTCAAAACCCGTTACCCACTATACCCAGCCAAAATCAAAACGCAACACGGTACTGACGGCAGCAGTGAAAAAAAAAAAGGGCAGTCAGTGACGGTGGAGGAAAGGAAGCTTGAGCCAGCAGCCAGGCAATCGAATGATTTCGATTAGATCGGAGGAAAGGAAGCTTGAGCCAAGCAGCCAGGCCCAGCAACAGTGGAGAGAAAGAATGAGAGGGTAGAGAGCAAGAGTTGAGAGAAAAAAAATGAGAAAAAGACAGTAAAAATTTTAGGGATTTGAGGTTTTTTATTTGTTTTGATTGTTGATTGTTTTGTGGTTAATTTCTTAGACTAGATTTGTAGTTTATCTTGTTGAATTTTGGTTTATCTAGAGGACGATGATGTTATTTTTGGGAAAATTGATTTTATTTAGACCAAAATTTTTTTTTGTGCTACCAATATTTAACTGGGTATAACAAAAAATTTGTTTTTTGGTTAAAAGGATGTTCTGGAATTTTTAGATTCATTTGAAACCAAATTTTTTCCCCTACTACTGCTTCATTTCTAAAATTTTGGGGCCTCCCTTCCACTTGAAGGCCTTAAGCAATTGCCTTCCACGTGAGTCACGAGGTGTCCGGGTCAGCTTTCACACACCTCAACTAATCCCCGCTCGCAGTGGGAGCCTGCCACTGGCCACAAGGTGTTGCAACTGGTGGGACTCGAACTGGGAAGTACACCTAATCAAACCCCAGAGCTTTACCCAAACCCAAAATGTTATACAACTGTATTGTGCTACTCACAATATAGTAGCACAGCAGTACATACCTCCGTGGCAAGGGTCCATTTTGGTTCATCGCAAATTGTAACATGAAAGTTTGCGGGGAAGCCAAAGTCACTTTAGTCGATGGTAGCGGTAGGTAGCTTCACTGGTTCAGATGGAGCATTAGTCAAGACTTCGTAGAAGTATGGAAACTTTACGATCTCATAGTCCTCATACTCCACATCTGCCTTGATTCCTAACTTCGAAGCCCAAAAGAGAGAGGGGTTAAATAAATTTTGTATTCCACATCCACACACACAACAATAATAATAATATGGAAGCAGCAAAAACATACATACAGATACAGTTACAAGTCCCTCTTTATCACCTATGTACAGATTTTATCACAAGAGCACATGCACACATAATTTTCATTCATTCACACAACACAAGCATTCATGGTTTGTTTGTTTTGAACACAAATCTTAAACACGGTACAGTAAAGTAGGGAGATACATACACAAACAAAGGAAACATAACATAAAATGCTTATATTAATTCAACAACCAACCGTCATTCACTTAAAACCTGAAACCCCCCAAAACCCAAATAAAAAAATAAAAAATAAAAAAAATTACCAAACCCTAAAAACAAAACCTACAAACCAAGCGGAAATCTAATCCACAGAAAAAAAATAAATAAATAAATAAATTCATCAATCTAAACCTTAATTAAGAGGGTCTCCAGCAGTTTCTTTAAATTTTTGTACTATTTGGATAGTGAACAGTGACATTTACCTACTTACTTTTTCAAATACATATTCCAACAGATTCTCTATCCTTTCTCCATTTCATTTGAATACTATTTCTTCATTCATTTTTTATTCTTTTTTTAATCTTCATTTATTCTTCCTCTATTCATTCTTAACAACTATATCATTTAAATTTTTAACAAAAATATTTAAATAATAATAATTTCTTCAAATTTTTCATTAACCATATTTCTCAAATGGTAATATTTTTTAAGAGATTTTTATTTTTATGAGTAATGTTATAGCCACAAACTAAATTACAACATTTTTACAAACTGTTGATTTGACCAACTTTTTATTGGTTTTCATCTAGGCCTACCATTAACACCACATTAGCAGTTTATAATTTTCTTTTTAAATGTTTGTATCTCTAGCATTATTCTCAAATGTTCAAACCAATCATTTTATTTCCTATTATTCATTAACTTATAATTAACTGTTTAGAAAATTATAAAAAAAAAAAAAAAAAAAAAAAAAAAAAAAAAAAACTTACCATATTTTTCATTAAAAAAAGTCCACCACACACCACACGGATTAGACCAATTCCTTTTATTTCTTATTATTCATTAAATTATAATTAATTTCCTTAAAAAAAAAAAAAAAACTTAACATAATTAGTATCATTAAAAAACAATTCTACCACACTTTTCTGTTTTTTCTCCACCCCTTTCCTTTTTTGTTTCAGAGAGAGAAAAAAGATCAGAGAAATCATCCCATAGAAATCGCCGAGAGAGAGAGAGGTCGTCGCTGCGAAGGCCCGCGGAGATCATCCACTCACCACCATTGGTCCTCCTCCTCCTCACCACCAAGTGCATGCAAACCTAGTCGGGTCAAATCGGCTTTTGTCTCTCTCTGTTTTTCTTCCTTCTTTTCTTGTTCTGATTCACTTTGTTGTTACAATGGAGCTTAGATAGGCTTTCATGTTCTTGATCTGTTATTTTTGTTTTGATTTTAGATTTGTTGTTCTAATTAAATTTGTCTTTTTCCCTGTTCTTAATCTGTTGTTTCTATTCTGATTTTAGATTTGTTGTTGTAATTAAATTTATCTGATTTTACTTTGACAAAAAGAAAAACAATGAGAGAGAGAGAGAGAGAGAGAGAGAGAGAGATGTCTCAAATTCTTGAATGAGAAAGAAAGTAGGCAAGAGAGAGAGAGAGCCTTAAGAGCATCTCCAACAGCTTATCTAAAATTTTGTAGTGTTTGAAGGGTGAACAATGACATTTGTCTTTTACATACCTACTTTTTGAAATACATTTTCCAACAGATTCTGTATCCTTTCTCCATCTCATTTAAATATTATTTCTTCATTCTTTCTTTAATTTTTTTTTAATCTTTCTTTATTCATTCCCAACAACTATATTTTTCAAATTCCTAACAGCTATATTTTTAAATTTCCCAACGATAACATTTTTAAATTTTCCAACAATTATATTTTCTCAGTAGCCTTTTTTTTAAGGGTCATATTTTTTCAAATGGTAATATTTCTATATAGTCATATTTTTCAAAAAGACTTGATAAATTTCAAGATTAACACAGATTTGATAAATTTCAAATTACATCGAATTTTACTTATACAAGACTAACATAAATGAAGAGAAATTTCAAATTACAATAAAGACTAAAGACATAAAAATTAATGCTAGCATAAAACTTAAAATTAGATGATCCTACAACTCACTATATTGTTGCCACAAGTGCTCAACGAGATCCGATTGGAGTTCAGAATGAGTTTCTCTATTTCTAATTTTTTCATGGGCTGCAATGAACGCCGTAAATTGACTAAATTCTTCTGTAGGCTCGTGGGACATTGTTGTATGGACGCTTTCAAGCACTTGTTCCTAATCAAAGTCTTCTGCTCCACTGGCATCACGTTCATCTTCAATTTTCATGTTATGCAATATTATGCATGCCTTTATAATGTAATCAAGAGCCTCTGTTCTCCAAAGACGTATAGGCCCACGAAAAATTACAAATCGTGCTTGAAGCACTTCAAATGCACGCTCTACATCCTTCCTTGTTGACTCCTAAGTTGTAGCAAAAAGACTTCTCTTTCTACCTTGTGGAGTTGGGATTGTCTTTACAAAAGTGGACCATGGAGGATATATACCATCAGCAAGATAGTATCCCATTGTACAATCATGACCATTGATTGAGTAATTCACTGAAGGTGCACGGCCTTAAACGAGCTTGGTAAATATAAAAGAATGGTCTAGCACGTTGATGTCATTATGAGATCCAGGTAACCCAAAAAATGCATGCCATATCCAAAGATCATACGATACTATTGCTTCCAAAATAATTTTTGGCTCACAACTATGACCAGTATACTTAACTTTCCACCCCGATGGGCAATTCTTCCATTTCTAGTGCATGCAGTCAATGCTCCCTAGTATCCCTGGAAATCCACATCTTTCACCAACTCTTAGCAACCAAGCAATGTCATTGCTATTTGGTGACCTCAAGTATTCTGTAGAATAAATATTGACTATGGCTTCAACAAATTTTTTGAGACTCTTTGTTGTAGTGCTTTCTCCAATTCTCACATATTCATCTATAAAATCTACCGCTACTTCATATGTAAGCATCCTTAGTACGGCAGTCATCTTCTGAAGGAAAGACAAACCAAGCACTCCGGCAACATTTCTTTTTTGAACAAAATATTCATCTTTCTCTTCTAGATTAGATTTAATATGTAGAAAAAGAGAATGATTCATTCGAAACCTCCTCCGAAATACATTAGGAGGATATACCGGTGATTCTGCAAAATAGTCTTGAAAAAGTCTTTGGAGGCTTGCTCATGATCACGTTGGATGAACCTATGGCTTCGAATAGAACCACGATGTGAAGTTGACGCCCTCTCTCTTTCTAATCATTCTTCTTCCAATGAAAGAAGCGTAATTATCTCAAAATCATCATTAGAATCTAAGTCATTTAGAAACAAATTTCCCAAGTTGCCGCCAGCAAAAAAACACACAATTATTGCAACATGTGTGAATTATTCACATACTGATACTTAAAAAACCACGCAATATTCACGTATTAGGGGAAGCGGATTAGTTTATTGACTGTAATAAGATTAATTAAATAGAAAAATAGAGATAAGATTAAGAAATAGAGTGAAAGAGAGACAGAGAGAAAAGACCCAAAAACCCAAAACCTAAACCTAGATACTGGTGAAGAACAATAGCAAATCATTCAAAACCACCAAATCATCAACTCGTACAATAAACTAATAAATTCAAACATGACAAAAACCCTATGAAATCAAAATTTTGGGTACCAATATTCAAGGTTGAGCCAATGTTTTCAAAACTTCATTCTTCGTCATAGGTGGCTGAGCCAACTTCGATTGAAAGCCATGGTGCAAGTCATTTTGTGAGAGGGAATCATTTTGTGAAGACAGCAACAGCGATGGGTTGATTTTGTGAGAGAAGAGTTTCTAAAGAGAGAGAGCTACGTTGATGTATTCTAAAGAGAAACCAAGAGCACAATGGAGAGAAGGAAAAGAGTTTTAATGAGAGAGAAAGAATAGTAATTTAATATGGGTGGGTAATTTTTTAAGATAAAATAAGTCTATGGAGTTGCTACAATGTTTTCTATATCAAGAGAACCAGTGTAGCAACTTCAAAAAATATTTGGAAAAGTTTTGCATTTGGAGAATCTATTAGAGCTGATTTTTGGGGTTTGCTCTCCAAAAAATAGATTTAGCTAATCTATTAGAGATGCTCTAAAAGCCTAATATATAGTATATGCCGTTGGTTGGCTAGCTTGAGGACTATTGATGTGGTCCTACCAACCAATGAGATAATGTCATTTATGCAAATGTGTGAGTGAACTTCTTAATCAGCACAAGGAATAAAAATAAAAAAATAAAAAAAATTATCAAGTGATATCACATTTACATAAATAAAAGCATTTTATTGATTGGGAGGTCAAGAAGGACCTCGTCAGCAGTTCTCCTAGTGGACCTAATAATTTCTCCGTTGCATGATTTCATGGCTACACTAATATGTCAGGTTTGGCCAAACCTATATGAGTTTCAATTTTAGATGCACTAAAACAACAACCTTACTTCCACACACACACACACACAAATCAATTTCCATTCTGAACCAAGAAATAAGTCCTTACTATTATCACTCACCACCCAGAGTCAATAACATCTCAAAAAATCTTCTCCCACATCTTCACCATCTTCCATCCTCACTTCACTAAAAGGAACTTTATCAAGGAGACCCATACTTTGCAAAACTAGTGGTTAACAAGGGAACTTGGTCAATTTACTGTTATACATAGTTGGTTACACTCTATCCCTCGATCCCCACTACACTCATAATTTCTCCCTCTAATGAAAAAATTAATATGAAAAGCCTTATTTACTTTCATAGTTTTACTACCACTGAATTAGTAGTTTTTTTGTACTATTGAGATATGCCACTTACTGAACTTTTACTGCTTTTGTAATGAACTACACCTACTGGTGAGACTGTTTTTGTTTCGGTTTTATCTTATTGCTGAAAGTCTATTGTTATGTTTTATTCTATCTATGGATATTCATTGTCCTATTCACTTTTACTTTTATCATTGTACATAATATATTGTTTTATCCTTTTATAGTTGGATACATATCAAACTTTCATTCATTATCCATACTTCCTTTGATTTCAAGGTAGGTTTCCTTTGTAATAAAAAAAAAGGTACACTGGTAACCATTACTCTTCTTTGGATAAATGTTAAGCTTTGGGCTTAAGACTCTCAAATAAAATCTCGAGCCTAACAGGGCTAACCATCTCGAATGTGCCAGAGAAGACCACAATAGAAAGTAAAGAGGAGAGAGAAAAAGAGAAGGAAGGGGGTGGGTACTATGTGGAGAAAAAAAAAGATCAGAAGCAAGGCTTGTTTACTTTCTTGTAAACAAGTCTCAGAATACAGTTTTCCGAGATGATGGATCCGTTTGGGAACAATTTATTTAGTTGAAATTGAAAAATTTTGTTGAAAATGTTAAAAAATTAAAAAATATTAAAAAAAAAAAAGTTAAATGCTAGCTGAATAGTACAATGAGACTTATAAATAGTATCAAAAAGTGCAATAAGATCTATGAATAATACAAAAAAGAAGCTAAAAAGTCAAATAAGCTTCATCACATTCCAAACAAACTCGATATATCCAAAGATTCCAAGCAAGCCCATATTTCCTCCCAAACAAGCTGCAGATCCCAGATTTTCATAATGACAGCAAAAAGAATGAATATCATAATTTTTTTTTTTCCCCATAATGAAAGCAAGAACAATGAAGTTCTTGTTATTTTATATATATATATATATATATTTAATTCATTATCATATATTGGTAACAGAAATCCATCACATCCCTTAGTACAACACTAGAACATATCATAATTAATACACTTGCCTAAGTTCTCAAATAAATTTGCAGCAATAATAGACTGCGTTGAACAGATATTTCTATATAAGTTACTCTAGAGGAACACACATGTTTTTAAAAGTAGTACAAACTCTGAAAACACAATACTATAATCCACTTGTGGATATCACTTAAAAACATATTTTACGATACCAGGTAAATGGACATTCAGAAAGTACTCGTCCCATTTGATGCATTTTGGATCGAAGCAAAACAAATCTGCCTCTGCACTACTTTCTCTTAATGCCATTCGCAGCCTCTCTGTGTTCATGTCATCAAAGCTATATGCAAAAGTAGGCTTATATTAATATATATATTGAAGGAAAAAAATGGTTAACTTAGCAAATACAAGAACCAAAGTAAAAGCATACACATACATGCCCCCGAAAAACAAGTAAGGCTTGTACAGTTCCACCAACCGCATCACAAAGTTGATCTTTCTTCTGAGATTGATATACGTGCCCTGAAAATACTTGCAAAGCGCTACATTCACCACTTCTAGTCCCTGTAAAACAAGAAGAAGAAAAAATCAATTGAAATAAAGATAATATATAGCTAGCAGAAGGAACTGAGGGCATTTTGAGTTCAGAAGATGCATGGTGCTGAGAGAAATACCATAATGCTATGGTTGACAAAGGAAAATGAAGCAAGAACATTTGACATGGCAATCGATGATAGATAACATGCACCCCTCTTGGTCACACCCAGCTATTTTATTGAAAAATGATTGGACTATTACAATTACAAACTTCTTGTTTTTTATTATTATTATATTTTGCCTTTGTTCGATTCGCTGTTGAATTTGTTTTCTTGATATATTTTATAGCATAATTAATTGACTATTGTCTTTTTATGTGTCAAACTTCAGTACGAAAATAGAAAAAAAAAAACAAATATATATATATATATATATTCTTTTTTATTCTATCAATATCTTTTAGGGGTTCAAAAGAACATACATATAATAAGAAAAAAAAAGTAAATAACAAGGAAAAATCAAAGATTAAAAAAAAATACAAAATATAATAGCATTACATTTCAAAAGTGATAAAATTTATTCCTCATGCAATTTTTTTTTTTTTTAACAAAAGTTTCTCTATAAACAATTAAATTTAATTTACTAGAGTTTAAATGTTATAAATTTAGTTATTTTTTTTATTTATACCCACTAATAATTGTTAAATGTAATGTGTGTATTATAACTTTGTCCTAGATGGATTCAAATCGGTGAGTATCACATATATCATACTCGGCAGCACCATTGATTATCACACTAATTTGTACCCAAAAAATAATGGAAAAGTTAGTAATACACCTATGATCACTCATTTTTATTCACGAAGCATGCATATCATATAAATGTATTGGCCAAACTAAGAACAAACCTTCAGTAGAAGCAAATAACGAAGGGCCATGTATCTTTCGAAGCTGGCCATGTCGCCTAATACCAAAGCCTTGGTAACCTTGACAGGTTTTCCATCCTTATTAATCCATGGTGTTTGGGAGAAGTAACGATAGCCGTAGTCTTGAAGATCCACGTTTCTCATAGGATTGCTTGCTGAAGAACCCACTTGGTAAATCACATCAGAAGGTTGATTTGCATGAGCTACCATTGCCACTATTATAGAATTCACCACAAAGTCTGCGGGTATCTGCATTTTTATTTACATTTCATTTAATAATAAACTAAATGATCAAATTCATCACATTTTTCTAACAATTTAAACTTTTAGAAAAAATTCATCTAATTATAATATTCTTAACACTCTTGGTCACACATTCACCCAAAGTAATTAAACCAAGGGAATCAATTTCATATCAGATGTCATTTCAATTTGGCCAAAGAAACAAAAATGTTTTGGTACTAGTTGATACCGGTGTATCATTTAGGGATTGCCTATATATGTGTGTGTGTGTGTTTATTTGTATTTATTTATGTTAGTATGAATTTATTCATTTTTATAGTATTTATTAACATAAATTTTTAAATCCACATTTTATAAGCCTAAATATTAGCTTAAGTACATTAACTAATATATTAGATTAAATAACATATTTTTTATTAAAAAAATCACAAATTTAACATTTTTTAATTTTTTTTTATTGTACCGGCCGAACGGCAAACCGGTCAAAATACCCGAAATATGCCCAGTACAACCGCTACAAACTAGTATAACCCGGTATTTTTTCCTATACATTTTAGAGGAGTACTAAGACCGATTTAATGCCCAGTACAATATATTTTTTATGTACGGGCGATACCAGTACAATATTGACTTCCTTATGTTAAATATGTGAGATTTTTAACTTAATTATTAAATGAGATATGGTATCAAAGCTAATCTTGAGTTCGAACTCTATACATTTTAGAGGAGTACTAATACCGGTCTATTGCCCAATACGGTATATTTCTTATGTGCAATATTGACTTCCCTATGCTAAACATGTGAGATTTTTAACTTAATTATTAAATGAGATATGGTATCAAAGCTGATCTTGAGGTCAAACTCTATACCCATTCAACCTCATGTTTAAAATTATTATGGTCAATGATTAAATTCATAGCTTCTTAGCCATTTGAGTTTTTTGAACAATTAAAATTAATAATTTATTATGTATCATGTCAAATGATTTTGAGTTCCCAATTCAAAGCATGTCTCCACTTTATCTTTAATGCTTAAGAAATTATAATATGTAAATAAATAATAATTAATGAGTTATGATTGACTTAATCAACTCACCAAATCAAGGGCTGCCTTAAGATCACCAAGAAAGACAGTAAGTTTTCCCTTACCATAGCCAACTGCTAGACTGTCAATAGTCCTGTAACATCAAAATGTAATTACAAATTAAAATTGCAATATAATTCAAACTATACTTTCTCTCATTTTCTCCATAACCAAACAAGAAATTAATGCTATAGGAAAATAAAATGATAATAAATTATAATTCAGAACAAGGGTTAATTGCCATTGCACAAATGTAATTAAGAAAGATTTTGTGTTCTCACCTTATCCCTTCAACCCAACCGGGGAAAGGTTCTTTGAAAGTACTGGTAACAATGGTAGGACGTAAGATAACCACAGATTCATTTTCTTTTAGATGCCCTATAAGCATCTCTCCCATTGCTTTTGTGAATACATAAGTATTTGGCCATCCGTACATCCTTGCCCTGATAAAATATTTGGACAAAGGTAGGTAAGACTATTAGAATTCATTGCCCATAGTTGAATGCATTATTTGTTAGAAATAATTTTTTTTTAATTCATTAATTTAACTCCAAGAAAGAATAATTTGGGTTTCAAGTCAATTCGAAATCACAAGAACATCAATTTATAAGAATAAAAAAAGTCAGAAATATAGTAACAATCCCAATTTATGGAAAACATCTAAGTGTAGCAGTACTTTTGCTTTACTTTGCCTAAAAATAAAATAAATAATGATATATATATATATATATATTAGCCTCACAAGCATTTGGCTAAAATTTGAAGATCGATGTCATAGAACAAACCCAGCAGGTTTTGCTCTTCCCCACCCAACATGATCAGTTTAGGTCAAACTCAACTCAAACCGATTTGTTGACATTCATCATATCATCACACTGTAAATTTATTTTACCTAACAGTAACTTTTGTATTACTGAAGTTTGGATTTTTTTTTTTTTTTTTTTTTTTGGGGATGAATCTGAAGTTTAGCCATCTATTGCAGCAACATTCAAAGGGATTGATATTCCTATAATTATTATGAGCACGTACGAGATAAAGACTGATGGATGGTGCCAAGCAATTAGGTAGATCATAAATGTTCCAATAAAAGGGCACCAAAACCACTCAGTCAAATCCAACACGACAAGGAAAACAATATTTAGGGTCTTTAAAACAGTGTCGTACCCCACTTTATTTATTGTGCCGCAAATGAAAAATCCTTGAAAATGCTTTTTGAGTTTTAGTCGGTGATAATTAATTAAGTAGTTGCTACTGTGCGAGTGTCAACTATATATACACGCTCATTGAAAATGTTGCTTCGTATTAAAGTAACATGACAAGAGGGCAAAAGTGTGACAGCCTAATACCAAAGTGTAAAGGTATCACATGGACCTCATAAAATCATATTCAATGCTTCTACCTAAGACCAATACACAGCAATCGGTATTCAAAAACAAAAACAAAACAAAAAACAGACCTAGCAAGGTTTATTTTTTATTTGTTTTTTCAGTTAATTACAATATACTATTAATCTATGTAGCTACAGCTGGTACCCTTTTCTATCTGGATTTAAATGGATTTTTATTTTTCTTAAACTCACACTTGACCATGCTCATATTCGGGTCAATCTAATGATTTTTTTTTTTTTTTCAGTTGTTTAAATAATTAAATAATATGTAAAGTGTTAAGCATGCAACATTTTAACAACAATAAAAAAAATAAATATTAATAAACAAATATATATATATATATATATGAAAAATGCCCAGTATCCATGACAATTAAATATCTTTAAATCACAAAAATTACCATTGTTAAAATATCAATGATAAGGGCATGGGTTTAATTATTTATATAAATATATATATATATATATATATTTATATTGGCATAAGGGTTTGACTGTTTGAGACGATAAAATTGAAAAGTACAAACTGGTTCAAAGTTTATATTTTCTATTATAAAATATTCAGAATTAGTGTAAAGGTTTTTTTTTTTTTTTTTGAAACTAGGTTTTGTTTTTTTGTTTTAAATTATAACCCATTTAATATGGCTAATTGGCCCTACTTGACCTGCTACAGTGATGTTTAGATTTGGAATTGACCTGCCTCTAAATATTGTACGAATCGACTGTTTGGAATTTGTCTATTCCTAACAGTTTTTTATGGGCATGTGTGCCAAGTAACCCATATGTTCAATGAAATTTGAGAAATCTGGTCCAAACAATAATAATTAATGATATAAAGTCATTTAAGTAGGAACTTAATGTTGTGTCATAATAATTAATAATTCATTGTAGCAGTTGCGTGAGGCACATCGAGACCCGCAATAACACTTGAATCATAAATGCACCATATCCTCAACGAACATGACATGTTTATGAATGAATAAATGAATATTGGATATCTCATCTCACAAATCTTAACATATTTTTTTTTTAAATGGGAAATAAGGCTTTTATTGAAAAGAGAAACAAAAAACAAACATAGGCTAAACCTTGACATATAGTATTATATTTTGCACCATTTATTCGATCTAATAAAATTCTTTATCCGGCCGCCTTGCACTTGCTGGATGGGTTGGATATGTATGCATTTCTAAGATACATGTCAAAATATTAAACAAAAAAATATAAACGTTATTTTTTTATGGGAAAATATAAAACGACTTTTTTTTTTTTTTTTTTGTTGAGATATAATATTAAACGACTTCAAATGTTTGCTGCCATTAGAAAAGGACACTCGAAATGTTTTGGTCTGATCTTAAAATATTGTTCTCGTTATTTTGCAGGTGCCAGGATATTTATGATGACCATCAAATCAATTTCAACTAACCTCCTAAAGTTTTAATTAATTCTTTGTCGTGATTTATTGAAAGCCAAACCTAACGGTTGCCTTTTTGCCTTAGTACGACTCTGCTACAGAGACTAGGAATGAGGAAAAATCATCATTTTTTACAAATATAATTTGATGCTAGCGGGGTAGTTTGTGTTTGGTGGGAGAGTCAGTTCAGGGTTTAAATGTGTGAAAGATGGTCCCAATAAGTTCTTAATTACTTCGTTATTAGTTGCTTTCGCTTTGTTTCATTTTAGGACACAATCAGTAAGTTGAAGCCAGTAAATTTTGTCTAGATTGGTGACCTATAAATCAGGAGTCTTAACTATTCATATGAACCTGTACCCCTTGTACATATGGACCTAATTTTACCTCTCAAAAGAGAAATTTATATAGGGAAATATACTTCTATTGGGATTTATTTGTTCCAACAACTTCAGTACACAACAAACTGAAAGTATTAAAAATTAAGGGTCCGGCCGGTTAATGGATTTTATCAAAATTAAAAAAGCTGTCTGGAAAATTAATCACTTTTTATAATAAAAAAAAATTCTTAAAATAATTTACTACTGTATATTCTAAAAATACACGTTAATAAAACCCTAAAAACAAAATAAAAAATCATCTAACAAACACACAAATACTAGTACGTTAATAAAACCCTAAAAGCAAAATAAAAAAATCATCTAAGCAAACATGCAAACACTAAGTCCCTGAGTAGACATGGCATCCTATGATTGGTTGTTGACCAACAAACAAACACAATTTTTTTTTTTTCACAACTTATTAGAATGACAAATTATAATTTGTAGGTAGTTACTTTTGCATGAAATCACTATTAACATCATTTTTATTGCCAATCACTCATACCTAACGGAGGGATTTGAATCGGATGCAATACCCACCCGGTATAAGGATACTACTGCTGGTGCAATTCACCCCTCCCACACACAAACATTTTTACCATCTTTTATTTTCAACTTTAGCATTTTTTTTTTTTTCATTCTTTTTTATTGAATGATCGATACTGAAAGTTACTTTTTCAACTGTCAATCTCAACTCTTGATAGCTATTGCACCTAATCACAAATCTTATTGATGACAAATTGTGTCACTAAATAACTTATAGTCTTGTTCATAGCTATCTTATTCTTATCCCAATTTTTTTTTTAAATGTTTGCGTAATCCCAGTTCAGTGTTAAAAGAAAATAATATTTTCAAACTTAATTACTTTAGTTTCATATGTACCCCTAGCTATATGAGACATGGTTGAATCACAAGGATAATACCTAAAATAAATTAAATTCAATGCAGGCATAGATAGCACCAAATTGGTTGAATAAACATTTAAGATTTTAGGGAATATTATAGTTAGATGACAAACCTTTCAAGACCAAAATCCTTCATGGCCAACGTAATTTCTTCTTCTGTAGCTCCCTCGGCTCGTAAGTCATTCACTTTTTCCTCAGCCAGTCTTTTCTCTGTTTCGATGTCTAATCCAAAGGTCCCATTAAGTGTTTCACTCATGCGATATGGGCTCTCCAGAATTAGTCCTCCTCTTTCTCCTGATACATAGGCTGAAGAAACACTACTAGTAAATAAGCAGGTTCTACTAGTATAACTAAAAATTGATTTTTAGGGAATGTTAATGCTAATTTGACTTTAACAAAAGTCAAAATTGAAGAATTTGACATTATCACTATGATATTCCAAAAGAAAATCTAAGACGCAACACTTGATAAACAAATTATATATCTTAGTTTTGTTCCCCCCAATAAAAAATAATAGTAGTAATAGTAAAAGTGGAAAGGTACTTCACTAACCTGTGGATACATGGATAAGCACCTTTAGATTAACACATTTTTTTGCGAAGTTCAAAACATACTTAGCTCCAAATGTATTGAGCCCCAATGCAACATCATATCTGGGTGACATTAAAAAAAAAAATGTATATATTAGTATTTCAGTTAAGTAGCTAAACCATGGAGTAGTAATTAACTTGGTACTCACTGATTACCTTTCATCAAAGTTGGTAGTGGCAGCTAAATTAACAATGACATCAACTTGGTTCAGTATCTCTTCCCTCAAAATGGAATCCTTCAAGCCCAGGTCTTCAAGAGAGATGTCCCCAGGCACCACAGTTATTTTTTCAGAGACAAAGGAATTTAGATTTGTACCCAACTTTTCCTTTAGCACTCTGAACAAGTCCTTCCCTATGATCTATTTAAAAAAAAAAAAAAAATGCAACAATATTGTGATCACTAGTCAATATTAGTATAGCTAGCCATTAATATAAAATTGCCAAATAGTGAAAGAGAATGGAGTAATAGTTGTAAGATCTTTAAATATTAGTATGCAAATGTTGCTTAAAAAAGATAATTAAGTTGCTTATAATATATATAATTAAGTTGCTTATAATATATATGTCCATTCCTGCCACACTTGAAGCAGAAAATACAAGAAATGGCAAGGAATGTTCGAAATATGTACTTCTCTCTTGTACTTAATGGAAGCTATATACCATATATATAACCATGTATATACCTCATTATTTAACCGATGTGTGGCTGACTTAGTATCCTTAGCCCTTAGAAGAAGATAGAGCTTCTTCAAGTCTGGTTGAACCCTCAGTACCTTCTCCACAAGAACTGCATCCATACAAGCAAATTTATCACTAAAATCATCGTTACACTAACACACTCAGAGAGAGAGAGAGAGAGAGAGAGTTAGGGGTGTACTCTTTGCTAGAAAGCCAGTAGCACCAGTGATTAAAATGGACTTGTTCTCAAGGAACTGTAATATACTTCCTAACTCCATGGAGAAAAATATATCAGAGAGCTAAAGAGAGAGAGAGAAGAATACTCAAGTGGAAGCAATAGACAGAATGGAGTGGGAAAATTTTGATGTCACTTCATATAAAGGACACGGGTGAGTGATGTACCTGTGGTGGGGTACACGAAAGTGGTTGGTGATTGTTTTCCTTTATAAATTCAGAGCCAGATCTTCAATTATTTTACCAAAAGAGCAAATTAAATAACCCAATTCACTGTATTTTTTTAATATATGAAAACCTTCTATAACATGACCCACTTTAGCTCTTAACATTTTGGGTGGGCGGTCACCTACACAAACCCAATATTTTACAGTCCACATTGGTGATTCTGACAAAATTTTGTGAACAGTGGTCTTATTCTTTGATAGGTGTAACCAACCCTCTGCAGTTAATTAACACTTCCGTGAAGCGCTGTCCTAACTACTAACGCTCTTATCATTATTGTAATATATATATATATATATATATATATTTTTAAGAATTTTTTGTTTTTTTTTTTTTTGGTTTTTTTGGTATTCAACATAGGCATAAAAATGTGTCAATTGTGAAGTATCATTGATCAATGTTTGCATGGATATTGTTACTTTCACATGCATATATGCTTTATATATCACAACATTATGGTAAATTACCTAGCTTTATGTTTGTATTGTGTAATCCTTCTTCCTTCAAAAAACACCTTGTGTTATTATCTGTTTTGTGTTCTATGATAAACAAATTCTCTATTTTGGTGAAACTTTGATTAAAAGGTTTATCAACTGCTGAGATTAGTAGTTCAGGAGAAGAAAAAAAATCTAGCTAGGCTGCAGTGTGCTGTACACTGATTGCAGTTAACTCTTACCTACCCTCATTATATTGAAAGAGGCTTTAAAGTATCCATCTGGACTATGTAAATTATCTTCATCCAAATTCACATATTACCCCATATTTTATTGTATGTTTCTAAACTTGGCCTTAGTGTTGTCGTTCTCTGACCAAGTCTATAATATTTAGAAGTTAACTAAGTTTTACAAGTAAATGCAACGTGCTGTTGCTATTGAACACGATACAGCCCATAATAATTAGAGTTGTCTTCAAAAACTGGGCAAAGCGAAGATAATTGTAACTCAATGATGTTATTTTGTCTTTATAAGATGAATTTTTCCTCTACCATTTGTTTAAACATTTTTTTAAAACTGGGCAAAGCGAAGATAATTGTAACTCAATGATGTTATTTTGTCTTTATAAGATGAATTTTTCCTCTACCATTTGTTTAAACATTTTTCTATTAAAAAAATGTGAAAGTCTCACAAATCCGGCAAGCTAAAATCCTTTCTTCTCTTGAGTGATTGCTTGAGTTAAGCCTTCTTAACTAGTTTTTTGAGTCCCGATTTTCAGTCCTTGGATGATCTTTCGTTCAATGTAACAAGATAAAGTGATTAATATAATATGATTAGGCCCAAAACTCATTGG
Organism: Quercus robur; assembly: GCF_932294415.1. Lineage (NCBI taxonomy): Eukaryota > Viridiplantae > Streptophyta > Magnoliopsida > Fagales > Fagaceae > Quercus > Quercus robur. The sequence goes on along the minus strand of NC_065534.1, from coordinate 13,033,662 downwards.
ATTAAACTTTTTATTTAAGCATAGTACTTTTATATATTATATTAACTATTCAGTTGGAATCCTTACAAATTGTTATCTCTGGTTAAGAAAATGTATTTATTAGTAATGCATTTCTATATTTATTTTTATATAATATAAAATGAACTTTTTGACTTTTTATTAACTTTTTTTCTTATGCTACAATATAATATATTGAAAGTCCACATTTTTTTCATGTTAATTTTTATATAATTGAGTTTAAATTTTATAAGGATTCCTTATAAAATTTAATATGTTTAATATAATCCATTAGAATCTTGTCACATTATATTTTCTTTCAATAGAGTAGATAGCTAAGTAAAAGTTCTGAGGTTCAATCCTCACCTACACCAAAAACAGATTGGTGTCTTGATCTAATAATAAAAAACTATCATCATGAGCAGTGAACATCATAGGTTAAAACTTTCTTAAAAAAAAAAAAAAGAGTAGACAATTCCATACATAAACCCAATCTCAATAAATGGCTATTACTAACTATAAAACCTAATATGTTTTATATCATCCATTAGAATCTTGTCACATAATGTTTTTGGTAACATTTAGGTACTAAAATAATATTTTACCCAAAAAAAATACAAAAGAAATAAAATCATATTTTGTTGAACTTCAGTGCATGTTAGTGACTAGTTTATTATATAATAATATTTTTTTATAAATAAAAAAAAATCAAAGTAGTTTTACTTTTAGTTAATCTCATAATTTTCTTCTAAAAAAAACTCATAGTATTGTGCAACATACACTTTTGAGCCTCACTAATTTACGTGGCATTATTTTAATTGAATTTAAATTTTATTCTATATTTAAACCCTCTATTTGAATCTTGGTGCCTCTTACTTTTTTAAAATGATAGAATGTATTGTTCCATATACAAACACAATCATGATAAATTCCTAATGCTGTGATATTTAATTCCAAATGTATCCAAAATGTTAGGATCAAAGTTTGTAAGTGCTGGAAACCTGTATCCAAAATGTGTCTTGCGTTTAAGCTTTTAGTGTCATGATAGTATTTGAAGATCTACATCGAAGACAAAAGAAATCGCTCGTAAGCTATCAAGTATGTTACATTGATTGCAAGCTTGACTACAACTCGATTGATCAAGTTTCATTAAAGCTCAACTCCAGTCAATCAATCAAGCCTTGGGTAAACTGAATTTTTAGTTTTCGGCTCATAATAACCAAAAAGCCTTGGGATTCATGTCTTAGGATTCTAGAGCATATTTCGAGATTTATCAGGTCATCTTAATTTTAAACATAAGGAGAACATTATGTAAAGAAGAGATTTTGTTGCAATGGTTGTGCGCGAAGGATTTGTACCAAGCTCTGTCTCTGGGATCGAATTGAAGATCAAAGAGTATAGAAAGTCAAGTTCTTGCACAAGACTACCGTAATCAAGTTATTGTTGTGGTGTGTTAGACACAAATTGGACATTTGTGCACCATTGAAGTGATTCACAAGATAAAAGAGTCCAACTAGGTTGGAGCTGCTCTTAGCAGTCACAAGAGTAAGTTCAACTATAGGTATATACAAGGATTGGGATATTTTATAATGTAAACTTCCACTTTATCTTAGTCAGTACTTCAATTTGATAGTGACCTATAAATCACTCATTGGATTTTTCCCATCTAGGTTTTTCCTTTGTAACCATATTGTTTGTGTCAAAATTAACTTTTGGTTGTACTTTAATATTGTAATATGGTTGTGCCAATCACCAACGAATTTGGAATACATTTCATGATTGAGCTAATTAAATAAGTTGGTAATTTGACTTAAAATTTATCACACAAGGTCTAAATTTTCCAACAATATAATATTAAACTTTTCCGTGCATTGAACAAGATACCAACTAATAATATAAACAAAATGAAATCTTTGACTTTTTGTTTACTTCTTCTAATGTAGTCACATAAGTTTTTAAAAGCTCACACTTCTTTTAAATTTAGTTTTTAAAGTTATACATAGTGATAAACCATGTCCATTTAAATTAATTAGAACTCGTTCTCATAAAACAACTCAATACTACACAAATTCATACTATTAAATTAGGTTAGATTTTCTCTAAGCGAAATCTAATTAAATTAGGAATTTTTTTTTTTTTTAATAGAGTATAAATTTCCTTTTTGCTTATTGTGGGGTCAAAGAATTTGACAACCCCGGCCCACTTTATACTAAACCCAAGGCTCACGCCAAGGAGGAAGAAATGGCCGAGGATGAACAAAGAAAGCTTAAATAGCCTAGAAACGTTGCCAAGGACGATCCTGTTCTCGACATTCCAGATCCCAGAAGAAAAGAACGGCACGCCGTCAAAGGCAGCCTCCCAGAGCGCCTCCATAAAAAGGACAAGTACAGTAGGACACACATGGGAGTATGGTGTAGGGGCAATTCAAGGAGAAACTATTACCTCCGCATTACATGCACCCAACTAACATTCTAGCCGCATTAATAAGGAAATGACCCCTGAACAGTGCAGTCTTGGTTGCCGCAACTCACAGAGGGTTTGGTGATAGGCCACAAACTGAATGATCCCTTGTGATTCAAATTAATTAATTAATTAGTCAAGTTATTAATTAATCAATTTATCATGCAAACGCGTGGTAGGACAAACAAATCACCAATAAACTAATTATGCAGTGGAAAATAAATAACACGGTAATTTGTTTATGAATGGAGAAAACCTAATAGCAAAAACCCCACCGGGTGATTTTCAGATCACCACTCCCGAAACTCCACTATTATCACAACAAGTGGTTACAAGTAAAGAAATCCAAGTACCTTACCAACCTACAATTGAACCTTTACCCCAATACCCAATTGGACTTATTCTGTAGTGACAGTTCCCCTTTCAGATGCACGACTCCAGTATGTGCTAACCAATTGCACGGATTCCAGTATACGGCTTACTCCTTTGCACGAATCCCAGTACGTGACTAACTCTACAGCAACCCTTTGATTGTTGTAGTTGATTTGCAGCAGCTTCACATAGAAACACCAATAAGATCTTCAATGTTGGTGCAAGAGACTTTGCTTGGTTACAAAACCCAAAGGTGTACAAGAAACGCAGCAAGAACTCTTTCTTCTATAGGAGGAGGCTAGGGTTTCAAAAAGAAAACCTTATGAAACTCTCTAGAGTTAGGTTTTTCTTTTTCCACCTCCTTTAAATTGGAGTTTAATGGGCTCTCCTATTCCAAATAGGTTTACACAAATCTTGGGCTTTCCTAGTCCAATAAGAATTATGCAAACCCACAAACCTTGGGTTTTCCTAGTCCTATAATGATTATACAAACTCATAAACAAAAAGCCTTTTAGAATAAAACGTTTCTGGTTATAATCTGAAAACCCATAAGCTCGATCGATCGAGCCATCTGTCGAGATTTAATGAATCTCGACAGATCGAGCTTCTATCAAGAAGGTATCGAGACCTGCAGATTGCACTTTTCTTGAACAGTTCTTGAGTAGTCTTCATGTCTTCAATTTAACCACTTATAATGATCATCTTGAACCTACTTAGATTTACCCAAATACAAGTAAAGTGCGTTTTGTCAAAGGATATGTCAATTACATAAAAATATGTCCCCAACATTTGGGAAGGTGGCTGATGGGACGAGCACTCGAGTAATGACCTGCATGATCAACAGATAGAGGGCCAAGATCGATTGGAAGGAGATATATAATGTGAGAGATCCTCCAAGAATGAGGAGGGAGAGAAAAAAGGAGAATACGGGAACAATTTGCATGATCTTGGAAACCTTTGTAACCTAGCACTGAAGAAAGAAGAAGAACACTAAGTTCCTCGGACAAAGTGCCCGAGGACAGAATTTCATACTTTAGTCTGTATCCTTGTTATTCAATCTATACATAACCGTGACTAGTTGTTGTAATCCTGACTAAGACCTAGTTCTTAAACTCATTCTCTATAAATTTATTGTATTGGGCTAGTTGGGCTTGAGTCCACTCATCCAATAGAAGAAGTGCTCGAACCCAGTCCCTACACTTATTAATATTCATTAATAAAATATGTATCATATATAAATATTTTTTGTCAAAAAAACTCTCTTGCATTAAATGGGTGTTCAACTAGTTATAGGCTTATAGCTGAAGATGACTATTATAATTTGTTTGATGAAGTGCAATTCAAAAATCAAAATTCCCTTATAAATAAATTTTTTTTTCTTTGAACCTATTAATGGAACACTTATCCTCTTATGCTCATTATTCTTGTTAAATCTTAAGATGATTAAAGATTAAAAGTTATTTTATCTAATATATATATATATATATATATAGTTTATACAAGTAACCTAATGGTAAGTTTCAAAATGTTGATCTACATAAAATTTATTGAATAGTATTCTTTGTTATGTTTGTTTCGCTGTAAAATATTTTTAAATATAATTGAAAGTGAGAAAAAAGAGGTGTGGGCTGGTGTAGGGTCAGCGAGAGAGAGTTTTAGAGATGGGAGGGTCCGTGTGCGAGTGAGGAAGAGAATGTGGGAAGCCATTCATGTTTGTTTTTGGAAAGCGTTTTATGGAATTTTTTGTTGTAAAATGTTTTACAAGTTTTTATATAGGGTTTTCAAGTAAATAGAAAACGTTTTATAGATTTGACACATTTTACAAAGAAACAAACACTTGAAGATATAGAAAATATTTTTCAAAAAATATTTTACAGTCAAACAAGTGGGGTGTTAAATATTTCTTTTGTTTGAAAAATTGACATTTATTTTACTACTAACTAAAGTCAAAACTGAGGTTATTCATATATAAAGTGCTTCGAGTCAATTATTCATTAATCATTCTCTCCCATCTCTGTTTCCAATTATTATTTCCTAATCCCCCCCCCCCCCCACTCCCCCAAACCAAAAATATCTGTATAAGAGCACTTGCATTAGTAAGTGCAAAATAGAAAAGGTGTTGAGATATGCATATTTTGACCAAAAAAACACCCACATCAGTGGGTGTAAAATTGTGCATAAATGCACAAGTGTTACAGTAACCGTACATATATGCATGGTTACTGTAACTCGTGCATTTAACATTTTAGGCTTTTTTTTTTTTTTGGGTAGTGTTGGGTATGTGAGAGAGAGGGGTTGTGAGTGAGGAAATAATAAAAAAATTGTAAAAGAATGAATATTTTATTGAATAGATGTGTAGAATAAATAGACTGATGTGGGTGTTTTGTAAAAATGGGTGTGTAAAATAGAAAAAGTAATTTATTTATGCAAAATAGATGAAAAGTTTGCATGAGCTGATGCGGTTGCTCTAATGATTGGGATGACAAAATGAAATTAAGAGGAGAATGTGACCACATGCAATGTTCGCACATGCTGTGAGAGAGGGGTCTCATAAAACAATAGCATAAGATATTTTTTAAAAGAAATGAGAGAGAGAGAGAGAGAAATTGGTTTTTGTTTTTTTTTTTTTTTTTTTTTAGAAACGGTTTTTATTTAATTAAGTGTTGTTATTTGAATTTGAGCGTCTCCATATATTAATTAAACCCACGATTAGTCTCAATCTTCAATTAATGATGAAGAAAATATAGAAATGGCATTTATTTTACTACTAACTAAAGTTAACGTATGTGAATAGTGTACGTGGTCACAATCTCTTCTTCCTTTTATCGGAGAAAATGGGCAAATGCCCCTTTCAAAAAAAAATCTAGCATTTTTCCCTCTTTCCCAAACTAATTAGGGAAATGCCCCTCTTTTAAAACTCGATTTTCTCAAAATCGAGTTATAAAAAAAATAATTCTGGAGCGCTATAGTGGCGTTTTAAGGAGCCTATAGTGATGTTTTAAGGACCTATAGTGGCATTTTGTAATCCTATCTCCATGAAGTCGAGTTACGTGCAATTTTTTTTCTTTTTTTTACCTATAACTCGACTTCATGGAAATCGGATTACAAAACATCACTATAAGTCCTTAAAACGTCACTATAAACTCCTTAAAAACGTCACTATAGGACTTAACTCGATTTTGAGAAAATCGAGTTTCAAAAGAAGGGCATTTCCCTAATTAATTTGGGAAATAGTGCAAAATGCTAGATTGTTTTTCTGAAAGGAGCAAAAGCCAATTTTTTCCTCCTTTTATCTTTCCATTCCATTCATTTTAATGCAAATATTGTCTTTCGTGGGGGAAAATTAGGAAATAAGAATTGGAGAGAGAGAGAGAGAGAGAGAGAGAAAAGACGAAGAATAAAAAGAGAAATTGATTTCTATTTCCCGACAAAGAAGAAAAAGAGAAATTGATTTCTGTTTCCCATTCTCCATATTTTGATGAAACTCACTATCAGTTCCAATCTTCAATTAATGAAGAAGAAAATATAGAAATTGATTTTTCTTGAAGGGTGTTATAATTTGCACCCATGACAAGTCCCTGTCCATAACATTATTAACACTACATTCTCCAAAAAAAAAAAAAAATTATTAATACTAATTAAAAATATGTGCTGCAATATATATTGCAAAACTTGTTTGGTAAAGTTGATACAAAAATTTCAGTGAGTAATTGGTCCACGTACCCAGATATATATATATATAACAATCTCTTTTGAATTTCATAATATACATCACCCACCAGCTTATTTGCTTACCTACAGATAAGATCTCACAGCAATATCTTACTAATGGTATATAAATTATATATGAATAATGGGCTCCATCTTCATAGTTTGTGTTGGTGGTCAGTTGTAATATAATAAGTCTGCAGTTTATCCCTTTGTTAGTAATTACTGAATTTCAATTTTATTTTAAGCAAATAAACAAAAGAAGGAATGGTAACTACGTACTGTGACTGAGAGAAGCATACTGAGATCTATCTGCTTGTAGGAGCTCAATAAAAGCGTAAATATATAGTATATTATGTAATGTAAGATAGAATATTAGTATAAATTTGTATAGGGAGTTGTGCAGTTTTTGCTTCTTTTATTAGTTCCAGTCTTTCAGTGCAATTCAGGATGAGATTGGTACAATGGATTTAATAATAAAATAAAATAAATAAAATAAAAACTTTGATTTTAGTAAGTGTAGGATGAAAACGTAGTGTTTAAAAAATTTATGAGCTCTTTGCCAGATTTATATTAAAAATATGTAGTTTAAAAATTAAATTACTAAAAAGGACAATCAAATTACTGAAATTTCTCTTACCATCCACGTCCACCACACTATCTAAAACCCATTCACCCATATGACTAAACAAAGCCAATGTTAATAGACTCAATACAACAACAACAACCATGAGGAACTGGGTGGTGGTGGTGGTGGTGGGCTGGTGACTTATGCGAAACTAATAGATAGATGGAGTTGGAGACAAATTTGGGTTGTTCTTACTACTCTTACCCTATGTTTGGATGGAGAGAGATGACGAGATAGGACAGGAGAGTAGAGGGGAAGGTTCTCTCCCTCCATCTCCCTTGGTTCCAAACGTACCCCCGGGTCTCCAACCAATGGTGCAAGATCGGGATTCCCTATTCTCCTCCCACCATATATTTAATTTCCTAAATGGAATAAGTAATACCATTTTCATTTCATGCTTTTCCTCCCCCCAAAAAAATCATTTTACTTAATTACCAGACAGTTGAGAAGCAAATGGGGTCAAATAAGTGTTGTTTGGGCTCAAACTGCACTACGAAACATGTAGTTAAATCTATATTATAATTTCAACAATATATTATATTCTGTTTGTTTTGAGATGAGAGAGAAAAATAAGCATAGTCTCAAAACATTTTACTAAACTTGTACTTAAGTCCATGTTGTAATTGCAACAATATATTATAATCCATTTGTTCGATGGAAATCATTTTTTAGAAAACTAATAACTTATGTCTATATAATTGCAATTCTAATAATAAGCCAAGGAAAAAAAATCTATTATTTGACTTGGATGAAAAATTATTAATAATAATTTGAAAAAAAAAATGAAATCAACCCCAAATTTAGAATTTATGCTAAAAATTAAGTGGAAAAATGACATTTTTGAGCAAACAAGAGAGTTTATTTTTGACGATTTTGTTGAGCATGTAAAACCGGAGCCTTAAAAAATGTATTTTCATTCCTTTAAAACAGAAAATGTTTCCACTCTATTGGGCTTAACTTTTTTAATAATTACTGAAACTATTATCCATTGAATTGTATTTTCGATTACATTTAAAAAAAAAAAAAAAAAAAAAAAAACCATCAACCGAAACAAACAGATCATTGGTCGGAAAGTATGTTGTACTTGAAGAGCTCACACCCAGAGAGGAGCAGCAAATTGGAATAAATGTATATATCGCAACTAAAAATTTAGGTGAAAACCTTAAATAAGGTAACGAGGTGGCCATGGCAATGGGGCTAAAATAAATGTTGTAGGGTTTGCTTGCCTTCATTTGAGCTACTTTCCCATCTTCTCCACTCAAGGGATTATATTTATAACTTGTATTAGACTGCCTACCTACCTTAAAGTTACAACTAATTGATAGCCGCATCATTCATTTCTAACTAGTCTGTTTGTTTTTAAGTAACGCTATAACAAAAAAATAAAAATAAAAAAATTTGATAATTTTTTTCACATCTGTGGAGTTAGTAAGCTTTTACTATTTAATAGTTATCATTTAAGCCCATTAGTGACATCATTTTTTAATCTACCACCAACAATTTGTCATATCAGTAAGTGTCATTTTTGTGTTTTTAAACTTTTTTTTTTCTTCCAACATTGACTTAAAAAGGTCAACATTCAAAATATTATAATGCCTTAATATAGAGAAGGTAAATCGTATACGCAAACGAATTTAGGAATATAGCAAAATAAAGTCCCTTACAATACAAGAGAGTAAGAGAGTCAATATGTAGTAGTACAGTTGAGATAAGTCATAAGTTACGTTTTTTGAAAAAATATCCACCAATGTATCTATGTTTGCGTGTGTGGTCTCAATCTCTCCCCATTTCAATTCCAACCCATTTTTTAAGGTATCTAGCTAGTACATTTATATATTAGGGCTTGTCGGTGACTATATATAGTTTTGACATTAAGCTTAGCACATGGCTTGCCAATGCCACCCTGAGCAAGCTTGCAACAACCTACCCCTTACCCCTCAAGATCAAACCTAAAACTTTATGTGGTCAAACACTAATTATATTAACTAAAAGTTGATTTATCCCTTTGCCTCTAGAAATTTGACTTCTCTTAAATCTTTTATAAAAAGGGCAAATGACCCATCATGATTTTAATTTAGAAATTCTAAACTATGGAAATGGTAAACTTGCACCTTTGACCCTTCTCTAATTTTTTTTTCCCACATATATTTATGGTGAATGATTATTGATAAGTAAAAAAATGATGTTAGTAATGGACCCGAATGAGAATTATTAAGAATTTGCAACATCAACAGTTTGTAAAAATATTGTAAAACGGTTTGTATCTGTAGCATTACTCTTATTTATGTATTGACACAAAAACGAAGGATTTCAAAAGTGAAAGAGAAAACATTTCGGAAAAAAAGGAAAAGAATTCCATAAATTTTTTCCCCCTCCTCTATAGGTAATTATTGAGTACTTCCAGAATACCATAAATGTGTACTCTACCCTCTCACATAACTGTGGGTTTCACTAGTTAAATTTATGATGGGACCCACAATTCATGTGAGAGAGGAGAATACGCATTTATATAACTCCCGGAGTATTGAATCATTTTCCCTCCTCTATGTACCTGCATGCCACTAATTATTGGGAAATTATTATGTACTCACAAAGTATCATAAATGCGCATTCCCTCCTCTCACATGAATGGTAGATCCCACTAATTAAATTCATAGTGAGACCCACCATTCATTTGAAATGGGGGACTACGCATTTATGGTACTCCAAGAGTACCTAATAATTTAATTGGTGGGACCCACCATTCATGTGAAAAGGGAAACTATGCATTTATGGTACTCCGGAAGTACTTAATAATTTTTCCTAATTATTAGTAATTAATAACCATGACTTAAAAAAAATAATAAAAAAATAATGGAAGTTCAATGAAAGATGGATGGAATGAGGAATGTTGTCATTTTCTTTAGTTAGAGGAGTTAATTCTTAAACCGTATGTTTCGGTGCAGCATTTGTTGCCATAATTTGGGTTAAACCAGCATTTTTAATTCTGTTAATTACAATTTTCGAGTTTGGCTAGACTACAAGTAAAGAATTCAATTTTCACTTCAAATAAACAATGAAAGTATATTGTTTGATGGAATTTAAAATGTTGGGATTGTAAATCCGACCATTTTAATTTTTTTATATACAATTATCAATTCCTTTGTCCAAACATAACATTAACTAACAGCACGAGAGGTTATTTTCCAAACTTGGTGGAATCTCGTTGTATTTTTCCCTTAGAAAAGCACTCAAATCTCTATGTATGCAATTCCTTCTTATTGATATAGTATGCTTTTCTTCTACTTATTTATCTTTAATAAGTGAGTGGCCTAAATCTTCTTTTTAATAAAAACACTCAATCCTCATCATCATATATATGCATATCATTATCCATCTTCTTGATCGTTTGCTTTGGGTTTTACTTATATATTTATTGTTTGATAAATGGGTGAGTGACTCAAATCATGAGAAGGGGAAGAGTTAGCAATTACCTTCTCTTTTGAGTGTAATTTGTAGTGTACTTTTGTATTAGAACCTCATCTCCTCTCTCTTATGTATGTGTTTGTTTCTTAAAAAAAATGCAATGACCTTCTCTCTTTGATTGCTTTGAGTTCCGCATGGTTGTATTTTTTTTCTCTTGGTCTTTAATCCATTAAAATGAGGGTGTACTGTTTTGTGAAAGTCACTAATTATAACAGAACTGAATAATGTAGCTTTTTAAGTCAGGTGTGCAATATGTGATAAATTCTGGACTTTCATAGTGCAGATTAGCTATAGAAGAACCAATTTTTATAAGGGTTTTATTAGTGTGTGTACTTAAGGCATATGTTAGTAAACCATTTAGAAAATTTTTAATGGAAAAATTAAAAAAAATTAACTTTTTTTTTACAGTTTTTTCAATTTCTCATAAAAAATTTCTTAAAATAAATAACCAAACCCTTTTTATAATACAAAAAGAAAAAGTTTCCTAAAAAATTTTATTAACGTATGCACACATTAACCGGCCCTTTTTATAATACAGAAAGAGAAGTTAGGTGAATTCAATTTAATATAGTAATTTGCAGGGGAAAAACAAAACAGAAGAAAACAAAGTCATTTTCTCTTTTTGGTTTTTAGTACGTTTTATTTTTATATTGCTCATGTTCGCAGCACATGGCAACTATTAAAAGTTGACGATAGTGATGAGTATGTTTCTCCGTTCTCTTCTCGTGCAAAGCCCCCACATGACGTGCATGTCACTTCTCACTTGACTGTGGGACCAAAATGCACTAAATTTTTGGCAAAGAATATGTCAATGCCAATGAAAAGCGGTATAATAAATTCTTAATTATTACTGGTCTTGTAAGGACTAAAGGATATGTTGTTGGGAAGAAGATGCGCAGTTGTCAAAGTACATGTCTTAGGAGTCTTATGGGTTTGTATAAGCGAAACTTTCATGACCAAGTGATTTGTTTAGGTTAAAGATATCACGCCAAATTCTTAGTCAAAAAGCAAAGCCCAATTTCTATTTGATCTATACAAGCAAAGTATTTTAACTTTCTAAGTTTGGTGACCATGGTTTTTAGTATACTGCGAGTTAGGCCTATAGGGTTTAGCCTCTTATAAATTACTGAATGTTGGGTTCGTTGTGAGTCTTGTGACATATAATTTTATTATAGCGAAGATGTAGTTATTAATAATATTTTTCTAGCTATGAACATAGATGGTTAGACTAAATCACGTAATATCTGCATTCCCTTCTAAGTACGTAAACTATCACCCATGTAGATGTAGTTGGACGATAGACATGCTATTAAGTATTAACACGACAAGTCAGGATCCATTGTCCTTATACGTCGAATTAGTAAAATCTTAATCATTAGGTGAGCAGTCCCTTTTAAAATTCGGCGGGAGTGGTGTTATATACAACACCCATATTCTTTTCTCTCTTTTTTCTTTTTTTCTTTTTTTTTTTTTTGGGGGGGGGGGGGGGGGGGTGGGGTGGGTAAAACAGCAATACCAATATTTGAATATACTTTTTTGTTGACCTTTTCTAAAGATGGTTTGAGTAATAATGTAATACCCGAACCTACCCTTCTCTTTTATATATATACACACAAATTTAATTAATAGTTTAATTGGGATCAAGTAGTATATTTTAAATTTTAGGACAACCCTAACATTTAAGATTAGTTAACTATTGATATCAACCTTCTCTAAGTTGTATGTTTGACCCCAAAAAAAAAAAAAAAAATGTAAAGGGGAGGAGATTCAAGTAGAAATTTTGGAACCAAAATCAATCAAAGCATCCCTAAGGTAAGAAATTTTTCCTAATGTCTATGAACTTTTCAAATTAAGTGTGAATAAAATTATACTTTGGTGAGAGAATTGACTCTAGGATGTTAATAACTTACATTTTGGATGAGACTAGTAATCAAAGTAACCCTAAATGCGATATTAAATTATTAACATCAAAATTTCATAAAAATAACTGCGTATTTGGATTCTTGTCAAAAAAATGGAACACAAAAATAACTAGAGTGGTTGGTGGAAAGGATTAAAGAAGTAAAGGATTAGGAGTGGACCAAAATTCAACATAAAATGTTTAGTTCCTTAAACATGTGTTTAAGAAACTTTAAGTGATGATATTTTGTATTTTGTAAAATTTTTTACCAATGTAAAATTTTATTTTATTTTTAGGGAGGGCAATGTCTTTAGACTCTCTACCCATCTTTTGGCCCAATGAGTAACTCTTGTAAGCTTAATTGGGCTGTTTTTTATCTCAAATCTGTCTTCTTCTATTTTATAGGCTTTGGATAGAAATGGAATTTGGCCTAATTCTTTTGTTTCTCCCATGTTTTGAGATGAGCAATAATGTATTTATTCAGTAAAAAAAAAAATTAAGAGTCAGTTTTATATAGGTATTCTTAGACATATTAGGTGAAATTTTTAGAGTAATCTTTGTATAACTCTACCAAAAAAAAACATGGTTTTGATACTCTCTTAGTTGAGGTGTCTTGGTGAATAGTTAGTGACTCTTAATGAGCTCTAGTGTATGCTTGTGAAGTGAAAGCATTATAGGCATATGAACGTTGTCAATGTCCAACCTCTAATAGCAGTCTTTCAAACTTCATCCATCACCAACTATCGTTATTCGCTGCCAAAGCTAACATTTTCGCAAGTTTCATTCCATGTTTGTACCCGGTCCATTCTACATTCGATCCAATAATTCAAGTTCCTATTTTTTTTTTCATGAGCTTACATTCCAAATTCAAAATGCCTTCAAGCTTCCACGAAGGGGATGTTAGAATATATTTTGATATTACCAAAAATAAGTAGACCGTGATTTTGTAGAATGCCACGGGCTACTGAAGTTTTAAGATTCTCATATTACCTATGATATATTCTTATAAGTACCTCATACTATGTTTATTGTAACACAACTAATAATAGTAAATATATTGTCACATAAGGTTTTCTGCTATAAATATAGGCTATCAAGTTGAATCATATCAAAAACCTTTTCTCATAATTGGGAATCGTGTTTCTTTATGTTGATGTCATTAATTTAAATCTTCATTTTTTTTTTTCTTTTAGACCAAAATTTATTTATATAAAAAAGGAGTAAACGCATTCAATTCGAGTTGCACCTTTAGTTTATGAGGAAAAGATCACTTTATACTCTTGCCCACAGAAGGAACAAAATAAAAGGAGCTCTAAAAGATCCTTTTGTTCTGTCACACATTTCATTTCGATTCTTCTTGACAACAAGATCTTAATATCACAAAAGAGAGGTTTATTTTTTGCTTATAATAATCTAAAGTTTTTGCACACACGTCAGAAGAAATTGAAAGTGGCTTGCCATGGTCTTTTTGTAATCCTTCTAGCCTACCAACGATCATTATGATACTCAAAATAAACTTTCAGCAAGATCATACTTTCCCTCAATTCTTGTTATTGCCAAAACATTTAAGACTTCTTAAATACGAAAAGTATTACAAAATTTACTATAAAAAAAAATTTGATACGACTCATAAGTTGAGAAGCCAATAATATGTCACAAAATACAAATCATAGGTCCTACTTTTGTATCCATATACCACACATATCACATAATCGGTGAATATATAAATATATATATATATATATATTTTTCATGCAGTACCCTCATCACCAACAGAATTGATTATATAATCATTTTAGACAAGAAGAAAAATTGGATTGAGAGAAAATATAAACTTTTCCAACGCTATAAGTTATTCCCATGGGGCCTCATTAGAGGACCCCAGCTGTTGTTTGAAATTGGCATTCATGTGTCTTAGATTTCATTCCTGCAATATTGCAGAGTACAATGAAATAAACAAAACAGAAAAAAACAAGAAGTTAGGTACATATAGCTGGAAGGTGCATATAGTTGGGGGAGAGCGTTGGATGTTGGAAAGGAATAGTTGGGTAGAGTGGAAAGACAAGACTTTTCCTTTCTTTCCAGAGTTGCTACACTATTGATTCAGGTCTGTAGACAATGGAACATGACTGAGCTAGCTTGATGGTAATTGAAAACAAAAATTCAGTGTAGCCACATTGCTGAGCACATGAAGGTGAGCCTATCGATGTATGAGTTCAACCAATTCATTTGTACATTCAATGATTGTATGCAAAGCCTAGTTAAATCATTTTCGAGATGGAAAATTAAATCTTGCACATGAGCTTAATAACCTACGATATTAAGGCATAGATTGTGAATATTTGGCTTTCAAATGAAAGTCGTACGTGATTGATTATATGACGACAACAACTCTGATTGTGATTTATAAGACCATTAATTTTGTCGGACTAGGATTCTCCAGAGTGTTTCAAATAACTCAATCGTAGAGTTCTTAAAATCTTATTCATGTACTTTAAAATTGGTGGATTAGATTTTATTATATCATTAATGTAACGACCCAAGGAAAAGCGCTAGCCACATCTGCGCTATACCTCAAAAGGACTAGTCACAATTGAGGCTCCTTGTAGTTGTTAATAAAACCCAGTTCAACCCAGTAAATACCCGATGTGGAACTCATCACACACTTACACACATCACACAATCAATCAAATTGGGGCATCACAATTAACATTTAAACAAACGTTTTCAACATGGATGAGCAAGATTTTAAAAACTACACCCTAAAGTTACCCTGTAATAAAGATAAAGAACACTAATCCACTTTCGCAAACTCTCATTATATACACAGTACTTTGCAAGTGGATAAGATGATGAGGATGATGATGACAAGTAATTTTCATAATGTTTGCTGACTTTAGAACAAAAATATAGGCACTGATCTCTTGTTAGCGACGTAGCTGAAATTAACGGGTCAAAAATGACTCCGGAAATATGATTGAAGAGAATTGACTTAATACATAATCCTTAAGAAAGATTGTGCGTGTGAAGAATCACATTGGAGTTGTCCTCATCCATTGGAGACAATTTCCTTATCTCCATAAATTGTGAAAAGGTATTAGCTAATAAGGGCCGCCTTTAATATAGACCTAAATTTTCATTTATGAGGCTATTGTCACCAGCCGAACTCCGCAATTAAAATTGCCCCACCCCTTAATTTTCAAATTAAATGTATGTTTCCTTTCGGTGGATAAGCCGAGGTTGATAACAATTGTCACATGGCATCACAGAAGATATTGTCTTTTATGCAAGAAGATAATACCGAAACAGAGAAATATATCGTACCGGTCATTAAATTAGTATTGGTACTTTTTCAAAATGTATCAGAAAAAAAAATCAAGTTGTACCAGCCTATTTCGACTACACCGGTTGATATTGGTGTTTTGGCCAATACAATAAAAATAAAAAAAATAAAAAAAAAATTGAAAAAAACATGTTTAAACTAATATATTGGTTAATGTACTTAAGCTAATATGTAGGCTTATAAGATATGTAAATTTTAAATTTTATGTTAATAAGCATAAAAATTCATAAATTCATACTTAGATAAATAATACATATATATATATATGCATATAAATATATAAATAGCGACAATCTCGAAATGGTACACCGGTATCAACTGGTACTGAAATATTTCGTTCTCCTGATTAAACTAAAACGACCTTCAGTAGAAATTGACTCTCTTGCTTTTATGCATACACCATATTTTGAGTTAGGGTATGCATATATAGGTCAAGTTGGAGGGTTTTTTCCAACCTTATCAAGTTGAGAAATTCTTAGCCCATTTCTACCCATCACATATTTAGAAACCAACTCACATGAATCAGGTTAGATTGAATTGATTTGTAGGTTGTATTTATGTAATTCATGTTTTGTAAAAAAAAATAGACTTCTATAAACTATTTAGTACTTTTTTTCAATAAATTATTATAATTTATGTAATATGTTTAAATTATATTCCAAAATTTCAAACTCATCAAACTTAATTCTCTAAATAGCCAAATAAATCAAATTAAAATATTAAAATAATGGTAGTAAAATAAACTTATATATGGTGTGTTTAGTTAGGTCAAGTGGGTTGAAAAATTATCAACCCGAACCCAACCCGAGGCTGAAAATAAAATCTCAATCCACCACACCAACCTAAGGCATCAAGTTGGGTTGGATTGGGTTGGTTTCATTAGGCTAGTGAGTTGGATGTACACCCCTAAATTTTTGTGTATAGAATTTACAAAAAATTGAATAAAAATGACAAGAAAATTATGCACAAGTTAAAAATGAGATGATCATACCTAGTGTACAAAACTCTTACTTTTGTGGAGTTTGAGAGAGGTCATAACAGGTAGTCGTATCCCAGTTTTCTAAAGAGATTATTCTCCGACTCGAACATGCAACCTATTGCTTTTGATGGAATGCACTTGCCAAGTTATTATTACACCAAAACTTGACCTCTAAGTTGGTAAAAAAAAAAAGGAAGAGAGATGACGATATAATTTATTGACTATTGCCTATTGGTTTGGCTCTGTCGTTCTGGTGCTTTGTGCTTTATGCACTAAGTATCAGGACGTAGTTTTAAAATTTTTTTAGCGAATTTTTTTTAATGGGTCGAGTCACGAGTTATCCAGGTCGGGTTGACTCGCAAAAAAATCGGGTCGGGTCACAGGTCAACCCGTTTTTATTTTAGGTCAAAAAAAATCGAGTTCGAGTCAGGTATTTTTCGAGTCGGGTCGGGTCAAATTTTTTTGCCATGTCTAGCCTTTGTGGTGGAATATAAAAAGGGCAGTGATAATAGAGTGACAGATGCTCTATCAAGGAGTCCTGCTTTCACTTCTAAGTGGTTAGATCTTATTTTTAATTCCAGGACTAGTTGCTTGTTCCTACTGTCAGTCCCTGACCCTACCTAGCTATCCTTATTAAGAGATAGTTGTTCTCAAGATGCTTCTCTTCAGAACATTATTGCTGCCATTCAAGTTGGAAATCCACCTAAAGGATTCACCTTCTAGAATGGGTTATTGTTTTACAAGGGTAGGTTCTATATCAGTCCACATTGTTCTCTCAAATCTCAATTTTTGCATCATGTCCACAGTAGCCCCTTGGCTGGTCACTCCGGATTCTTAAAGTCTTATCAAAGAGCTAAGAAGGAATTTTATTGGCCTGAAATGAAGTCTGATCTTAAGAAGTTTGTCAGGGATTGTGATGTCTGTCAGAGGATTAAATTTGACACTACTTCCCCAGTTGGACTACTTCAACCACTGTCACTTCCCACCACTCCTTGGACAGATGTGAGCTTGGATTTCATAGAAGGTCTTCCTAAGTCTATTGGGTATGAGGTGATTTTAGTAGTTGTGGATAGATTAACTAAATATGCTCACTTTGTTCCAGTTTCCCATCCCTATAATGTAGCCAAGATTGCTTCCCTCTACATGCAACATGTTTTCAAGCTCCATGGTATGCCTACATCTATAGTTAGTGACAGAGATGCTACCTTCACTTCTCTATTTTGGTTTGAATTGTTTAGGCTTTAGGGAACTGACTTGGCTATGTCCTCAGCATATCATCCTCAGTCAGATGGGCAGACTGAGATTGTTAACAAGTGCTTAGAACAGTATTTGAAGGCTTTCACCAGTGACAGACCACATCAGTGGGCAACCTGGCTTCCCTTGGCTGAGTATTGGTTCAACACTTCCTTTCACACTAGTTTAAAGTTGTCTCCCTTTAAGGCTTTGTGTGGTTTCCCTGCCCCCAAGCTGCAAGCATATATTCCTGGCACTACTAGGGTGGATTCCTTATTATGTCAAAGACAAGTTGTTTTGGACACCTTGAAGACTCATTTGGTTGCTGCATAAGCTAGAATGAAGTTTCAAGCAAATAAACACAGGCAGGACAGATCATTTGAAGTTGGGGATTGGGTTTTTCTGAGATTGTAGCCATACAGACAGTAGTCTTTGGCTTCCAAGGGGAGATGGAAGCTTTCACCAAGGTATTTTGGTCCATTTCAAGTCTTATAGAAGGTTGGTCCTATGTCATACAAGCTGGATCTTCCTCCTGAATCAAAAGTTCACCCTGTGTTTCATGTTTCTTGTTTAAAGATGAAGCTAGGACAGCATGTTACACCCATTCCTACCTTACCACCTGTTGATGAGTCAGGACAAGTATTCTCAGAACCTATTGCCGTGTTGAAAACTAGGACAAAAGCATTGAGATCTCAGGTCATTACTAAGGTTTTGGTTCAATGGTTGGGCTTTTCAACTACTGAAGCTACTTGGGAATCCCTGCATTAGTTGCAACTTGCCTCTCCTCACCTTGTGGGCAAGGTGCTTTAAATGGGAGGGGTAATGTTAGGAACTTTATCTGCACTGGTGTTGTATTAGCATTATAGTGTATAGCAGCTAAGCAAGTGGCACGTGTGTGTTGTATGAATTAGTAAGGGGTTAGTCAATGAGGAAATGACTAGCATTCTGTTAGGGAAGGTAGTTACACAGATATAAAGGGAGGATTGATTTTGTATGAGGGAAGCAATAATACTTCAAGCATTCTCTTACTCTGATCTCTCTATCTTTCTATGAAGGCCTGGTCCCCTTGAAGTGACCACATTTCTCTTTCTTTTCCATTTCCTATAAGCAAAATCAGAACACACCCAACCAGGCATAGGTTTCTTCCAACTAATTTGGATTTGCACTCTAGGCAGCTTGTATAAACAGTCCAGGATGAGAGCAAAAAATTCAGCTCCTTTCTTAATGCTTTGAACATGAGTGTTGGCCTCCTTTCTTCTTGTCTGAAAGATGAAACTATTCCTATGGAGCCAAATTTGCCAAACAGCTTGGGGAAACACAAACTTCCAAGGTATACGAGGTTGCAAGAGAGATTCATAGGATTCACAATTGTTTTTTATCCAATCCACCGAAGGGGTGCCGAAGAAGTCCTATCCAGCATCATCAATACCCAAATTCCTCTAAACTTCCCTAGCCACACTGCAATCACACAATACATGAATAATAGACTTCATACCAACTCCACAAAGATCACAAGTATTATCAAGATTAAAACCCCTTAAACCCAGCACTTCCTTTGTAGGGATATTAGAGTGAAAGCATAGCCAAAGGAAGAATTTAATTCTAGGTGAGGTTTTTTCCTTCCAAACCCAAGGTTTGTGAATGGTCGAGTTCAAGGGGTTTAAACCCTTAGCAAGAAGATAAGCCGACTGAAGATTGAAACTTCCATCCTTAGAGAAATCCCAAATAAGAATATCTTCTTGAAGAGGATTGGCAGCAAGTGGCACCCCTTGAATTTCCTTTAGGATTGTTGCTGGGAAGACAAAGGACGAGTCTAGAACATTGGCAAGGATCCTTGAATTTGCTTCCTAAGAGGGCCTTAGGCTAGCCAAAAAATCATCCCAAGCACTCCCCATCTTTGCAAGCTGCCCAAGTACGAGAAGCAGGTAATCTTCCTCCCCTTTCACCTAATCTGACAAGGGTAAGGTATTTTGAAGTGAGCATTTGTGCCGAAACTACCTCCGGGCTCGAAGCAATCCTCTAACATAACTTAGCAAGGATGGCAAAGTTCCTAGCTCTCATTTGAAAAATGCAAATTTCTTGCGTGCAAAATACAAAGGGGAAATTGGCTCACTCACAAGACTTCAGGAAGCCCATCTTTTGTGTGGAAGAGCATTGAAGGGGTTAAAGAACTAGTTGCTAAAGCAACTTGTATAATAGTTGGAAATGGCAACACTATTAGAGTACCGGAAGACCCATGGATCCCGGATTCCCCACATTTCACCCCATCCCTAAGTGCTAGTGCAAACTTGGATGACATCATTGTGGTGTCTCAGCTCATAACAAACAATGGATCTGGTTGGGACAAATATAAACTATTTGCCTTATTCAATGAGGAGAGTGTTGCTGCTATTATTTGTATCCCAATTTCCCAAGTTGTGCAAAGGGATGTATGGGTATGGACCAAAAATTTGTTCAAGAAAATTTTCAATAAAATCAGCCTATTGGCTCAATTGATACTCCTCCCCTTCTCAGCACCAAGATAGAGTCAGAAGACTCATTTGGAAATCTAGAATTCATGAGAGATTAAAGATGCTTTTATGGAGGATAGCAACAGATTGTCATCCCACAAGAAGCAAAATTGGCAGGTTTGTTGATTTGTCTAAAATTTCTTGTCCATTATGTAGTTGCGATGATGAATCTGCTCTCCATATCTTCTCTAATTGCTCTATGGCTAGAGGTTTATGGTTTGGAAGCAACTGGGGGATTAGGATGGATTTTTTAAATCTCTCATCTATTTCCCAGTTTATTAAGCTCATTCTATGTACAACCAATATCTTGAATTTGGAAGTAGAGGAAAATGAGATATTGTTATTTGAAGCCCTCTTTTGCAATCAAATTCGGAATACAGAAATAAAGTGGTGTTTAAGGGGAGGTCCCCTTGCTTTGTGGAGATCAAATCCTCATTGGAAAAAGCACTTATTGAGCATACTAGTTTGAGGCAGCAGGTAGCTTTCAGAGGAGAGAAATGAACTTTTGAGAAGTGTTTTTAGCTGAACCAAACCAACTAGAGGCACCATCAAATTAATGTAGATGCAGCAGTGAGCCATTCTTATTCCGTTTTAGCTGTGGTGGTTAGAGACCGAAGAGAGGACTTGATATTTGCTTGCTCAAATAAAGCAAACTCCAACTCCCCTCTCCAAGCTAAAGTTGAGGCATTGAGATGGGCTGTATCTCTTGCTAACCAGATGAATTCATCAACCATCACTTTTGAAGGAGATTGTCGAATTTGCCTTAACGTCATTTCTAAGCATTGCCAGAGGTTCCAAGGAGGATTAAAACAATCACTCAAGAGACTATTGCAACCCTAGAGTCTCTACGTAATCCAACAGTTTGTTGGGTCTCTAGGAAGGCAAATATGACAACTCATACTCTGGCGAGATGGTCCCTTAATAATTTTGTAGGTTCCTTTGATGTTATGAACTACCCCCCTTGTTTTGGTAATGTTATCAAGGTGGAGGCTAATTTTCTTTCTACTATATAATCTCCTTTCTTTTTGCTGTGTTTTCTCCGTTTGGAGTTTTTTTCTTCGTAATAAAAATTTGTTCATCAAAAACAAAATTGCTTCCAACTTTTCTTAGCTAATCTTCATTTGTTGTTCATCAAAAAAAAAAAAAAAAAAAAAAAAAAAAAGGAGCAAAATTGCTTCCAGCTTTTCAGCTAATCTTCTATTGGTTTCAAAACTCTGCTGCATACTAAAAAATAAAAATCAAAGGCATTGATCTCACCTTTCAATAGATAGCCAATGAGCGCAGATCATTGCACTTTATGCTTTGCTGAAGCCGCAATGATAAAATACTATCAATTAAATTACTCATTGCAAGTTATTTTTATTCAATCTGTGCATCAGGCCCATACTATGAATACATGTTAGAACGTAACTCATCCAGTAAGGCATGAGGGCCTTGGAAAGAAATTCTATTTCACATTATGGCTAACATTATACAAGACAAAAGATCAACCAAGTTAATAGCAGAAAACCAACTATGCGAAGGCAAATTTGAAATTTCTGGCGCATCAAAAGTTAGATCTGTTTCAAACCCAGGTGCAACTTCAGGGAGGAGCTCAAAGGAAATAGACCAGGTAAATTCTGTAGAGCTCATTTACACTGCACATATC
The DNA here is from genome assembly GCF_932294415.1 of Quercus robur. Classification (NCBI taxonomy): domain Eukaryota; kingdom Viridiplantae; phylum Streptophyta; class Magnoliopsida; order Fagales; family Fagaceae; genus Quercus; species Quercus robur. Next base: position 13,011,419 of record NC_065534.1, on the reverse strand, counting down.
CTCGGAACAAAAAGCTGAAATGGGCAAAAAGAACCTCAAAGCAAAAGTTGGTATGTTCCTATGTCAGACATTAGCTCCAACTGCTAAAAGATGCAGAATTCAAGAACCTGCATCTTTTGCCTGGGGGACCACATTAACTTGATCTGTCACTAGTGAATCCGAATTAACTTGATCTATTGTTGTTGGAGCAGATTTTGCTTGATCTTTTGTTAGCTGGGTTGAGTTCTTTTGAAATGTAGCTGCAGGGCCAGAATCCATACACTCTACTGCTGAGGGGGTTGAATCCATCTGATCTACTACTGGTGGTGCAGTCTCTCTTTGATTAGTTGCTATTGGAGATGATGATGGTGGGGAGGGATTTTTCCGGTCCACATTACTGTCAATGTTCTCATATTCAGAAAGGAGATCCATGAACTCATTAAGCAATCGCTGGACTTTTCTATTTGATGCCATTGCCGGAAGAATATCCTCTCTTAAGAGTTTGTGCTTTCTCAGACCCTGCAAAGACCCAAAAGAGTAACTTACACAAGCCCTAGATTTCTCTCTTTTTTTGCTTAAAAGTATTGGTTGGGGGGATTTGAACCCCCTCCCCATGGGGGAAACCGGGCAGTGTAATTGAGCCATTCAAACATGAGAGAAAGATTTTAGATACTGATGCTGGGGTCAGGTAGGGAGTACGATTCTAGTTCTTTGTTGTAACATAAAGCAATGGTGATTTCACCCTGCAACAGAGGCCTTACATTAATTGACATCTCCTTAAAAGCACAAAGTTACCCTAAATTCACTAAACCAACCTCTGTATAGTACTGGGCAGCTGCTAGGTTCACTATTACAAAGCACCAAAAAAATGCCAGGAAAAGAAAAAGGTGATTTTGTATGTGACGTGGAGTACGAAAAACAAATAGAGAAAATTCACACTATGTGTGTGTTTGGCTCCAACTTAAAAAACCAACTTATTTTACTATTTAGCTTATTTTTACTACTATTCATAAGCCCCACTGCACTTTTTAGTACTATTTGAGTTCTATTGTACTATTTTAGCTAACTTTTACCTTTATCTACAGTACTTTCAGCAAAAAATTTTCAGTTTTAGCAAAATAAATGAATCCCAAACAAACCCTATATCCATGTAAAAAGAGTATATTTCATGCAAAAAAAGTAATTTTTTACATAAGTGATGATAAGCTCCATTATTTTTTTAACAGGTAATAAAAAGTTTCATTTAATTTAAAAGAACATTTATAAATAAAAAATAAAAAATAAATAAAAGGCCAATAAAAATAACCCTATCTCAGATATTTGGAAAAAGAAAGAGCTGTGGTGGGAAGGACCGACTCTTCACTTGAAAAATCTCAAGCAATAAGAGTAGAATTGAACAATCTCATAAAATTAAAACAGCAATTGAGTTCACTCCCATCACATCAACTGCTCCATTCTACTGATGCATTCCGCATTCAAAAACAATGGACCAAAAGTCAATATCCATTGGATGTTTAAACACTCGCAAAAGGGGTAGGAGTGTGTAATACTTTATCATGCCTTCCAATTGCAGAGAAACTCCAACCCTTTAAAAACATAAGAATCATCAACTATTTCTCTAGAGTCTCTAATTCTCTATGCATCATGCATATGTTGGGGCCATTTATCAAAGCAGTTCACTAACAGAGGCATTGGCTCCAATTATGAGGTGTTCAATTCAAGGAGATAAAGAATCACAGAGCAATGCTGGGTTGATGCAAAGTATGGTCTCACAGATACATATAGGTGCATCCAATGTGACACAATGTAAATGCAAAATTGGGGAAAATAAGCAGAATCATTTCCTATAAATCATTTGTATGATCTCAGATGTATCATACAAGTAATTTCCTAAAAGACCAAGAAAAAAGGGTACTACCATCCAAGGTATATGTAAAGCATTAAAGATGGGTAAGACGTAGTAAAAATCTTACTAGTACACAAGGATCCCATGCCAGGTTCCTTGAATCTGAAGATGTATCTTCAGCCATCCCAGTAGGAGGTCCAAGAAAACTCTCACAGAATTCTCGCAAACGAGACTCATCAGCTTCTCTGCAATCAATAAAAAAAGTTGTTATGTGCACTGTTACATTGATTTTTGCTCTATAAGTTGACTATTTAATATTTGGATTCTCAATCGTTCAGTTTATAACACTAATTGGCATAAACTCGGGACAATATCTGAGTATCTGACAACAAAACTTCTGGTTCACCATTCCCCCTCAGAAATAGAGCCCATATGTCATTTTCTATGATTGAAAGACAAGGTGCACTGCAATTGTTCTTTCAATAAAGAATGCTTAAGACAAAAAAACTATAGGAGTAATACTGCAGCATTATGCTTATAAGATGATTGCATCCACAGGAACAATTTTTTGAAAACCTCATTACAAACCTCTGATTCAACTGAAAACAATTCGAAGTAACCACCAATGAGAAGAAATACAAAAGAAAATATAAAGATAGTAGGTAATGGGATATATATATATATATATATAAATATATATTGTTAGTTAGTTTAAATGATAAAGTCTCTTGTTTTTCGAATAAGAGACCTAAGATAAAATCCCACCTACACCAAAATAAGCCCATTAGTGCCTTGGTTTAATGGTAAAACAACAATCATCACTAAGTAGACACCATAGATTAAAATCCTATCATATCAAGTACATATAACATAGATGGGAGAAACAACAATTGGACAGCGTCTCATCAAAGTTGATGTGGGGGGTGGGGGGCACAACCCTTTTTATGCAGAAAAGAGAATTTTTGTTGCAAATTAAACCATTCAATACAATAAGCATCTCTTATATGAAATATAATTGAATGAAAATTAAAAATTCAACACTTATCTTAACTAGAAAATAAAGGTTATTTTTTGCCTCATTTTTACTTATTGTAAGCTGATTTTTTTTTCCTAAAAAAAAAATTTATAAAAAAAAAAAAAAAAAAAAAAAAAACCCACCTTACAAATATAAGTACAAATATAGATTAGTGAAATTTTCAAAATTGTACACTTATGCTTTATAGATTTGTTTGAACAGTTTAGATCTATACATAATATTGTCAAATAAAAAATGGGTCTGGCACTTCAACTTTAATGAGACACCACCCTATCATAATTTCTCCCTATGCATATGCCACTATGGCAGCAACAATTTTAAGAAGCAAGAACCAAAGACAAATGATGAAGCCACCAGAAGAAGGAAAAGCAAGAGCGAAACAGCAGCAAAATCCAACTGGAGGGCCCATAATGTGCGTGTCCATGCACATATCAACTGTAATAATGGGGAGCAATGGTACTTTTTTTATTAAAAAAAAAAAAAAAGGCAGGTTACACACGCCCCTAATGGGTCTTAAAACCCATAGCCTCATCCTCCATCTTGCTTTTACAAAGGGAGGAAATGTCATTTGAAAATATAGTTCATTGGCACTTTCTGATTAATTAAATGAGAAATAGCATTATACAAGTTAAATTACATTGGTGTCCAACATAAAATGTCAAAAGAGTAACCAAATGAAATAATTACAAAAGGAATCAAAAAACCATGTTTAAGTATTGAGTCTATTGACCCACAATAGGAGGGACAAGGAGGGGGAATAAGAAGACAAGCAGTTATAGGCTTATAGCAATATATTTATAAAATCCATTCACACAACTTGAACAAACTGAAAGACTGTACACAGTGTTGTTAAAAGCGTGCTTAAGCACAAAGCACACAGGCCTGGGGGCTTTTTCCCTCTAAAGCAAGGCACCCTCACAAAAGCTCGCCTTAAGCATGCTTTTTAGAGCTTTTTTATTAAGCGCAAAGCGCAATTTTTTGAGCTTTTTGTATTTTTTTTTAATCCTGATTTGATTTTTAGCCATTAGATCTAAATATGTTTGATACAAGCCATTGATTTAATATATAAAAACTAATAGTGTGGTTTGCTACCATACACCTAAGCCAACCTCTTTAGATATTTTAGACCTTTAAGATTAGGACTACAACCAGACAAACAAACACTCAAGTCAAACAACCCCAACCCCACTGAGATCAAGAATGGGGCCACTAGGGCAAGCAACAGGTTCACGTTCTAGTTTACAACATGCTCCTCATGATGGAGATGAAAATGATGAGGGCTACAAATCTTGTGATGACAATGATGATGGTCCCTTGCTTAATGAGGATGATGATTATGTAGATAAGTATTGCATTGCATATTTGCATTGATTTTGTTAGGCAAAGATATTTTGTTAGGAAAAGATAACATTACTTAACATTCTAGTACTTTTTAGCCTTTGCCATTTTGGTTCTATACTTCTATTTTGATTCAACCATGTTTTGTAATCATGGCCATCAAATATCATGGTTGCATATATATATATAGACAAAACTCAGAGGAAATCCAATTAGATTTTAATTGAATTCTCAATTTCGCGCCACATGCTCCATTTAATATTAGCTTCTCTAAGGATATGAAATCCCAGGCAGCAAAGGAGTGAAGGAGAGATTTGGCAACCCCACGAGTTTTTAATTTTGTGCCAAGTGAATCATTGAGTGCAAAAATTGAAAAGTCCAAATCTAATTAAATTCTAAATTAGATTTCAATTGAAGTCCAATTTTCCGCCACATGTCCATTTATTTTTTTAATTTTTGTAGCAAGTGAATTATTGGGCGAAAAAACCAAAGAATCTAAATCCAATTAAATTCTAAATCATATATATATATATATATAATGAGAAACTATTACATATTTTAAAAATGTATGGTTTAAAAAATAAAAATAAAAACACTTTGAATCACTTCTAAAAAAAAATTGTATAATTGTGATTGTTTTTAATTATACCCGTGCATATTCACGAGGCTACACACTAGTATTTTGCAAAGCACAAAAGAATTATATAAATGTTAAATAAATTATGTAAAATGTTTTATTGTAATTTATAGGATTAATTGATCACTTGATTGTTGTATCAACCATTAATAATTTTTTTTAATTTATTAATATTTTTTTTTTTTAATGAGCACTTCACATCGATCAAGCATGTACTTGCGCTTTGCACTAGGCTCCAGGAGGCCTTTGCGCTTAAGTGCACTCAACGCTTTTAACAACACTAACATCTCAAAAACATAGGGAAAAGCTTTTATCCAGGCAGAACTAGAATATCACTCTACACCAGGGTCAATTATAGACGGGAAAAACTAAAAATTAGAAACATATTGACCAAGGGGGATGGAAGTAGACCTTGCAAGAAAGCGTATATATGACAGGAGGCACTGCCGATATTCATGAGGGGACTTCAAAGCCAATGAGGATGCCAACTGAGCTTCCAAATGAGCGCGTGTCTGCACTCCATCATCAGTCACTCTAACAAAAAACAATCACCAGTCAATTGTAGGAGCAGCATGCCAAAATTAATTATGGGCTTCAGAATGAATTACTAAGAAGAGAACTGAAGAGGTGCTAATAAACACATTCTTCAGTACTTTGAAAGTCATGAATCAATCTAGAACTTGTCATTCACAAATCACAAGAACTTCATTAAAGAATTCAGGATGTTTAAAAGCCAAGCATGTTCCACAAAATAAAAAAGGAAAAGGAAAGAAACACTGAGCTGGTTGTCATTCTGGAATCCATTTGAAAATGGATTAGTAATTATTCACGGCATAAAGCTTAATTCTATTACTCATGTTAATAATTTTTCATAAAATCCAAGTACTATGCTTCTTTAAAAATAAGAGAAATTTTCACCCCTAAATTTTGACTTTAAATCCAATTATTAAGGTCCATCTCTTGACAAATGGCAGTTAACTACAACACCCATCATGAATTCATGTTAAAAAGGTACAAACCTGCTCCAACCAGGCTTTCTTGCCACATACTTCCTAACATCCACCTGCAATGCAGCCAGCTCGCCACTCTGAACTGAACCCAGATTCCAGGAGCTCGCAAAGTTTGAAGCAGGGAAGCAGTCATCTGCAACCCTTAGCCAACACATGAGACTCATATCAAAAAGGAAGGCATGGCGAGTGGCCAGAACAACCAGAGGAGAACCGGACCTTGATAGCTTTGCAGATATAACTTTGATTGTGCCTGGAGAGAGTGATTAAATGAAAAGACACACAAAGAGTCATACAATTAGAGGGCACAGTTGTCAAGAAATTAAAGAAAATTTCCAAAACTCAATTGGACAATACATGGTCTCTCAAGTAATTATTATAAACAATAAAACCATGGTCATATAAAAAGGCAAGAGTTTAGTGATACCTGCATCTTTTGCAGAAGAGTTAGGGTTCAAGGCAACCAGAGATGCCAATGAGTCATGAAGGAGACACTTCTGGTTATATAGATCCCAAACATATAATGATCCTTTCCTCGAGACCAATAACAGCTTCCAGCACTCATCACAATCTATAAATGTTGCTGCTGATCCCATCATCATGGTTGGCATAGCTCGTCTCCCACACTTCGTGTAAACCTTTCCAAAGAAAACAGACATTAGCATATGGTATAAAATCTCTAAGCAATTATTGCAAGTTTAACTTCTATGTCCAAGCTTAATATCCATGTACATTCCTCCTAAAATTTATACAAGAGAAATTTTCAGATAGAGCATTTACCAAACGGTTGTAATAGCCTTGATAAAATTTCAAAATTCAGCAATCAGCCAAGGGACCCCACTAGTGATTGTTAGGTTAAATGATTAAATTCATCATTTCCTAATGGCTTAAACTTTTAGGACAATCTGTAATTTAACATAATATCATAGTAGGAGGTCATGGGTTCAAACTGTCTCCACGTTACCTCCCATGAAAAAAATTCAAGTGATGGGCCCCACTTAATAAGTACAGTTTAAGCCCACGTGTGAATGGGGAGTGTTAAATTAAATTCACAATTTTCTAATAGTTTAAACTTTCAGGACAATCAGTAATTTAACGGTGATGTCTAGAAAAGCTTGTCAATGACAAATTCTTTTTTTTTTTTTTTAAATAAATAATGATAATAACTAAAAGGATCCCTATAACAAAATAGTTTGGCAGAGAAAGATTGTATCTACAAGGCATTAGAAACAACATACAACTAATTCAGTGGATCAAGATAACAAAAATCAACAGTTGGGCCTAATATATGATGCACAGATTTGGATTGCAATCATGAAGAGTAATAATCAAAATATACCATGCAGTCCCTTAAATTATAGTTAAATAAAATGTTGAGAACATTTCAAAACTAAATACAAAACAAAACAAAACATTGAAACTTCAATACATACCTGTAGGCATCCATCTTCACATCCAACTGCCCAGAAGTTTGCATTTCCAGCTAAAACAGTGACTTTCCCTGAGATCCTATCAGACCAAAGAGTTTGAGACCCACTAGTGCAAACAATTTCTGTTTCTTTCATCATAAATGTATTTCCCACCCCAACAATATCACTTGCAGCATGTTCTCTAGGTCGAGCTTCCAAGCAAATTGGTACGGCATCTAATCCTTCTTTCTTATCAAACACCCTGATAGAAAGAGATGTATTAGAAGCAGGCAACAAAGAAGTAGAAGCCTTAAGGTTCCCTGACTGTTCCACGTTGATGCTTCCATCTCTGCCCGTAGCAACTGGAACTTTCTCAATAATTAGGCTATCAGAAATTGTAGCCCTTGCAGTGACCCCTGAACGCTCCTTTAAATCAGAGCTTCTGCCTAGTGTCCCCCTGACAGAACTTTCTTTAAAGCCACCCTCAGTTGGAACTAACCCATTATCATCCTTTCCATGATCAGACGACATAAGAGGAAACTCAAGCACCTGGATCTGAGCCACGACAGAAAGATTTTCCTGCTGAACAGGCACTCCAACTGCTTCTGGAATAATCCTCTTTCTGCCATCAGGGCGTCTATATTCTCTTTGTTTTACAGGACTGGAAATCCGGGCAGAAGTTGACACCTTATTTAACCCATCACCAGCAGTTCCAGCACTCTTCTTCCCGTCATCAGCTTGAGGTTCAGTCTTTGTTGCAGCCCCTGCATCAACAGAAGATTTAACAAGTATCTGCTTTTGTTGAATGTCTGGAACAACTTTTTTGCTTGCAGTTTGCTTAACTGAAGCTTCTTCAAGCAATAACTGTGCCGGGCTTTCTGCTAAGTTTGCCTGTCGACCTCTCACATCTCCATAACGATTTCTTTTCAACTCATCCAATTCAGTATCACTTAGCCTGTGGCCAAGTTCTTTCACCTCAAAATGGAAAGTAGCCACGGACCCATCCAAGGAACAGGCAAAAAGTGAATATCCATCAGGAGACCTGTTCCCAAAAATAGAAAATGGAAAATTATAAAGAGGAAGAACAAAGAAAGAAGAATAATTAAATAATCAAGTTCAAAAAATAAATATGCAAACCTAACATAATAGGTTCCACACTTTCTGGGAAGTACAAACATACCAAGATAAATCCACAACACTTTGAGTAAAGAAATGCTTGGCCACAAAGAGAGGACGAGGACTTGCAGTAGTCCAAACAGTAATAGTGCGGTCCTGACTTCCAATTGCAATAACATTATATGGCTGTGATTCTTTGCCTCCAGTCTTAGAAGCCCCATTACTCCACCCAACAGATGCAGATTTCACTTCCTGAGCATTGGTCGAAGTCCTTCTGAACATTGAATGATTAAACTTCACCACAATAACTGGGGCATTATGTCCTAAGAAGTCAAACGTCGCAGACCATTCCCCTCTCTCCAGAACGGGTGCAGAATGCCTAGGCTTCTGGTAACCATGAGTGGTAGTGATAAAATGGCCACAAGGGGACCATCCAAGCCGTCTGAAAAAGGTAGATCCAAGCTGAAAAGAACATAATCCCATTAGAAAAAATAGAAATTAAAACTGGAACATATAAATATTCACCAATGATGAACAAACATACTGATTTAGTCCAATGACCATCTGTCCTGTGAGCAAGGCTCCAATCGCTTGTTCGCCAAATAATCACTGTCTTATCATCTGATTGGCTTGCAATGAAGGAGCCAATGGGATCCCAAGTAACACCTTTAACCAAGCTAGAGTGACCCCTAAGAACAGCAGTACACATTCCACTGTTCATATTCCAGATGTGTATAGTATTGTCCAAACTCCCACTAGCCAATGCCAAGTCATCAGGAGACCAATTAAGATCCACCTACTTTAAGCATGGAAAAAAAACTCCCAGGTTAGATGATACCCAGTGAGAACATATTCATGTAATAAACATAAGTGGCATTTCATCATACAGAAAAATGAAAGTCCTTTCTTTTGTTTACCTTCTTTTCACCATGGTGGAAAATCCATGCTTTAAAGTGAAAATCAACAAATAGTAATAGAAATGAATTCAAAAGCTATAAACAAACAATAAAAACTAAACGTGCAGCAAGATAAACTCATTCAAAAGATCACAGAATGAAAGATACTATCTTTGCATGCTGACATAGTCTCACATTAGTAAAAGCAATTTCATTACCACATCTGCAGTGTGTCCTCTCAAAGTCATTGCAACTTTCCAGTTCTCAACATCTGGGGGCTCTCCACTGCCAAACTCAGTGGTTCCTGAACCAGGCTTCCTTTCATGAACTAAAATCACCTGATCATCAGACCCTGATGCAACATACCTACCGTGCTTAGCCCACCTAACACAGTTGACAGAACCAAAGTGATCACGGAGGGTGGCAAGAAGCCTGTGCGTGGATTCATCATTTTCCAAGTCCTTTCCAACAGATTTCATGTTCCATATACGAACCTGCATTCAATAATGGGAGGGAGGGAAGCAAGCTGTCAAATTTAAGTACATAATAAATAATGTTGTGCAAACCACTAAATTGAGAAAAATCATTGTAACTGTGACCAAAAAGGTCCAATGCAAGATCTTCCCACATATGTGATATTTCTGGCAAAGGATCTAGAAGCATTGCCTTAGAATGATGTGCAGATTAGGTTTCTAGAAGCATTCCCTTAGATAGGGCCAAGTGGCAATCCAACCCCCAATTAGTTAGGATTAAGGCTCGTCTTGTCTAACAGAATTGCCCTGTTTGGAAACTGGGACTTATCTATATTACGCCAGGGTGATCCACAATGGAAGCCATTTTCTAACTTAGACGTCTAATGGAAAAATATAGAGAAGCCTAGAGATCTCCATATGATTGTTATTAACCTAGAGAAAGAACATGATAGGGTACCTAGAAAAGTTATGTGGTAGATTTTAGAAGAGAAAAGTGTTCCTCTAGACTATATTAATAAGTTATTTTATGAGTAACAAAACTTTAATAAAACCCCTAAACTAAATTAATTAGTTGATTAAGTATATGTATGATGAAGTTGCAACTAGTGTGATAACAAGTGGAGGTAACACAGTGAGTTTCCAATCATTATAGGTTTGCATCAAGGATCAACATAAAGTCCATATTTCTTTGCTCAAGTGATGTATGACTACCTGGATCAATTCAAGATGAAGTCCCTTGGTGTATAGTTTTTGCAAGATTAACTCGCAGGGAGGTGCATGATTGGGAGCTGGATTCGGAGACCTCATTTTTTACCCATATTTACTCTCAGGTACTTAATGGGGAGGAAGGAGATAGGATGAGATGGTCTTTGAATGGATCTGGTACTTTTGATGTTTGCCCGTTCTATAAGGCTAATTATTGGTGGTACAGGGGGTATTCCCTTTCCTTGGAAGAGTATATGGCATGTTAAATCTCCAAAGAGGGTTTCTTTTTTATGTGTACTGCCACTTGGGATAAAATCCTCATTGATAATCCCAATAAGAAGGTCTCTCTTTAGTGCATTGGTGTTGTTTGTGTACGTGCAGTGAGGAAATAGTGAGTCATTGATTGCTTCACTGTAATTTTACTAATGCCTTGTGGTGTGAAGTTTTCTCCATGTTTGGGGTTCACTGGGTAATGCCAAGGACAGTTTCATCCTTATTATTTGGGTGGAGGAATTGGTTTCACAAGCACTCCTCGATAGTTTGGAATTTGGTGCCATCTTTTTTGATGTGGTTAGTATGGAAGGAGCACAATTCTCACACATTTCAGAATGTCGAAAGATCTCTCAAACGGTTAGTCCAGGCACTCTCCCTTCCCGCTGAGGCACCCCTCCAATCTGGAAGTACTTGTTAGAATATGTTATCTGAATTTCCAAGCCAATAAGGTAAGAATACACACATTTGGGACCCACAACTTTTCTTGACAACCAAAACAAGATTCAAAAAGGAAAAATCAGAAGTCAAAAAACAATAAAATCAAAGCTTTTAGAATCAATTAGGAGATTGTGTAAGGCAATGAGAGAGTAAACTACACCCAACACACTTGCCCTGGCCTCCACTTTCATACCACTATCATCATTTTTACCTCCAATATCACTAACCCCACCAAATATGTTATTCCAGTATTATATCCTCCAACATACAATTTAACCGCCCTTACCAAAGATGCAACTGCTTTAAGGAATTGCCAAAACAGTCACCAAGTTTTGAAATATTGGAAAACTTTCATTAACACAAAACACATCCATACGAGCCCCCCAAAGGTTTACATTACCAACTATGTTTGATAACATGAAGAGAAACAAGGAAAAGAGAACATAACTTCAAAGACAAGTTACAGTTCTCAGTTTCTGAATGCCATAAAAAGGATATTTTAACATTCAAACATGATGTCTCTTTTCCTAACCCAAATTCCTCAACAACCAAAGAAGCACAAAATATGTAAAAGCAGACCAGCTAGACCGAATAACTGTATTGGACTAAGTTTAGTATGTTTTAATCCTAAAATACAAACAATGAAAACTCAAAGTTTGAATGTCTCCTCTCTTCCTAGATTTCCTAAGCAACTAAACAAACCAAGAACTTATAAAAATTCTCTCGTGAAACAAAAAAGCCAGGAACAATGAGAAAGGCTCTGCTACTTAAGCAAAAGAAACAAATCTGTGCTCAGTAAAGTACGTATTTCTTTTGTCCCCAATCCCAAATGAAGAACCTAAAATTCAAAATCCAAAGCATTCCCCTCTTCCTGAATTTTCTCAGCTATTAAACAAAGAACAAAGGATCAGATAAAAAGCCATACCTTGTGGTCACCACCACCAGTAGCAAACCTAAGCCCTCCAGGCTGGACATCAATGGAGAAAATTTGCATCCCCTCATGCCTAATCCAACTGGGTTTCTCTGCAATCATCTCTGCTTCTTGCTACTAAAACCCAACACAGGCTTTTGCAGTATAATTTTCCCAAATTCGCAGCTTCACAGCAAGAACGCCCTTAATTGAGTAATTTGAAGAAAACCCAATAAGTTTCCAAAGACCAAAAACCAAGAGAAACCACCAAAAGGGTATCCAAATTTATAGCTTTGGAACCAAAAGAAAAGACTAAAAAGAAGCTATATCAGAAAAACCCCAGATGAGTGCATAAAGCAAAAAGCCCCCCAAAGACAAAGCCTTTGACCTAGTTCTTTGAAAACCCAGCAAAATGCTATGCAAATTCAGGGTTTTGGAAAGAGAAAAAAAGGGTATCCAAATTTATAGCTTTGGGGCCAAAAGAAAAGACTAAAGAAGCTAATAAAAACCCAAGACAAAGCCTTTGACCTAGTTTCTTGAAAACCCTTCAAAATGATATGCAAATTCAGGGTTTTGGAGAGAGAAAAAAACCCTTAATTTGAATAAGCAGAGGAACCCTAAGAATTTGAGAGAAAGCAAAACCCTAGGGTTTGAAAAGGACAAAACCCTACCAAATAGAAAGTGACTGTCCAGTTGGGCGCTGGAGAAGATCAAGGTATAACTTCCTTTTTAACGGTCAAATCTAGTAGAATGTTGCAAAGTCTTTATAGATACGAAAAACAAGAGTAAAGTGCAAAAGAGACTGAGGAGTGAGAACAGTGAATTTTAGGTTTTTTTTTTTTTTTTTTTTTTTTTTTTTGGCCTTTGGGGAACAATGTCTCTTTCTTTTTCTTTTTCTTTTTTCTCACTTTAAGAGAAAAATTGTGTTTAGAAACTACTTATTTTCACAATAACTTTATTTATAGTGCTAAAACTAACTTAGTTCCAAAAAAAAACTAAGAGTTAAACTGTTTGAAAAAAAAATTGAGACGGCTTCAAAAAAAAAAAAAAAAAATTTTTGAGACAAAATATATTTATATAACTTTTTATATTATTAATTTTTTATTTAAAATTTTTTTTAATATAAAATTTACTGTATTAATTAAATTTTTGTGTTTAATTTTGATCATATCTCATTTTTATTGGTAATAGATAATCCATCTATCTTTTTATGATGTTTATGATTATCAACCTTGATAGGATATTATTCACTATAATTTTTTTTTTAAAGATGTAGAAACAAGATAAACTTGCATTGGGAGAAACAATTCCTTTTTATTAATATGAATTATTATATTACATATTTGAAGTTTGAATGTATAAGAATTTTCACTGTGTATTATCTCGTTTTCTTCTATCTTTTTTTTTTAATGAATTTCTTCTTCATTTGTAAAGTTGTCATCTATATTGTTGTTCAAGCTCTTCTCTATAATGTAATCATTGTTTTTCATTCTAAATAAAGTTTGATGTTTTCCCATAAAAAAAAAAATGGTTAATTTTTTTTTTATATTACTTCTAACAAGATTAAATTAATCTCTCTCTCTCTCCAAATTGACTTCTAAACATTATTTACCAAATAAAAGAGGTATTGTATAATATATAATTATTATATCACATAAATAAAATAAATTTGAAAGTGTAAAACAATAAAATGTAATTTATTAAATGCATAATTGCAACTTTGAACACTTTATAATAGAATATACCATGTGAGAGATTAGTTAACAAAAATTAAAGTCTTAAGCTATTAGGGAAAATAGACTATTAATAATGATTTGACATACTTGCAACATTTTTCTAAAACAATGCAAACTTTTAAAAGAGTTGGATATCTACTAATCTAATATTTTGGAGGCATTTTTTGAAATGGGGAAAAGTGCGAACAACCAACCTATTAAAAAAAAAAAACTAAATATCATAACACAGTTTCTTAGGCCTTCTAATAATGGGCCTTAAACCTAGGCCTAGAGTAAACCACATCTAGGAGGGGCTAGGATTTTGGTTAGGGGGAAAGATTAAGATAAAATACTTAAGAAAAAATTAAGTGCAAAAATGTTTATGTAAGAAAAATTAATTTTTTAAACAAGATATTTGATTAACATAAAAATATAATCTAAATGTAAATTATAAATTCTTTTCTTGTGCTTGGTTTCAATTTATTTTTTTAGCCTAGTATTAGAGTAAGTATAATAATTATTATGCAAAAGGAACTTCATAATTTAAGCTAACTATAAATATATATTTCAAACAAGTAAATAAATAAATAAAAATAATCAATAATACTCATTAATATATGGTTAAAATATTAATATAAATATATAAGTCATAAAAAAATTTATTTGAATACTTAAAAGTAAAATGAAAATATTAATTAACTTAGAAGTATTGACATTATGATCATATACTCAAAAAATTTTAAATGTTCTATGCGTGCCTTGATTTTATAAAGATGTTTTATAACATTATTATTTGAATTAATTTAAAAATACCAATGTATGATTTTAGATTTTAATTCCAATTTGATAGCTAATTGCAAAAAACCTTTAAAAAACATATAGCATTGTAAAAGATTATTTATATACATACATACATACATACATATATATATATATATTCTCACAAAATGCAAGAAGGTGCTTCTTCTGGTTCAGAGCCCAGAAAAGCAACATCCCTTCAAGAATGTGTTCCAGCAAAAATAATATTTTCTAGTGGTAATGTGGCCATCACCTTAGAAGAAGTTTTATCCAAGACCTTACATTTCACAAATGGAGTGTACACAGATCTATCACCCTCCATTAAAATCATCCTAGATAACCTTTAGAGGGCCTTTACCCAAAGCAACCATCGTCTTTTCCAAAGAACCCTCAAAGCACTAGAAATCCACCTAGTTAAACTTGAGGCAGGAAATGAAGTTAATGAGATTATCATTAGTCAACTCCTTGGCAAGGAGGATATCCATTCAATGGATAAAATGACGATCATGGGCACAGATTATGTTAGGTTAAGTCTTAAGACTCAAAACCAGCTAAGAAGTGTTGTTGCCAACTTACCTACTGATATACAAACTCGTATCTTAGGAAGCAAGGCCATGTTAAAATCATGTGACCAATGGTTTGAACATTTCAAGATAATGGTTACAACCCATTTCCCAGTTTATGGTGAAGATCCAGATGACATCAAAAATGCCTTCATCCAATCAACCTGGGAAGAATACTTTGGAAGCAGCCACAGAGTTTATGAAAAGAAGCATCATTTTCCCAGCCTAGTAGTCAACTACGAAGATTGGTCTGTTGAAGAGGATTCAAGCTGGCTTTCAAGGATGTTTGAATATGGCTTTATCAGACTCATCAAGCTAACAAGCCATAATCAGATTAGTTAGTTTCCCCAAATCATCCAACAGGTCGTTTCAGAAATCAAAAGTCCTTTTGTCTCCATCAGGTATTGGAGCACTCTCCCACAATGGGACAGTAACAATTGGATGATTGTCCGACCTGCACACCATCTCATACTCATCAACGGGTACACCCATAATGGCCCCTGGTATGAAGGAGACTCCTACTTCTCCTATGAAGACCCAGATGCTCTTGCAGATTGTTGGAGGAGATATTTCAATAATGAGATTATGGATGTCACTAGTGAATTATGGAAAAACTACCATTTCATCAGAAATACTAGAAGGATTTCAGTATTTAATACCAGGCTATACTCCACAGCCCTCCATATCGAAAGAATTGATTACGTTGATTTCAGGCAATTTGTAACACAAAATGCAGACTATGAACCTATACTGTACTGCGGTTTCTGTAATCGATATGCCAAGCATCATGAGCATGATTATGATTACCATCCCCCTTGGGATCCCTTTGATGGATATCCCTCTGATGCTTATGATACCGATTAGTCTCTACATAGAAGATTGCAAGCCTTAAGAATGGTCCAGTCATCATTCACCAGTTTTAAGCCTTCTCTCTAAATAAATAAACTGGAATATCATTTTTTTAAAGAACCAATATTTATGTTTATATGTTTTTTTATTAATATTTACAAGAAACAAAATTTACAACTTATTCTCATTGGAGTGGATCATAAAAGATAAAACAGTACAAACAATTCAACTGTTTGTTTAGTTATGCGTTAACATCAAGGAAATGTTGGTTTCAAAAGGCTTTACTATTGAGCAAGCTTGCGGTATATGCGATCGTCCGAATCCATAGTGCATGCTCTAAGACCTGATGGATTCGATCAGGCATTCTCGTTTATTTTAGTGTCATCTTTCTCTTTGTCCCTTGTTGCATTATATATACAAGAATTGTTCTATACTCTTACCATCATAACGTGCCATGGATTGTAGCATTTCTTATTAGAAAAAGAAAATGTAACTCTATGCCATGTTAGAAAAGACATGGTGTAGCTTTGATGGCATGATGAAATATATGAGAAAATATGAAAAGAAAATAAGGATGGCAGTGAGAGAGAAACATCTAACATTTGATTCCCGCCAAATACAACACATAATGCAATGCGGCACAAACCTCCACAAAGCTATATTGTGATGCCTGTTGAAATTTCCCAACCAAGAAGTAAACAACTCAAAGACCCTTTGCCTAAACACCACTATTCACAACTCATATGCTATATGACAATGAAGAAGAAGGTGATCCACGAATTCCCCACATCTTTTGCACATACAACACCAATCTATCACAATAACTTTCCACTTTTGAAGATTATCTAAAGTTAAAATCTTACCCTAGGCACCAGACCATGAAAAGAACGCCACCCTAGGAGGGACCTTCGTACAAATTAAAAAATAAAAATGAAAAGATACAATGCTCTTTCTACCTGTTACAAATTCATCGCCAGCATCTTCAAACGATTCCCAAGGAATCATACATGTAATTACTTGGTGCATGTGAGACAAGAAGATTACATTTACACGTTTGAAGAGTTTTGAACACCCATGTTAACCCAAAAAAATAAAAATAAAAAGACATTACTGTTGTTGTAGAATAAATGGTAAATCATTGCTTCAACAGGTTTTTTTTTTCTCTTTTTTTTTTTTTTTTTTATAGGTAAGAAAGTAATATTATTAAAAAAGAAGAGAAGAAAAGATACACAGAGTTCATGAGTAGTGAACAAAGAACAACATAGAAACAAAGAGAAATAAAGGAATCAAAAACCTATTCTAAGAGACAAAAGAAAATCAATAATAGTAGAACAATCCGAAAGACCCCAACACCAAAACCAATCGAAGAGAGTCCACTAGCACAAATCTAACAACTAAACGATTTATTGAAAAAGAAAGGAGTACATCAACAAGAGTGGGCTTGCTCCTGGAGAATAACATTAGAAAACTCAGCAGGAACAGCACCAAGAGCAAAACATACTCCAAATCTGTTACATTTAGACCAAGAAACTAAAATATGAGCTGATCTAAAACTAGTGTTGGTGTCACGTGCAGGGCACGTGCTTAGGTCATGAAAAAGGTATTACTACATTAAGATAAATATGGTACATTTTGTCAAATGTAATTTCATATCAAAATTTACATAGTATATATGAATTGCAATATAATGACATTGAACAAAAGTGAATCATTTGCAATATAATAACATTGACCAAAAGTGAATCATTTCTATGGTTATCGCATCATTTTTAGGACAACCTTCTCTGTTTACCTAATATTTTTGTTTTGGTGAAAGAGGAATCTTAATTGCAAAAACAGAAAACTCTATTTGCATAATCAAAGAGTTTTGATATAAACTTTATTTATATCACGCCTCCCCTGCGAGATTTCATATTCCCCACACTACCATTTTTCATAAACTCAACCTTCAATTACACATATATTTTTTTTGATAGGTAATATGAGTACTATTATTGATGAAAAAAGAAGAAAGAAACATACAAGGTGTTCATGATGATGAACACAGAAAAGCACTAACAGTAAACAAAGAGAAGAAATCAGGAGGCTTCTAAGTGAAGAACCTTCAATAATACATTTAGCGACATCACAACCAAAAGCAGTGTAACAAAGTGAACACTAATAGTTAAGCTGGACCAAAAGTAGAAAATATCAGTTCCAGGAAAGCAACAAGGCATCAATCATGGGTCTAATAGAAACATTAAGTAGAATAAATTAACATGTATCTTATAAGCTAAGGATCACAATAACATCGAAATCAAGTTTTATACAGCGACTCACAGAAGTAGCCAAAAAGGCATACACTAAAGCTGTAATTGTATGAAGAACTAAAAAATTTATGTGATCTAAATATGTAAAATGTGATGGAAAAGATGTAATGGTAGGCAATGTAAAAATTATTAGCGGACGTATACACAATTGCAAGTAATAACTCTATCAAGGTGACTTTAGAATTAATTGTTACTATGGAGTCTAACAACAGGTAGTAACAAATCATTGTAGAGCAAATGTTCTAAAAATAAGTTGTCTACAATAAGATTTCTACCAAAACTGTCATCTACATGAATGATTTCAATTTGATAATAACTAATGTCTCATTTAGTTATTGCAAAAGGTAATAATGTGGCAATAAATTATTAAATTCTAATAATATTTTTAACGGAGCTATTTCATTGATAAGAAATAATCATAAAAAACACACACACACAAGGTGCAAAGGGAAAGGATACCAGTGGAAAGAAATGACAAATCCGATAGCAAGTCAGCATGCTATGAAAATCAGCAATGTGAACAGCACTTGTCTTGATTAGATCTGCAAGGCCTTTCACACCAGATTATTTATCCAAAACCTCCACTATAACCACAAATAACTCAGCGTCCTTGAAGATATATCATCAAACCCACAAATAAATCAACATTCTCATAGATATTTCATCAAAGCAAACATTAATGCTTTTAATTTTTTTATCTAGAATAAGGATATCAACAAATCATGTTAAAATCAAAACTCAATCCAATTGAATCATATCCAATAAATAATATATATATATATATATATATTAGATGTTATATCTTCGAGGATGCTGATTTAATTGCCATTGATGGGCTGTCATAAAAATTTGGCCACACACACAAAGATAAATAAATTAAACTGAACAAAAGAATCTCCTTATGAACTGACAGAAAGCTGCAAATATGCTTTAAATCTCATAGCCATTGCCATGACAAGAAGCTAACCAAATCCAAACACATCAAAAACATCACTACAAAGAACAAAAAAAGGCCCATTTAGGCATTTTTCACAAAAATATACGTTTGCACTGTCAAAAACTCCAATTTCAAATGCAAAAATTTCCTCCAATCCTAATCCTATTTACAAACACTCACAACTCAACAAAATCATCAACACGTCATAAAATCCAAGAAAATCAAAAGAAGAAAGAGAGGAAAGAACCATATGGACATTCGCTTTCATGTCTTTGAATATCGAAATCCCTCAATAATCTGACACCATTACGATTTTGTTTTATAAATGAGCAATTGAGAAAAGTAGATCAAGAGAACATAGTCCAATTGAAAGAAGAAATGAAATAAAGCGATATATATATTAGTCTATATAAAAAGTGTGAATGGAGGTTTGATACATATTAGTCTATATCAAAAAGGTAATAATATATACGTTTTAAATATCAACTACATTACATAAATATTCTATTACTAATTGAATTGAAAATTTCAAAAACAAATGTTTTCAAACATATATGCGGCCTAAAAAACATTAAAAACATCTTTGCCCTCAAAGAATCTGTCCCATGGGAAGGATGGATAAGGAGAGAAGGGAATCTAAGAAATTCTAACTCAAGCATTGACTGACAATTGGAATTGGAAATGTTCTCTCATGGGCATGATTTTGTGTTCTTCAAGAAAAATTATTTTTGCCATGAAAATCACTGCTTAAACTCAGTGGCTGTGATTTCAACTCCAGAGGCTAAAAATACCTCACAGAAGAAGCTGATTTGTAATTACAACTGATGTGCATTGATAATAGCTTAATTTTACATATTTATATCATTGTTAAAAAGCATTATCATACATATTTTGAGTTAATTCATGCATTTTATATTTGGTTTTGAAATAATGCTGAATAATCAATTTTGTGTTTAATTGAATTTTATTGCATGAATTTGTCTTTTGTAAGAGAATGGAATTAAATAAGTGGATTTGTGCAAAGAAGAAAGCTAATGGACTTTACTTTTACAAGGGCCATGATGAAGTTAAAGAAGGCTAACCAATTAAATTTTAAGTCTAATTGAAGTAAGGAATCAAAGGAAATTTGCACCAAATCCAAGTCCAATTCGGATTAGGATTTCAGCCTTCACATCAGTTAGTATTTTTGGCATTTTCTCCTAACGAGAATTCAACTTGTAATAGGATTCCTTGACCTATTTAAAGGCTCTTTAGAGTAAAATTCAATGGAGGCTAAGGCTAGTGCTAGGGCTGGGATGCAAAACAGAAAATTGGAGCAAGAGGCCATGCGCATTTTAATGTTTAGTATTTTATTCTTGTGTTTTATTTCAATTACCATGAATAGCTAAATTTATAATTAGGATTGAGGATGAAACCTTGTTAAGGATTATCAATAATATTTATGTGATTTGATTTTTCCCACAATAGTTGTTCTTTAATGATTTAAATTGTTCTTGCTTCATATCAATTGACTAAGATGAGATTCTAGATATGAGTTCAATCATGTTTTTCTCATGATTTAAAATTTGTCTTAATTAATTGAACGCTTGGTTTTTTATTTCTTGATTTTAAAATTGGATATCTCTTGTGATTTATTTAGCCACGGATACAATTGATGATTTGATTTTATACCTAGAAAGCAGAAAAGAACATGCTTTAGATATTTAAATAGAAGTTTTAATGATAATATTCCTCATGATAGCAAAATTGATTTCTAAATTATCATGTAGTGGTTGGAAAAAATTAATGATCGTAAATATTTGTTGATAAGAATTAACAAGATGGATTCCAAAACCTTAACTCGTTTTTCTAGATTATTTATATCTTTGTTTAGTTTAATTATTTTCTTAGTATATTTAATTGCAAACAACCAATTTTTATTAAACTGGATTAGAATTAATTTGGTTAAGATTTGATTAATTTTCCTACGTTCATTCAAGTCCTTCTAAGTTTGACCTCGTTCTTGTCAAACTATATTTCGGTACGGTTTGTACACTTGCAGGTACTTTAAAATTTCGCAACAACAAATATCTGGGAAAAACAAAAAACCTATCACGTTGACTAT
Source organism: Quercus robur (assembly GCF_932294415.1). Classification (NCBI taxonomy): domain Eukaryota; kingdom Viridiplantae; phylum Streptophyta; class Magnoliopsida; order Fagales; family Fagaceae; genus Quercus; species Quercus robur. The sequence continues at coordinate 12,990,081 of NC_065534.1, read as the reverse complement.
GACGACACAACAAAAACATATACGTTTTGCCCAGTAACTCCACCAACGCGATAAATTCCAATTCTCCACCAAACTCTAATTCTCCTTCTTTCGATCCCAAAGGAAACCAGCAAAACACAGAAAATTGAAGTCAAAGAATAATTGATTGAGAGAGAATTTGCTCCCTCTTCAAAGTAAAGTAAATTTCAGGGAAAGCCGCAAAAGGGCGAGAAAAGTCTCTCTCACTGAATCCTTCACGACTTTTGACTCATAATCACTGTCGGTGCTAGTTTATTGATGGTGCAGGTGCCATGATGGTAAAAAAAATGATGGATTATGGATTCAGATAATACAGATGGAAGAATTATGATGGATTATGGATTTAGATGTGAGAGAGATTGTCGGCAATCAAAAAGAGATTATGGTGCAGGTGCCAAAATGCGTTTACTAGAAACGGTGCATTTACTCGACAAAAATTTTCTAAACATATCACTGTTCAAACCTCCATTCGCACTTTTTATATAGACTTAGTAGATATCACATCAACTTTCCAATTATGTGGATTCTAAATGAAAGAACTATTCTCATTGATGTAAAAACTGAGAGACTTCAACAAAAATATAAGGTTCCCATCTCCTAAACATCTCCAAAATTATTGAAATCCAGTATAAAAACAGAAACAACTTCAAGCAGAGCAAAGAACACATGAGAATTAATTGACATGTGCATGATTCAAGAAGGAAAATAAGAGGGAAGGGTGGTCTTTTTTTAACTTTTAAGAAAAATCATACACTAGCAGAGGATGGCTCAAACCTTTGCATAAGAATACAAAATCATATTAATAAGAGTAATGACTACTGTGAGTCTGTGACTACTACCAAGTGCAAAATTAACAAGCTAACTAGCAATCACTGAGAATCCTGTCAGAAATATTGCCCATAGTTGACACCTAGCAACAAAATGTTAGAAGTGAATTAAATAAATAATAAAAGAAGAGCTAAATCCACAACATTTTCCACAACACTTTCACAACAAATCATAGATAGTAAGTTGTTATTGGTTCTAATTTAAATCTATCTTTTAAATTACTTTTTTGCCCACCTATAACCGTCCATAACAACCTACCACTTAAGATTTGTTGTGAGAGTGTAGTAGACATAGCATTTCTTAAATAATAAAGCAAGCGTGGATGCAAGAATAGGTTCTTTATAATATAGGGTCTGGCTCCCCTCCAGTCTTGAAGTCTCCCGTTCTCTCCCATTTTAAAATGGATGATAGACACGTGGCAAAAATAAAATCCACAGGTTACAAAGATGCCACGCCAAATACAACTTTTTTCTCACCTAAGAAGTCTGACCACCCTCTTTCTCCTTCTACCCAACAAGACTTTCCTCTCTTATTTGCCTCTCTCTTCTTCTCCATCACCACCGCCACCTGAGCATCATAGGCACCGAAATCAAAGCTTACCGGGAAGGAAGGGTAAAACAAGACAATGGATTAGGAAATTAAAAAGAGCGAAAGATCTTTTTAATATATATAATACCCACTGCCAATGTTACCACAAAATCAGTCACAACATTAACATCTAATGGAAAAGAACAATTCAAAAGTTTTTACAAAATCAAAAATTTCCACAACCAGAAAAGAAACAAGAAATATAAATTCGATCAGAGAGAATAAATTATTAAAAAAATAACCCAAAATGGACAAGATGTGAGTCTGTGCTTGGGGAATTTATATCATTCTTGGCATGTTGGACAAGGACTTGAGTGGTGTGCTTAGCCACAATGCCATTGGCTTCTGTCAAAGAGAAGGTGGAGTTAAAGACAACAATGGCAAACTGCACACCTACCTCCCTCTCACAGTATAGCTTGCTTGGCTTCCCATAAGGTCACAAAGATCTTTTGCTCTTTTTAATTTCCTAATCCACTATCTTGTTTTACCCTTCTTCTCTGACAAGCTCTGATTTCGGTGCCTATGATGCTCAGGTGGCAGTGGTGATGGAGAAAGAGAGAGAGGCAAATAAGAGAGGAGGGAGAGAGAGAAAGAGGGTGGTCAGACTTCTTAGGTGAGAAAAAAGTTGTATTTGGCGTGGCATCTTTGTAACCTTCAGATTTTATTTTTGCCATGTGTCCATCAGTTTTAAAATGGGAGAGAACGGGAGATTTCAAGACAGGAGGGGAGCCGGACCCTATAATATAAACAAATTCCTTTTTAGATTCAAACAAACTCTTATACAAATGTCAAAATGCTCAATTCACTTAAGTTATTTGTTCAAAACATTAACATGGCTGCTAAAACATTTCTAATGCTTTTAATAGTTACTGGTCATCTCCACTTTCCAGTACAAGAAGGTGTTGCACTATATATTTATTTTTATAATAATTATTTTATGTAAGTGTGTTGCCCTATTTATTTGCCAAAAAGTGGAAGATATATTTAGCAAGAAAAACAAAAAGTGGAAGCATGGAACCTAAATCTACCATTTTTATTCCAGCAAGCTGTAAAACCCCCTCAGGAAATAAAAGAAGCACAATACGAATGTTGCATCAAATGAAATGGGTACAAAGTTTAAGTAACAGCACCTAATAGCAAAACTGGAACACCAGTGAACACCATAACTAACTCATACAAGGAAAACAATCACTTAGCCACAACAAGGGAAAGGAATTAAGAAGAAGAGGATTTAAGAACATCTAAAGAAATTCCCCATACACAACACAAAACTCTGTTTTGGGCAGAAGTAGTAAAATAGCCATTCCCTTCAATTCTCCTTCTAACTTCCCATTTCACTTTTTGTAGGATTTGCTCTAAGACCTGGTATTATTTTGAAAGCCTCAAGAGTATATTTAGCATAATATGAATGTTTGTCATAACAATCTGTAATAAAGCAACTTTAAAATATATAAAACTTTGTTTTTTGTTTTTGATAAACAATATATAGGTGGAGGAATGGATCCACCTAAAGTCATGTATCATGCAGTAGTTAACTAGATATGCTTACTTGTACAGATTGGCAAACTTGCATTGCTTCCCTATCTTCCACTAGAATTTACATATGACTTGACAATCTGAATGAATCTATCATCTTAAATAGGAGCAAGGACGAAAATTGGAGTTACCACCTATATCAATATAACATGGAGTCAAATTATGATCTCATGACGTGTTCAATACAGACCTCTTCCTACTGAAGAAGATGATGATTATAGCAGTACTGGGAGAAGACAATATGACCCTCGATTTGACTATAAACCCAAAACAATCAATCTATGTGCTGGAAGGACAAATGTACTGACTAATTACTTCAAAGCATCAATGAAACATTGCTAAGAGTGGCATTTTGGTAAACAAGTAAAAGTATTTGGTTTACAAGAAAATACAAGGACATGAGATCAAACCAATACAGGTAGCAATCACATACATAAAAATCAAGCATCAGCAGTATCTGCAGGCTTTGTTGCACTGAAGGGATCATGATTAGGACCAACATCCTGCCCTATATGGCGCTGCACCAATCTCTGCAAATCAGCCATAACCTTGTGCTCACGCTTGGCCTTCTCTTCATAATTAAACATAGCCAACGCCCTCTTATCCTCGGCGCTATAAACTTGGTTTTCCTTCCTAATACGAATAGCATTCATCCTCTGGTGCCTGCTACCACTCATCACATAACCAAGACCCTCGAACTTCTGAATCTCATCTGCGGACAAACCCACTTCTCCTCTCCTTGGAATACGCTTCCCTTGCTGCACATACTGCGCAATGGCATCACCTTCTCCGGGCCTAAGAGCGCCACCATAACTGATATGCCCTTCGGCTCGAGGCAAGGGCATTGGCCCAACCACTGGTTCGCTATCCAAAGCCGGCTTCTTCTGTGCCTCAAAAATCTCCTTAAAGTTCAATGCCTCCGCAATGCTTTCAGCTTTCATATCCTCATCGTCTATAGCCATTGCTGCCGCAGCAACCATACTCTTTTCAACTTCGGAACCCTCCGAATTCGAAACCTCAATATCCTTCTCTGTCTCCGAGAGATTCCTACTCCGACTCCGCTTCTTCTTCGACCTTGCTCGATGGCTAGCATCGGAATCATCACTCTCATCGGAATTGCTGTACCTACTCTTTCTCCTACTACTACTCCCTTTTCTTCTACTGCTTCTTTTGCTACTCTTTTGGCGGCTCCGATTCCTACTACTTGCCTTCGTTTTCTTTCTTTGTTTTCTCTCTTCTTCCTCTTCTTCATCCGATTCACTCTCGCTGTCGCTCTCATCAGATTCGTATTTTCTACTCTTGGAAATCGAACTCTTCCTCTTCCTCTTCCGCTTCGACCGCGAATCATCGGTTTCCGATTGCGATCCAGACTCGGAATTAGACTGACTTTCCGATATTCCTTTCCGATTACTCACCTTCGCCTTCTCTTTCGAGCTCGAATCGCTCTTTTCGCCGCCGATTAACTCGTCTTCTCCACCGTACTTTTCAGAGATCTCGTCGGCCTTCTCGTTATCGTTATCGTTCTCATTCCTAGGCGGACTCGGCGTGCAATTCCAAATACAACGAGTGAGCGCTCTTCTCATCTTCTGCCTCTTGAGCCTCCTGTACTCCTCAGGGTTCAGCCCCTTCAATTCCTCATCGGACTCGGACTCGGACCGGTTTCCGTTACGGGAATCGCGTCCAAATCGCTTGGGCAAAGAGTTTTGGGCTTTGCTGGACCTAGGGTTTGGGCTCGAACTGCTGCGTTGTTGGTTGTGGTTGTAGTTGTGGTGGCGGCGGTCGTGGTTGTCGTAATAGCGGTCGTAGGCTTCGTAATTAGGGCTACGACGGTGGTGGCGTCTGTTGTAGTCAAAGGAGTTATCGGAATCTGGCGTGTAACGGCCATTATCGCGGTCAGAACGATGTCGTTTATCAGGGATTTCGATCGTTGACGCTGGCCTCCCCATTTTGATGGTTGTAACTAACAATTATGAAAATAAATATATATACAAATAAATAAATAAAGGTGAAAAACACATTTTAGTCCCTACATTTTTAGGCGATTCCCATTTTAGTCCCTAAATTTTATTTTTATCGCTTTTAGTCCCTATCCTGAAAAATACTTCTCATTTTTGTCCTTGCCGTTACATCAAAAACGGAAAATGTACATGTGGCAAACGGCAGAATTAAAAAATATTAAAAATATTTTATTTTAAATTAAAAAATATTAAAAATATTTTATTTTATTTTAAAATAAAATAAAATTTTAGTTAAAAATATTTGTTCTTCATGTTCTTCCCCAAGAAAATAATTTAACAATCAACTAACAACGATCTGAAAAAAAGAAAAGAAAAAAAGGAAGAACAACTGACAACGCCATCAACCAAATGCATATCAATATTGCTCAACGAAAAAAAAAAAAATTTAACTTCCAAAATCCACACCATAAACCCCCAAATCACTTCACACTAAACCATGAACACAAAAAATTCCAGAAACCCAATTCATTTGAATGACACAAGCCTCCTTCTATATCACCCACCCACCAAACTCAAAAACCCAATTTCCTTTTGGTTTACTGACATTTCCTGAGCTTTCTCGGCAACCAAACACCCAATAATGAACATAAAGAAAAATGAAAGAAGACCCACAAAAGAAAATTCAAAGGGGAATTTGATGAAAGCTTGAGAACCTTGAAGATTTTGCCGGAGCAGTGATGGATATGAAATCTCTTCCATGCCATTGAATCTTCTTCTTTTGCCGTCGTTGCTCTTGTTGTTGTTTGTGAAGAGGGAATTGTTGAAGATTCGTAAGGGAGCAAGTGGTAGCGAAACGATGGGTCGTTTTCGACCTCTGCTCTGAGTTCATCCCATTCGAAGTCCTTGGAGAAGTACTCTGCCTCTGCTGCCTCCATTTTTTTTCTACTTCTCCCCTTGTTTTTCACAAAGCTACCCCTTTTATATTCTCATTAAGTTAGTATTATTTAGTTTAAAATTTTATTTTTCCAAAAATATAAATTAAGGACAAATGTTTGAAAATTTTTTTTCGATAGTTGTTAGTTGATTGTGTCAGGATCTAAGTTTGATCATAGTTTTGTATATGTTTTTGCTTGTTTGGATGATAAGAAAATGAAATAAAAGGGAAAAAAATCTTGAATTTCTGGGCAATTATGTTCTTGGGGAAGAACATGAAGAACAAATATTTTTAACTAAAATTTTTAATATTTTTATTTAAAAATTATTAATAACTAAAATTTTATTTTATTTTAAAATAAAATAAAATATTTTTAATATTTTTTAATTCTGCCGTTTGCCACATGTGCATTTTCCGTCTCTGATGTAACGGCAAGGACAAAAATGAGAAGCGTTTTTCAGGATAGGGACTAAAAGCGGTAAAAATAAAATTTAGGGACTAAAATGGGAATCGCCTAAAAATGTAGGGACTAAAATGTGTTTTTCGCCATAAATAAATAGGTGCACGTCAGAATCTTACAATATTTATGCAATATCCTTATTTTAAGTTGTAATTGTGGGGACCGGCCCTGAATAATAGGTTGGCTGGGCCCTGGGCCCGTCCGAGGAGACATCGTGGTCTAGAATCCTTATTTAGGCCCACTAGGGCAAAGAAAACATGTTCGAGGAGTAATTCCTCCCTCGGACATTGCAAAATCCGAATCAAAGGTGCGTCCCAGCTACTGTAGTCCACCCTCCAAATATGTAAAAAGAAAGAAAACCCAAAATATCTCAGCAAAGGCTATCACCACCACATTAAATGCACCACAACTACTCTCCTGGCCGCATTAATGAAAAGAAGACCCCTGAACAGTGCTACCTTGACCACTGCAACTCACAAAGAACTGATAAGGGTGTCTGTTGGGACAGATGCTCAAGTAAGGGTTTAGATGATCAACAAGTGTAAAGCCCAGATGATAGGAGAGGGCCTATATAATATGTAAAAAGTCCTCCAAGAAAGGGGACAGAAAAAGAAGGGAATGAACACAGAAGAAAAATCTTACTGTATGAATACACGTCTATGAATAAAGTTTGGAGCCTGATCACTTGAGAGGGATCTCTCTTCATGTCCATCTTTTTCGTTCTTGTTTATGTATTTCCTTAATCCATGCAGCAAACCGTTTAAGCTAACTGAAACCAAGTTCTTTAGCCCATACTCTACAGAAAATTCATTGTGTGGGACTTCTTGGGCCAAGACTTAACCGACAAGGATTGGACCATTAAAATTGTGCCCCTACAATTGGTCCCGTCTGTGGGAAGAACTAAAGTGTCAGTAAGCACAACGGTTGAGCATGGTAGGACAAGGTCCACACCAGGAGAATCCTCACCAGGCTAACCCTCAACAGACAGAACCCATTGAGTCTCAGCGGCAAAATGATCCTGCCAACCCAGGCAACAGAAAGAATCATGAGGGAAGCGTACATACTACCCAGACGAGCCAAAGTCATACCCAAAGAGGTAGTCATGTATCCCAAAGGCGAAACAATCATCAGGCCATGCAGCGAGAGATAGATGACCTGAAAAGAAAGTTGCGACGTGCGTAGCGAAAGTGATCTCCCTCCAGCTTAGATGCATCCTCTAACGAGGAGGACGTGAGTTATCGACGGAGGTCGAGAACACCCCCAAGTGAGACATTTCCTTACGAGAAGGAGTCTCACCCTGTGTGAAGGTATGAGAGCCCGTCCAGCAAGGGTTTGGGAAATGACGCTATGAACAAGGCATTAGATCAGATCTTCAGATCACCTTTTGCGCACAGAATCAAGGGGCTAAGTTACCTCGACGCTTTAATCAACCAACGTTTGCCATCTACAATGGCCGAGCAGACCCGGTGGAGCACGTAAGCCAGTTTAACCAAAGAATGGCCATCCACTCCCAAAATGAGGCTCTGATGTGCAAAGTCTTCCCGTCGAGCTTGGGGCCAATGGCGATGAGATGGTTCAACAACCTAGAGACAAATTCCATAAGCTCCTACAAGCAGCTCACTCAGGCTTTTTGTTCTCGCTTTATTACGAATAGCAGGGTCTCTCGACCCCTAAGTTCGTTATTATCCTTATCCATGCGCAAAGGAGAGACCCTAAAGGCGTACTCGGATAGATATTGGGAGATGTATAATGAGCTAGATGAGAACCACGATAACGTCGCTATTAGCACATTCAAAAGAGGTCTCCCCACCAAGCATGGCTTAAGAAAATTTCTTATTGGTAAACCCGTTGCCAACGTTCATCAGTTAATGGATAGGATTGACAAATACAAAAGGGTGGAAGAAGATCAGCTACAAAGAAAGGGAAAGGAGAAGATCGTTCCCCTCAAAGGGAATGATTTCAAGTCGAAACGATATAACCATAACCAACCGAGGAGAGATTTTTCCAGACAGGCTGGACAAAGTAACATGCAAACGGTTAATGCCGTGTTCAAAGAGCCGGTATAACAAGTTTTAGAGAAAGTCAAGAACGAACCCTTCTTCAGATGGCTGGGAAAAATGGCTGGGGACCCTTCAAAACGCAACCAGAACTTGTATTGCCACTATCATCCGGACCATGGACACACCACTGAGGATTGCTGGAATCTATGGAATCACTTAGATCAGCTGGTCCGAGAAGGAAAGCTACGTCACCTTTTACACCCCTCAAGCGGTCATCCGGGCCAGGCAATGCAAGAGCCTCGAAAAGATGTATCATTAAGACCCCCCACAGGAACGATACATGTCATCCTCGCCGCTCCAGGAAGAATCGGGTCATTTCCTTCCAGGGTGCTGTCTGTGGCTCGGCTCTCCGCCGAGGACAGGGAAAGAGAGTTTAAGAGGTCCAAAAAGGCAAGCTCTTTGATATTAGGATTCTTGGACGAGGATAAGAGGGGAACTATCCAACCTCACGATGATGCCTTAGTGGTTACGCTAAGAATCAGAGGTTTCAATGTGAGAAGGGTGCTGGTAGACCCAGGTAGCGCAGTAAAGGTAATGTACCCTAATCTATACAAGGGGCTGAACCTAAGGCCGGAGGATTTGACAGCTTATGACTCTCCCCTTATCAACTTCGAAGGGAAGACTGTTATACCAAAAGGGCAGATCAAACTACCCATACAGACTGGGTCAGAGGTGGTGGAGGTGAACTTTATCGTGGTCGATGCCTATTCGCCCTACACAGCGATAGTAGCCAGGCCATGGATCCATGCCCTAAAAGCTATATCTTCTACACTTCGATGCCTTAGTGGTTACGCTGAGAATTGGAGGTTTCGATGTGAGAAGGGTGCTGGTAGACCCGGGTAGCACAGTAGAGGTAATGTACCCTAATCTATACAAGGGGTTGAACCTAAGGCCGGAGGATTTGACGGCTTATGACTCTCCCCTTATCAGCTTCGAAGGGAAGACTGTTATACCAAAAGGGCAGATCAGACTACCCATACAGACTGGGTCAGAGGTGGTGGAGGTGAACTTTATCGTGGTCGATGCCTACTCGCCCTACACAGCGATAGTAGCCAGGCCATGGATCCATACCCTAGAAGTTGTATCTTCCACACTTCACCAAAAGGTAAAATACCCGTCTAGAGGCCAAGTAGAAGAGATTTGTGGAGATCAGGCCATGTTCAGGCAATGTATGGTGGCCGCCATCTCACGTCGGTCCAATGCTGTGTCCTCGGCCTCTGAGAAAAGTTTAGAAAAGTTTATCGTTGACAATGACTCGGAGAGATTTTTCCAGGTCGGCTCCAAGTTGCCTCCTCAAGAAAAAGAGGAACTGGTCAGGTTTTTGAGAAGAAATGTCGATGTGTTTGCATGGGACGCTTACGATGCCCCGGGGGTTGACCCTAGCCTTATTTTTCACCACTTGAATGCTAACCCATCTTCCATTCCAAAGAAGCAACCACCCCGACGTCCCTTAAAGGAACATGCCAATGCCGTTAGAGACAAAGTGACAAAACTGAAAAAGGCAGGGGCTATCAAAGAAGTCTTTTACCCCGAATGGCCGGCAAATACGGTGGTGGTAAGAAAGAAAACGGGGAAGTGGCGAGTCTGTGTAGACTTCACAGACTTGAACAAGGCATGCCCGAAAGACCCGTTCCCGTTACCTCGAATAAACCGACTGGTAGATGCGATTGTAGGCCACCCTCGAATGAGTTTCCTGGATGCCTTCTAGGGCTATCATCAGATACCTCTGGCATTAGAGGATCAGGAGAAAACGGCGTTCATGACACCCGTCGGAAACTACCACTATAAGGTGATACCTTTCAGACTAAAGAATGCAGGGTCAACGTACCAAAGGATGATGACCAGAATGTTTGAACCGCAACTAGGCAAAGTTATTGAAGTCTACATAGACGATATGGTGGTGAAAAGTAAGGTGGTTTCCGAGCACGTGAAAGACCTAGAGATCATTTTTGGCACCTTAAGGGAGCACAAGCTGCGGCTCAATGCTTCCAAGTGTTCATTCAAGGTCGGATCTGGGAAATTCCTAGGCTATATGGTAACCCACAGAGGGATAGAGGTAAGCCCAGATCAAATCAAAGCGATTAATAGCCTACAGGCTCCTCGGAATCTGAAAGAAGTGCAGAAACTCACTGGCATGGTTGAGGCATTGAACCGGTTCATATCACGATCTACAGACCGATGCCGACCTTTCTACCAATTAATGAATAAGTGGAAAGGGTTTGAGTGGTCAGAGGATTGTGTCCTGGCTTTCCAGCAACTCAAAGAATACTTGTCGCAACCACCCATTATGTCTAGCCCTGAGGCAGACGAGGTACTATTTGCATACATAGCGGTAGCCCCTCATGCTGTAAGTCTGGTACTGTTACGGGATGATAATGGAGTTCAGCGACCAGTGTATTACGTGAATAAATCGTTACATGAGGCTGAAATGCGTTACTTACCCCTGGAAAAGGAAATTCTAGCAGTGGTGCACGCCATGCGAAAACTCCCACATTACTTTCAGGCACACACGGTCATCGTTCTAACCCAGCTTCCCCTTCAATCGGTGCTTCGAAGCGCCGACTACACAGGAAAGATCGCCATGTGGAGTGCACTTTTGGGAGCCTTTGATATTAAATATATGCTTAGGTCCTCTGTCAAGGGTCAAGTCCTCGCAGACTTAGTCGCAGAATTCGCTGAACCCTCTGTAGAAACAATAACTGAAAAGGAAGACATGGATGGAAAATCGGTTGGCACAATCTCAGCACGGGAGACCTTGCGCTGGAAAGTCTACGTGGATGGAGCGGCCAACCAAAGAGGATCTGGAATTAGGCTAGTTTTAATATCGCCCGAAGGTATTGCCATTGAGAAATCGCTAAGACTCGGGTTCTCTGCTACGAATAACGAGGCCGAGTACGAAGCCTTACTTCATGGGATGATGGTTCAAAAATTGGGCGGAAGGGCAATGGAAGGGTTCTCGGACTCCAAATTGGTCGTTGGCCAAGTGATGGGTGAGTTAGAAGCTAGAAATGCTAGAATGCAAGAGTATCTCGGATGAGTCAAACGCCTGCAGTCGGAATTTGAATCCTTCAATCTGACACACGTTTCCAGAAGTGGGAACACACATGCAGATTCGCTGGCCACTCTTGCCACGTCCTCGGCGCATGATCTGCCGCGAATGATCCTTGTCGAGGATCTAGCTCAAGCGAGTTCAATTAGAAGAGACCCAGCTCAGGTCCATCAGGTTATAAAGAGTCCCAGCTGGATGGATCCTATAATGAACTTCCTCAAAGACGATACATTACCAGAGGGAAAACTGGAAGCCGAGAAGATACGGAGAAATGCTCCTCGGTTTTGGTTGTCGGAAGACCACAAGCTATATAAGCGCTCCTATTTAGGGCCATACCTATTATGTATACATCCGGAGGAATCCGAGTCCTTGCTTGAAGAGCTACATGAGGGGATTTGTGGAAGTCACACAGGGGGGAGATCGCTGGCGCACAGGGCTCTCGCCCAAGGATATTGATGGCCAAACATGCAAAGAGAGGCCCAAGAATATGCGAAGAAGTGTGATCAATGCTAAAGATTTGCCCCAAATATCCACCAACCAAGAGGAGTCCTTAACCCCCTCTCCAGCCCCTGGCCGTTTGCTCAGTGGGGTCTTGATATTGTTGGTCCTTTCCCTAAAGCAGCAGGGAATAAGCGATATATAATGGTCGGCACTGACTATTTCACCAAGTGGGTAGAGGCTGAACCTTTGGCCAACATCAGGGACGTGGATGCCAAGAAATTCATTTGGAAAAACATTATTACGCACTTCGGAACTCTTCACACCCTTATCTCGGACAACGGTCTTCAATTTGATAGTAAGAACTTCAGGGAATACTGCAACGAGTTTGGCTTCACAAACCAATATTCCACTCCTGCCTACCCCAAGGAAATGGGCAAGTCGAGGCCGTGAATAAAGTCATAGTGAGCGGTCTGAAAAAGAGATTGGATGATGCAAAGGGGAGATGGGTGGAAGAGCTTCTGCATGTTTTATGGACCTATCGAACGACGCCGCGACGGTCAACGGGCGAAACTCCCTTTTCAATGACTTATGGGGCCGAAGTCGTACTCCTGATCGAGAACAGCTTCCCCACATTAAGGTCTAGCACTTTTACCCTAGAAAACAATGACGAGTTACTGGGGAGAAGTCTAGACTTAGTTGAGGAAAAAAGGGAAAAAGCGATGATCCATATGGCCTATTATCATCAGAAGCTAAAGCAAGGATATGATGCTAATGTAAAACTACGACCTTTAAATCCAGGCGATCTCGTAATGAGGAAGATTCTCGACAGCGCTAAGAACCCTTCCTGGGGCAAGCTGGGACCCAACTGGGAAGGACCGTATCGCATCACATCTGTGGCCGGAATAGGTGCTTATTACCTAGAAAACTTAGATGAAAAAATTGTGCCTCGCCCGTGGAATGTAAATAATCTAAGAAGATATTATTATTAATGAAAACAGCTCTGCCTATGTTTTGTTCCATGATCATCGCATACCCATTGGTCCATTTCCATCTATCCAAGTTTTAAACAGAACCTAAGTCCTGCATGACTCCTCGGACCACAGACTTAGGGGAAATTAATAACTTATGACATCGATACAAGTTTTAAACAGAACCTAAATCCTGCATGACTCCTCGGACCACAGATTTAGGGGAAATTAATAACTTATGACATCTATCCAAGTTTTAAACAAAACCTAAGTCCTGCATGACTCCTCGGACCGCAGACTTAGGCAGGACTTAGGGGAAATTAATAACTTATGGCATCTCTCTAAGTTTTAAACAGAACCTAAGTCCTGCATGGCTCCTCGGACCACAGACTTAGGGGAAATTAATAACTTATGGCATCTATCCAAGTTTTAAACAGAACCTAAGTCCGGCATGGCTCCTCGAACCACAGACTTAGTGGAAATTAATAACTTATGGCATCTATCCAAGTTTTAAACAGAACCTAAGTCCTGCGTGGCTCCTCGGACCACAGACTTAGGGGAAATTAATAACTTATGGCATCCATCCAAGTTTTAAACAGAACTTAAGTCCTGCATGGCTCCTCAGACCACAGACTTAGGGGAAATTAATAACTTATGACATCCATCCAAGTTTTTAACAGAACCTAAGTCCTGCATGGCTCCTCGGACCACAGACTTAGGGGAAATTAATAACTTATGGCATCGATACAAGTTTTAAACAGAACCTAAGTCCCGCATGGCTCCTCGGACCACAAACTTGGGGGAAATTAACAAAGTGGGACACGTGTGATTTTAAGGTACGTGCGTAGTTTAGTATAATGGCATCTATCGTTCTAAGTTCGCCGCATGGCATTGCCTTTTCTCATTCGTTTATATTTGTTTATATTGTTACAAACATTAAATAGAGGAACTGTATTAGCCTTGAACAAAATAATGGAATTATATCAACATCAATCATAAGTACCAAAAGAGAAGGAAAAAAAAGAAGAAGAACATTCTATATCAATAAGCCAAAGTCAATACAAAGAGAGGTCTTTACAAAAGAGCAAAAATAAGACAACTCCTGTTCAAAAAAAAAAAAAAATGAAATACAGTAATTAAAAACCCTATAGGCTAAGCCTCCGCAGGAGGATTCTTTTTCTGCTCTGGTTGAGGAGGAGGAACCACTTTGGGTTGGGAATCTGCCCCAAGAACCTCAGAGACGGACTCCTTGGCAGGATCCTTGGCCTTATCAAGCAAAGGGATGGCAGCAGGAATAGTCATGGCCTACTCAGAAGCTTCAGGAGCACCGTCAGGAGTCTCTCGGATCTCCGGCAGGTAGAAAACCTTCTCGGGCAACCTCAGCGCCGAGTCTGTAGGAATCCCTGCAGCATCAAGGGCATGAGCCCATGAGATGCTGCAATAATCCCTGCATACCTCTGGAATCTCCTCGGAGAGCCTGGTTTTAGTCTCCCCAGCCCCAAGCTAATAAGCAGCCTTCTTTTCAGCCTCGTCTGCTTCCCGAACTAGCTGAGCCTCTTCTTTAACCTGCCGGATCTCCTCCTCAGCTTTCTGTAGCGCGGCCTTGAGATCTAGCACTGTTTGCTTCTCAGTGGCAAGGCTGGTCTTGGTCACGAACAATTTTTAGCGTTGGTCCTCGGCTTGGGTTTCAGCATTCTTTAGCCCGGCCAAGGCGCTCTTGCGGGCTTTCTCTGACTCTTTGAACTTCTCCGCAAGTTCAAGGTTCTCCTACTTGAGGGACCCTACAAATTTCTCAACCTCGACACGAGACTAAGCCTCAGCTTCAGCTAATTTGCAGTTGTCGCAGCAGTATTCCTCGGCCACAAACACCTGCTAAGTGATCTGCCCACAAAACAAGAAGACAATGTCTTAGAATGCTACAAGGTCTAATGATTTAATGGAAGGATAGAAGAGTCACTTACCATTGCAAGGTCCCTCTTGAGGGACAGAAAGAGCTCGGGTTGGGAGAATCGCCTGTAGGCCTCCATGTCCCGAGGAAGGAGCACTGGCTGCTCCAGGGCCTCAGCTATGTATCCTGCTCGGTCCCTGTTGTATTCTTGGATTGAGGCAGTATAGGGGATAGCGACCCCGTCTAACTCTAGCTTCAAACTCCAAGTGCGTGGAGTAACGCGCACTTCGGCCCGGTTCTTTTCCTTTCGGCTTTCTACGGAAGAAGCCCTTTTACTCCTCTGCCCCCGAATGGTTTTTTGCTGCTTGTCCGGGCGGGGAACCACTTCGCTTTCCTCAGGGGTTTCAGCCGGCCTTTTCTTCTTTAGGTCCTGGTTAACCTTAAGGCCGAGGTCAGAAGGAACCTGAGGAGCAACTGGAGAAAGGACCTGGGTCTGCGACTGAACTGGCACCTTTGAAGATTGACCTTTTCCTCGGGAGGCCATCAATTCTCGTAAGGTTTTTCCTTTGCCGGCCATATTGTCTACCTCCTCGTCTGAAGAGTCGTCCGAGCAGGCTATAATAATTGGAGCGCCGACCACAGAGTTTCGATCTTGCTCTCCTTCAGGGTCTAAAAGCTCAATCAAAGGGGCTTTATGAACCTCCTCTTCAAAATAGAACTCGTCTATCTCCTCCTCAAGAGAAAGACGAGATGATTCAGTCTCTCCTTCAACTGGCGCAACAACTTCAAGGTTGTCTGGCGGAGGCAATTGCACTGCTGGTGGAGGATTCCGAACGCCAGGTAACACGACTGGCTTAAGATCTTGTCGGGCCAAAAACTTGGGCTTGGATACGTCAATCCTAGCCAACCTTGGACTACCAGCTCTTATAGCGTGGCCAATGGCTTGGAAAGAGCGGGTTAGTGGTCGGTAGCCCAAAACCAAATGAGCCGCGCGTAGTTGCCCATCCTCGGTAACGTAGATTTCTGACCTTAGAAGATAGTTCAAGGCCCGAACGTTCACGTGGCTCAGCTTGGGAGCAACTATAGCTCTATTTGCAATACAGCCGAGAAGGAAATTAGAGTTAAACTATAAAATTTTTGATTCTTAAACAAAAAAGAGAATGAATCCGAAGAGCTAAGCCCCCTCCCTAAAGGATTGGCCCTAAAAGCGCCGCACCTGGAATTCCTGCCCGAGTTGGACAATGAAAACCATCGCTCCACTCTCCTGAGGCAATGAGGAAATCATCCTTCATAGTCTTATTGGATATAGGGAGGCAGGAGATTAGCCTAACCACCTCGGACCGAGATTTAAGATAATACCCTCCCTTCTCGACGTAGTGGCACTCGTACAGGTGAACCACATCATGCCAGGTCAGGCCTAGACCTATCCGCTCGTTCAAGACATCTATGCAGCCTAATACCCTGAACATGTTTGGAGCGCACTGATGCAGTGTCAACCTATGGTGGAACAAGTAGTCCCGGGTAATCCTACGCATGGGGAGTGTCATTCCTCCTTCTATAAAGACAATCATAGGAATGACAACTTCACCCACGTCTCTATCTGTCAATACTCCTTCTGGGGGACAGTACTGCAGAACCACCCCCTGCGGGATGTGGTATTTTGCCCTAAAGGCCTCCATGGCAGCCGGAGTGTCTACTAGGTCTTTGAATATACCCATCTAAGTTAAACTGGAGGGACGGAAATAAAAACCGAGGAGAAAAGCGAAATCCGAGGAGAAATTCGAAGCAACAAAACGAACGGAACTTACGAGTATCTTCACAAATGACCAGTAAGATGCTTGAAAATCTCTTCTAGGAAGGACGTTTTGCAGAAACGGATATGGAAATTTGAAGAACGGAAGTGTTCATAGATTTCTGGGTGCTGGAGTTCTCTGGAGTTCTCTGGACTTCTGATATGCAGATAAAAAAGAAAAAATAAGCCTCTCTAGCACTTTATATAGCAAGAGGGAGAAAGAGAAAATCACTCCCGCTCAAGAATTCAAGGAAACATGCTGGCCGTTAGATCTACGCCTCGCCGTTGGATAAGGGAGACATAAAGCTACCTGGAGTAAATGGCCGAGCCTCGTAAATTGTAGCGCGTCAAAAGTGACTGCCCACACGCGCAAACCAAGATCTCATTAATTCCATCCTTTGTAATGTCAAAACCCCGTTTTTTTCCTCGGAAGGAGATCAAAAACCGGAGTTCTGAGGGATTATTGTGGGGACCGGCCCAGAATAATAGGTTGGCTGGGCCCTGGGCCCGTCCGAGGACCAGTCCATTCGAGGAGATATCGTGGCCCAAAATCCTTATTTAGGCCCACTGGGGCAAAAGAACATGTCCGAGGAGTAATTCCTCCTCGGACATTGCAAAATCCGGATCAAAGGTGTGTTCCAGCTACTGTAGTCCACCCTCCAAATACGTAAAAAGAAAGAAAATCTAAAATATCTCAACAAAGGCTGCTACCACCACATTAAATGCACCACAACTACTCTCCTGGCCGCATTAATAAAGAGAAGACCCCTGAGCAGTGCTACCTTGGCCACTGCAACTCACAAAGAACTGATAAGGGTATCTGATGGGACAAGTGCTTAAGTAGGGGTTTGGATGATCAACAAGCGTAAAGCCCAGATGATAGGAGAAGGCCTATATAATATGTAAAAAGTCCTCCAAGAAAGGGGACAGAAAAAGAAGGGAATGAACACAGAAGAGAAATCTTACTGTATGAATACACGTCTATGAATAAAGTTTGGAGCCTGATTACTTGAGAGGGATCTCTCTTCACGTCCATCTTTTTCGTTCTTGTTTCTGTATTTCCTTAATCCATGCAGCAAACCGTTTAAGCTAACTGAAACCAAGTTCTTTAGCCCATACTCTACAGAAAATTCATTTTGTGGGACTTCTTGGGTCAAGACTTGACCGACAAGGATTGGACTATTAAAATTGTGCCCCTACAGTAATGTATTCCAAGTATAATTTATTTTATACAAATTGATAATTAAATATAACAATTGTTATTTATATTCATATTTTTATGATTTTAAACATAATAATAATCAAACAACTCAAATCAACCGAAAACAAATTATTGAAAATGACATTTTAGATACACAATCAAAATAAGAGTTTAACATGGAGAAACAGAAGTTGATAAAAAAAAATTATTCACTAAACTTGCAGGTACTTAAAACCTCTAAAAATAACATTTGAATTTTTTTTTTTTGGATTTTAAAAGCTTGTGGGGGTGATTGTCAAAGTAGTGGCATAACAAAAAATGAATGGAAGAATTGTAGTAAAAGTAATAGTAAATTTTAAATAAAAAAAAAAAGGAAAAAAAAAATAGAGGATGAAAGAGAGGAAGAGCAACAGTAATGTGAGGGGAAAAAAAACAAAAGGATGGAGGGTTAGAGGAGAGGTAAGGAATGTAGAAGTCAAGATTGTAAAGCATTAACTAGAAACCCGTCACATGTGATATATGTATATATTCATATGACATTAGCTTATTTGACTTTTTTTGTTGATATTTTTTTTTGGTTGAAAGTTAGTTAAAGTATACTTGCACTTTGTTTCTCCCAAAAAAAAAAAAAAAGTATACTTGCACTTTAAAATGTAAGGTTTTAAAAAGATGCACAAAAGCAAAATAGATAAAAACTAAATGAAAAATCTAGTGGCAAATAAAAGATTAGCAAAATTAATTGCTAATCTTTCATTATTATATATTATATAAATGGTGAGGATTTTAGTTAGCTAAAATAATAAAGTTTATTGTCATTGAATAAGGGACCTAGGTTTGAATCCTACTAACCTCAAAATCCATTTAGTGTTTTGGGCTGATGATAAAGACTAAGTTTTATGTAGCAAATATCATGGGTTCAGTTCATTTCATATTTATGTGGCGTCCAAATAGTTACATTGGTAAAGTTTCTTATTCTCAAATAAATAACTTAAGTTTAAATCTCACCTACATTAAACTAATTAGTGTCTTAGTTTGATGATATATAGCAATCATTATAAAGTAAAAACCATAAGTTTATTGTAAATATATACACAAAAAATTTCATTGATGAGGTGGTATATGGCCAAATTTGACTAAGTTAGGTAAGTTCTTTTTAAGCATTTAGTTCATCAGTTGTTTTAATGACCCTATATTGGTATTAAATTGTTGTCCTATGTGTAATTAGATTACCATTTAAAGCCTTCTCCACAAAAAAAAAAAAAAAAAAAAAAAAAAAAAAAAAAAAAGATTACCATTTAAAGTGGAGTTGTTAAATCCTCTTGTTCGAGATAATTATTTGAGATCTCTTTCAATGCAATCCCAATTAAGACAATATTTTTTGTATAGATCCTATTAAGACAACATTGATCCTGCATTATCTCACATTTTAGCATATAAGGTCTTGGAAACTCCTTAGGGGAAGTTGTGTGTCTAACATGTTTGTGTGTGTGTGTGTGTGTGAGAGAGAGAGAGAGAGAGAGAGAGAGAGGCTTATAAATTAGCACATGGGTAGAATATACACTACTAAGAACTATTGGTTCAATTTATTATCAGTGTGAACTAGATGATTCTGTCTCTCAAATTTAAATGATTTCATGTTCATTTACTTTGAAAATTTTCTAGCATGGAATTCTAAGTTGCCTCTCTTAGGATTTGTCTTGTTCTTCCTGTTCGTCATTTGCTAAATTTCCTTGGTAATGGGGGAAAAAGAATTCATAAAGCACACTATGTCATTATACTAATATCCTTACTATCATAGATGTGGCAAGGTATGTTTTTAGAGATCTGGTTTTTGATTTTTGCCTATCTACCTCTCCCTACAAGTTTTCCATTGCAATCTTGTCTTGATTCAATTACAAAGCATCATACGATTACTTTGAAGGGAAAAAATAAAAATTAGAGCATTCGCATTTTCTTTTCTTTTCTTTTGATATGTTCTATATATGGTTACTTTGAAATAATTTGAATGACTGCATCTTCTTCATTTAAATGCTTATTTTTGTAATGGCAAACGAGAACCAAGTGATTAGCTGCCATATTTGTTGAGGCTTAAGAAAATAGTATTTTAAACCACCACTCTTCATTGTGTGTGTGTTTTGTCATGTAAAGGGATTTTGTTAAGACTAAGCCAAAAATACAAATTAGGCATAAAATGTCATAAGTTAGCAACTATCCGTAACAAAAATCTTCATTGCAAATGGTTGTAAGTATTTGATGAATAGCTTCATTTGAAAGGACTGATATCATTCATTATAGGAATTTAACCTTTGAGTTAATGCCTTAGCAAAACTTGACTACAATTGGAAATGGATGCTTTTAGTTATCACTCTTGGAAGATTTAAAACAATAGAATGTACCTTTAAGTCATATATAGGTTCCAAGAATCAATCTTAGTTACATAAATAAACAATGACAGGAGGATTTCCTGTAATTCATTTGTTGATTTTGTAGATTATTTGAGTTTTCAGTTGTAATCAAAATTCATATGGATGGGATTAGCTACCTTTGCCCTTTTTAAAAAATATTCTCAAGTGTCGTAGTAAGTCATGCTATAATTTGAGACTTCCTATAATTCTTTTGGGGGATAAATTACTAGTAATTATATATGTTGCAATACTTGAACCAATCAGATTTAGTGGAATAATACAAATGGAAAAGAGAATACACTATCCCTGTGGGATCTTTTTCATAAAGATTGAAGGACCAAACATACTTGTACTCGGCCTAATGCTTGAATTCCAAGATTGTCCACACCGGGCATTAGATGCAACAAAAATCACATCCATGATACACTCCAATCCAGAAACAAGAGAAAAGAAAACTCTGTGAACACTTAAAGTAACAAAATAAATGAGCTCCAACGATGATCTATCACAATACAAGCAACCACTTATTCCGGGCATTTGAAAATGTGAAATTTGAACACAACGTCGTCCCTCATCATAACAAGCTCAAATACACAAACATCTCCTACTTGCAAAGTATTTTCCCTCACAAATGCAGACCAACCAGAAGAGAACTGATATGCTGCACCTGCACATAAATAACTGTATAACTTCACAGGCCATAATCGGTCCGCAACCTGGAGCATCACAATGCGTGCAATTCCTTTAGCATGTTCCTTGATAAAACCTTCTTTGGGTAAATAGTTCATAAAGCCCCGGGGTACATGCTGCGCGAAAGAGAATAGAAGATATTTCAAAAATAGTTATTAGTGTAGAACCCATTTGTATGAAAAGTAGTTTTGTGGCAACAACATTATTTTTACATTTATGGTTGCAGGGCAGTTGTATGGATTATGTCACTGATTTGATTTTATTCTTCATAATGGCTTTGAATTCTAATCTGATTTGATACTGTTTGAAACCCAGGAAATTTTCTAACTCTCCGCTACGTGTTTTCTAATTAATTTATGAAAATCAAAGTTAATAGGAGTCGCATTGCTAAAACCCAATAAGATGCACAGCTGAAAGCTTACCATATGACCCTTGCAACAGAGGTATGATGGTCGCATGATAACCATGAAAAAAGGATTTTGTGATTTAAAAGCTCTGGCTCTCTCTATAGTTCTAGCTCTTCCTTTAATATTCAACTCTTTCTTCCACTGAAAAGCCTTAACTTTCAGGCATCTCTGACTGGTAGACCTTCCTCTGCCACCTTCTTTTGCAGGATAATCATCCAAACTGCAGTCGTTAGGTCCTCCATTTCCTCCATCCCCATCAGCTGATACTGAAATGACATGAAAATATCAAATCATGCACATGCAATTAATACTAAAAACACGAACAAATTCAACCAGTTCCTTACCATTCAACAGAGGGCAGTCTATATCTTTACCAGCCTGGAAAATGTCAACTTTAAAGGCAACTTCAATGCTATTAATCAGCTCAAAGACACAAACATCACCTACTTTCAAGTTATTGTCTTGGGCAAATGCCTTCCAACCACGGCAAAATTTGGCTCTTGCTCCTGTATGGGATTCCCTAAATCTGACTCGAATGGACCAATTTCCCTCATCAGAAACCCAAAGGATGATATCATTACTTGTCTTCCTTAGGTATTTGTTGGCAAAGTTGGATGATATATTCTAAAAAAGATAATAATGAAAAATTCAATAAGATTCATCTAAATAAATTTTTAAAAAAGAAAAAGGAAAGTCAAATAAGTAATGCGTTTTTTTTCAGACAAGAGATAATTTTAGCCTGCAAAGGACTCAGTTCGTATTTCTGTTCACCTATTAATGTATGCTATCTAAAAAGTGAAGTTAATGTAGCCTGCACATTTTTGAACTGGAAGAGGAAGCTTACCAATCTCCCATCTTGAAAATATGAAGGTTGCATAACGACCGTGAAAAAAGGATTTCTTGATTCAAAAGCTCTAGCTCTATAAAGAGCTCTATCTTTTACGCTGGTAGACAATGGCTGCATCCTCTCAATAACCTCAAGTTTTAGGCATCTAGTAGCTCCACTGCATTTTTCTGCTGATATATTAGGTCCAATTAGGAGTTATAAAAACATGACACTTTGACAAAAAAACCAAATAACATAAACAGCAGTTTAAGATTCAAACCTTTATAAGGTAACCCTGCATTCATTTTTTATTTCTCTAACATTGTCCCTGTAGCTTTAGTTACTTCAGCCCTGAAATGTGGATCCCCTGGTTGTAACTTGGAACTTCTTGGATTGGTTTTTGCCCACTTATTTGGCAAAGGACATGATAATGGCGATTTCTTCCTTGTTTTTTGACTTTGGGTGAAGGTCACCCAAGATTTCAACAGAGTTATCATCACTCTCAATGTCTTCCATCTTTGGCACTTGGAGTTTGTCATCAAAAGAATAGTCTATTTCTGTTGCACTCTTATCAAATATGAGTACATAAAAGTGGGAATTTCCTTCATATCTTAAAACTAGCAAGTGCCCCTGCTTTAGAGAGTGATAGTTTGCAAATTCATGCTAACCATTTTGAAACCAAACCTCACCATCGCTATTTGTCAATTCTACTTTCGTTTCTGCACCGTGGGGAAGCTTAAGATATGCAGTATTTGACAGACCACCTCCATATTTGCTAATAAACTTTCTTGGTACCCTCTGTAAAGAGAATTTCCATTTAAAGTTTTCACATAACTAAATGCAGGCATTGTGAAATAAACACGCAACAATCAAATTCTATTATTGTTGTGCAGTAAAAATATTATCGCAGAAAAAAAAAGATTTGGCCTTCCTTTAATATTGTTAGTTAATGTGAAGCCAAAAGAGAAAAAAAAGGTAAACTAAGTGGAGAAAATTATAAGATGATAACATGAAAATAAATTTATATATATATATATATATTAAAAAAAAAAAAAAAAAAAAAAACTCATTGGCCAACTCATTCCAGCATGCTACCTCACAAAGCTTGAAATCTCCAAGGATTAGTCATCATACAGCCATTAAAAAGGTCAAAATAAAGGGCAGTTTACATGACTACTACACGTTACATAATACCAAGTCCACCTATTTGCAAGTGCTGTTTCCTTCTTCTTCATGTTCTTCTTTACATGACTTTGGACAGTCAAAGTCCCACAGCACTGCACATGGGGATAAAGAGCTATACTTAAAAGTCTTAAATCCTTCAAGTAAAAAAGGATTTTTTAAGGCATGATAATTGGCACCATGCTGGAACCCTGTTAATGAAATATGGCCTTAGGGTGATACATGATACAAGTACCACAAGCAACTTGATCTAAGGCCAAGGTGAATTCTGTATTGATAAACAAAACATGGGTTTGGAAGGAAGCCTACAAGATCTGACTAGATTTAGTCACCATGCAAAGCCAAATTTCTTTGGCAAAGTGGTCTATCACTAGCTGCGGTTCAAACTTTCTTTGGCAAACTTGTTGACAATCTAAAACAAACTAACAACGAAGGATAGACTAGATCCATTAATGTTGTTTTGGTTACTTAGTCTGGGCAAGCCTTAATTGTTCCTGTTGCTATGTTGGCCTATGGAAACTTTTTTGTGTACAGTTTGGTTTTGCAAATGAAGTTTACTAATTCATTATAAAAATAAAAAATAAAAAGTTCAGTGATATATATATATATATATATATATATGAAAGTATTCTTACAAGCTTTCCTTCTAGAAGAGTGTCAGCCAGGATAATCTTGAAAAAATGCGGGGACTTAGCCTAGGCATCTTCACCATCTCTCTGGCATTGGAAAGCCATAGTTGAAAAAGTTGGAACTGTTGAAGCTTAAACCATACTTTGAGAGTAAATGCAACATATAGTTAATGATAGATAGTGTCTGAATTGTTGGGCTTTGTGCTAAATAGGAGTGATTAAGGGTCATGAATTCCAATGAGAGAGTTGTCAATGCAAGGAAATCCCAGGCCAACATGCAACAGTAAAGTTTCAGATCACCAAAATGGATAGGAACAAGAATAGATAATCAATGTTGGAATTGGTGAAGAAAATATCAATGAAAGAAATGATTTTACAATATTGTGAAAATGAATTTGAATTACGAAAATAAAATTGATTAGGCAAGATCATTAATAATGTGAAAAACAAATTAATATTTTAACTTATAATCTCATTTCTAAAATTTATATATATATAATAAAAAAAAAAAAAAAAAAAAAACCTTAGTCATCTATTATTACATTTGAGTTTGAATTTTTTTTTTTTTTTCAAAAGTAGATGGGTTGTTATTATTATTATTATTATTTAATAGCAGATAAATCCACAGCAAAACAACTATAAAGATTCAGAAGAATGGACTCCATTCAGATTAATAATGGAAAAAAAAAAAAAAAATTGCTCTCTTGGTTAAAAACATGTAATAAAACATTACCTTTCCTATATGTACAAAAGAAATAAAACTCTGTAAAGAGCTAACAGAAGGCAACATACCCTTAACAATATGAACAAAGAGGACTGCAGCTTATCAGCTTTCCTGTCCAGATTTTTCTGGGGGCAGAACCACTTTTTGTGATTTTTCCATGATGTTCAAATAGCTTCTTTAGCTGGTCCTAGGTAACATTCTTCTGTAAATTCTTCACATACACTGCCTTTACCTATACAAGCTTAAGTTCTTCAAGACCAATGCCCCAACAATAGACTGCAATGAAATTCAACTACAACCAGATCTTGAAAACTAGTTCAGAACAAAAAAATACAAGGGTCTGACATATTTGAACAACTACTAAAAGATAGTCACGTGGACCAGTCACAGACTCACAGATCATAGGTCCATACAATACAATAAGTGTATGCTACCCCTAAAAAGTCACCCACAAAGTTCCTCATCAGGGCTATCAAAATTCTCAAGGGGGAAGAGCTAGTTGATTTGTTATTCTAATTTATGGGAAATACCTCCTTGTCCATTTTCCAATAGTGAATTTATAGAAGCCACGATCTCATTACATTCAACTCCTACAGATCTAAAGAACTATATAACTTAATATTATTTACCAACATCCACTTTAAACATCTTTGGTTTTCCATGTGCCCACTAAGATGGATACTATAGAACTGATGTAGGAAATTATTGGCAGAAAACAGAAATAGCAGAAAACAAAGAACAGGAGAAATCGCAGGATTCAACATCTAGAATCTGCCTAAACCTTAGGTTTCACCACCAAGCTTAGAGAAACATCTTTAATAAAAAAATTTATTCAAATTCTACTGCCTCAACCATTCCTAGAGCCTCTTTCTTAAATGTTTCAAGGATTATATAAAGCCACAATTACATCTCTTAAAATCATACCACTAAATCCATCCTCAAAAACTTCATTCAACAAAAAGAAAAGAAAGAAGAAGAAAACTTTTTGAAGCTTTCGTTGGACACCAATGTCAACAATTGACAATGGCATTGATGTTCCAATGGCAGAGAAGCCCCCCCCCCCCCCCCCCCCCCCCCCGGCTTTTAAAATCTTCCCCCCTTTCTCTTATTATATAAAAATTTTACTAATGTCAATCCCCCCCCAACACCTCCCCAAAAAAAAAAAAAAATTATGGCTCAGTTCCGGTTACTTTAATTGAAATCGTTGGTCCTCAAGTGCGGACCGGAAGCTATACATTTTCTATAAACAAAGAAAAAAATTTACAAGGCCTATGAAGCAGCAGAAGAATCAGCATTTTTAGGGTCAGCCCAGCTCACTGTTGGGACATTATCACCTAGATTAAGTTTTGGATTCATCACCTTCTGCCTTGAATACTCAGCACATGCTTGGTTAGGTAGTCAACAAAAGCAAAGCCCCGACTATTGCTTGGATTCTTTGCATCCTGTGACCAAGAGTTTAATAAATTGAGTACAAGACACTTCTAACTGGCACAAAAGAACTAAACCACTGGCTGTGGTAAAACATAAATTTTTTAAAGGCACTGGGAATTCTGAAAATAAACAAAAAAGAAATAAACGATCTCAACTATTAATGATAACTACCCTAAAGACGTATAACTAGTTCACACTGACCTTAACAAGTTCCACAGCAGTATAACTCAAGGCCCAACCTCCAGCACAACCTTCCTTAGATCCTGCTCGCCCCAGCTTCTAGGAATACATTACCAATGAACAAACGGTGCTTTGCTTGAGATGTTGAACATTTTATTTTTTTACCCAGGAGAGAGAGAGTTTACACAAAAGCATTCACCAATTGCAGCATTCATAAATAATAGCAAACGGCCACAATGATAATAATAGAAACCTTAAAAAAGCTCTAAGGAATACTCATATTAATCTTTTAGCTAACAATAATAATTTTACATCAAATTCAATATTCAACTTGCCATGAAGTCCTCAGCCTGCGGGGGAAAAGGCAATAATAAATGATGTGCAAAAGATTATGTTACCTTGAATTCAGTATTATTCAGCTCATCAATGGCTTTAGAAGCTATTTCTGCACTTCTAAAGGTCACAAATGCAAAGCCCTTGTTCTCATCAGAATCTTTGCCTTTCATAATCTGATCAGAATCTTTGCCTTTCATAATCCGAACCTGTTGGCACAGACCAAAATGGCATTGATATAAATCTTCACAAAAGCCACTTAGAAGATTGCATTATATAGAAATGGAGCTAACCTTAGTAACCTCCCCTATAGATCCACAAAAAAGCTCCAAATCCTCCTCTCAAGCATGGAAGAAAACTAACCTTTTGCATACCAACTATTGCTAAAATGGAAAAGAAAAAAATAAATAAATAAAACCAGTAGAGTTTCCTTTATACTGAATACAGTGAAACTATTCGGCCAAAAAAATAATACAGTGAGATACTTTATATATACCTTCACTCCACATTCATATATCAAAACTTGAAGATTACAAATAAGAGAAGAAATGACATCAAGTCTACACCTACAAGTTGACTTACAGCTCACCCAATTTCTATATAAAATCTCAAAATCATCTTGAATCTTCAATCAAATTAAACTCACATTTTCAGTTTTTTAGTCGAGAAGTGACAATACTCACATTCAACATGGATAGCAAGTGTATAATTAAAAACCATCATAAATCCCACAACTTTGAAATATTAAGAAACGCATTCACCAAAGAATCAAAAAATGGACATGAAAAACAAAAGCAAATTTTAAATATATAAGGATATGGTACCAAACCCAACAATATAAATAAGCAAGAGAGACTGAGGCCTTACTGTCTACACAGAGGCCTTGAACTATTCAAGAGCATAGTGGTTATTGATATGTTCCGAAACATAAGAGGTATCGACCTTGCACGTTACTGGGCATTTTATGCTAAGCAAAGTAGAAACTATGCACCTAAAGCAAAAAAAAAAAAAAAAAATGAAATAGTTAAAACATAAGTATTATAACAACTGAAAACCAGAATACAAGGCAGAAAGGAATCTTGGGCCTACCAATTATTTCAACAGCAACAACACCAACCAGCTGCATTAAAACAAAATTAAAAAAAAATCAAATACTTATTTTATAATTAATAATGAAAAAGTTCAGCAGCTTGATTTCCCTATGAATGAGCATTTACATTTAGAGAAAGAGAGAAAAAAGTGACAAAGAGAGAAGATGTAACTAAAGAAGGAGGCATACCTCGGCAATGAATGGTGTCCTATGTCTTTGGGAACCATGAAAGATGAAGAAGATGAGAGTGAATAAGGATGATGAAGATGGCAAGTAGAAAGAGAAGCTTCATCTTTATCCCAATTTTGACACATGGAAGGAATTGGGGGAGAGCTCCATTTTCTGTTGGGTTTTGCCGTCTCAGTCCAATTCAGAGTATGTTTCTTCTTTTCCATTGGAGTCAGATTCCAGCCTGTCCGTAATTTCTTCCATGGTTGAAAAAAATTCCATTATCTAGAAATGAAATAACACACAAGAGATGCATTCTACCTGGACTCCCACCCTTTTCATGAAATAGGAGTGATTTCCACGAATTACAAAAAGTTACAACATGCCTTTGACATTTTCTTCAAAAACTCTAACAAATCTACTCATAAATTGTTTTGACTTGTTAATTTCTTCCACCACTTCTGCGGGCATTATTCTTCAGCCTTCTAAGCAAGATATGTTGCTCTAGTTTGACCATCCTCACAATCCACTTTGGTTTTCCAATTTTAAACATAAGATATCCCATTAATGTTCCAAATATCACTCCACATCCATAACCTATTGATACAGCTTGCCAACCAAACCCATTTTTAGGCTCTAAGTTGTCTTCTTGTTGCAAGGTTGATGGTGGTGGTTGCTTTGACTCGTGGTGGTTGCATGTTCTTGATAATGGATATCCACATAATCCAGAGTTCTCGATGTATGAATCATTGTCGAATGTATCAAATTGCTTCCCTAAAGGTATGTGTCCTACAAGTTGGTTATGTGATAGCTTTAAAACTTCAAGCCACGGAAGATCTGCTAATTGCTTGGGAATCTCCCCACCGAGCTTGTTGAAAGAGAGGTCTAACCATTCAAGATTAGTCAAATTTCCAAAAGATGATGGAATACAACCTGTAAGGTTATTGTGAGAAAAGTTGAGTCCCTTGAGTGATTTAAGCCTTCCAATTATTTGTGGCATCTCTCCTATGAATCTATTGTTTGAAAAATCAATGGTTGTGAAGAGGGTTTGGATTCTCTCCAACTCAATATTCGACCCTTTGATCGTCACATTCAAAGAATCATGATAATACTCCTCTCCCATATATTTCAACCCAACTTCTCCTTTAGTCACATTCATCATAGCTTTCAAATATTTGAAAAAAATTCTTGGCAAAGGACCATTAAAATCATTGCAAGAGATGTCTAGGATTCGCAAATTTAAGAAAGGAAATTGGGTCTTAGGATTGCCTATACGACCTCGAAATTTATTTGATCTAATGACTAGAACCTGCAGTTTTAGAATACTTCCCAACCAGTAGGGGAAGGTGCCATTTATCTTATTGTTTCCAAGATCTAGACTTTCTAAGTTTGTACAATTTTCCAAAGATCGTGGCAATGGCCCTTCCAATTGATTGCCATTAAGGTTAATATTCCTCAAAGTGCTTCCCTTTGAAAATGTTGCAGGTATGGTACCATTAAGGCTATTCATTCGCAAATCCAATACTGAGAGTACATTAGAGAGTACCAAACACTTTGGAATTGTGCCACTAAAGTTGTTATAAGACAAATCTAGAATTTCAAGGAAACTTGCATTGCAAAATAAAGAAGGAATTTCCCCAGTTAAATTGTTATTGGAGGCAAGGAGATAATGAAGTTTAAGAGCATTTAACGTGGGGAATGGTCCTTGAAGCAAGTTCTTATGAAGATCAACAAATTGTAGGTTCTTCCAAGGAATCTTATCTATACTTGTCAAAAAGTTGTGAGAAAGATCCAGAAAATGTAATGAATTCCTCCCCACAGCTCCTAACCATTTTGGAGTTTGACCATGAATTCTGTTATTGGAAAGGTCTAAGTGTTGTAAATTTGTTGCTGTTCTTAGGAAAATTGGGAATTCACTAATGTTGCAAGAAGACAAGTACAACATCCTCAGGTTGGGCAAGGTAAATGTTAGATTATTGTTGATGCTGACTAATAAATTGTTAGATGAAAAATTGACAACATTGAGATATTTGTGGTTTGAGAACAATTCTAAGTCCAACAAAATACTTAGATTATTTGATGAGAGAGATAGAGAAGTAAGGCTCAAAAGTCTCGATATTGACCTAGGAATAGAGCCCTGTAGCATATTATAGCTCAAATCAAGGTTGTCCAAGGAATTATTATACTTGAATTCCCCAATCTCACCAATGAATTGATTATGATCAAGAGTTAACGACCTCAAAGAGGTCAAACTGAATAACCAAGATGGGAGTGTCCCATTTAGGAAATTGGAACTTAAAGAGAGATGAATTAGAAGATTCAAACCACTTACGTGATTAGGAAGGGGGCCAACAAGTTGATTGTGGCGAAGGTCTAAAAAGGAGAGATTCGGCAAGTCAAATATTGACAACGGCAGCAAACCTGTTGAATCCACAATAATTAAAAATTATCAGTTTAATGTGTCAGCCAAAAACATCTAAAATTTAAAAGTGATAATTTTTTAATCTCACCGCTGAAACTATTATATGACAGATCCAAATAAATAATTTGAGTGAGGTTTCCAAGTGAGGTTGGAATTGTCCCAGTAAAATTGCAATTATTGAGAAACAAATACTTTAAGGACTTTAGACTGCCGATAGAATCAGGTAATTCACCCGACAAGTTTGTCGTAAAGAGAGATAAGAACTTGAAGGAACTATTGCTCCAATTAGACTTTGAAAGAGAAACTTCAAGATTTGGATTAAACCCAACATCAAGGGTTTGCATACATGGAAGGCGGAAGATGTTTATTTCGAGTGTTCCCTGCAAGCTACAACCACGGAGACTAAGAGTTGTCAAAGAGGATAGATTCATCATCGAAGAATTAGGTGCAATTAAGGACATATCTGTCTGATCCAGAAGAAGTTCCCTTAACTGGGTAAGGTTACCAATGACTCTTTTCCAAACTGGTGTTTTGATTAATAAATGTAAATTGTAAGAAAGATCAAGTGAAACAAGCGAAGACAATTGGGAGATTTCATATGGGATTTCACCAGTAAAATAGGAATTAGATAAGTTAAGATGAGTCAAACTCTGAAACCTGCCAAACTCAGATGAAATTAGGGAGGGTTCGAAGCTATTCCCAGCGAGATTCAAGGTCCTGAGATGGCGAAGAAGGAAGAGAGTACTGTTGGAAGAAATGGAGCCAGAAAGCCAACTGCAACTAAGGTCAAGGCCAATGACATGGCGAGTGGTGTTGTCACAGATGACACCATCCCAAGTGCAGCAGTCTTTATCCTCCTTCCAAGACCCTGTCTTTGGATAAGAATTAAGACACATCTGAAGATTAGGTGCATAATCATATCCATCAAGAGGAAAAGAAGCACCGCTATCGAGAGAAAGAGAGTGATTAAAATGGAGTAGAGCAGAGCATGGTGAGTTTGAAGAAGAAGAAAAAGAAAAGGAGAACTGAGAATGCAAGAAGAGCAGGGAAAGTATTCCCAAATACATCCAACTTAAACACTCCATTTGATTTGATTGATTTGATATCCTTAAAAAAGCAGAAGATATCAAGAAGGTCATGGGATGGAATGAATACTTGATTCCACATTTATATATGCTGCCAAGTCGATCGAAGTCTTTTTTTTTTTTTTTTTTTTTTTTCAAGACAATTAAAGAGTCAAAGTCCTTGAATTACGAAACTACACGGATATTTTGGCTTTATTTTTGTTCTTTTGATAAGGATATTTCGGCTTTTATTATTCAACACGAAATTACATGGATATTTCGGCTTTATTTTTTTATTGAGTGCTGCATG